>NW_026590905.1:3521002-3672973 GCF_907164565.1 Psammomys obesus | reverse complement strand
AGAGAGAGAGAGAGAGAGAGAGAGAGAGAGAGAGAGAGAGAGAGAGAACACACAGAAAGATACAGAGAGATACAGAGACAGAGAGACACACATACATACACAGAGACACACATAGAGAGACACAGATAGAGAGAATGAAAATATGAATGAATGAACAATGGATTAGCCAAAAGCTCTTTGGGTAAAGTGAGACACTGTGAATTCTAGTTCTGGTTCAGAATCTAATTAGTTTGGTGTCCATGTAAATTCCTTCACCTTCCTTTTTGATGCTGTAACATAGTGCCTGAGCTAATCAACCAAAGAAGGGAAAGGGTTTATTTTGGCGCACAGCTTTGAATGTTTCACTCCATAGTTAGTTGGCCTGCTGTTCTTGGGGGTCTTAGCAAGACAGAATACCATAGTGGTAACACGCTACATGTCTTCCTGAGGGAGATGTGAACACGTGTGTTAACCTCACATAGGGAATCAATGACAGGGTACAAATCTCTACTCCAACCAAGTCTGGCTTGGAGAGCCACTGGGCTTATGAGTTTACTTACAGGAGTGTGGGTGATAACCTCTCAGAAGATTTGTCCATGGAGTCCCTCTGCCCCCAGATGACTTTCCAGCTCCTGTATACTCTAACACTGTGCAATACCACGTGCACCTGGGCCTTGGCTTGTTTTGTTTTCAGGTGAGGGTCTGATGGCTCTCCTTCTCCCTCCCACAAGGAAATATTAATAGACACTTGAGAGCCTCTTAAGGGTCTCCATGGCATCTCTGCCTGGTTGTGGGCTCCCTCTGCCCTCTTTTTTTTTTTTTTTAAACTTTTTTATTTTTTATTAATTACACTTTATTCATTTTGTATCCCCCCATAAGCCCCTCCCTCCTCCCCTGCTGATCCCACCCTCCCTCCCATTTTTGCATACATGCCCCTCCCCAAGTCCACTGATAGGGGAGGTTCTCCTCTCCTTTCTGATCTTAGTCTATCAGTTCTCATCAAAAGTGGCTGTATTGTCCTCTTCTGTGGCCTGGTAAGGCTGCTCCCCCCTCAGGGGGAGGTGATCAAAGAGCAGGCCAATCAGATTATGTCAGAGGCAGTCCCTCTTCCCATTATTATGTAACCCACTTGGACACTGAACTGCCATGGGCTACATCTGTGTAGGGGCAGAACCACATCTTAAAAACAAAAAACAAATATGCTTAGAGCAAACAATGGAGTACTATTCAGCCTTAAAAAGGCAATCCTGACACTACAACATGAATCGCCCTGGTGAATATATTTTTTTTATTATTAATTACACTTTATTCATTTTGTATCCCCCCATAAGTCCCTCCCTCCTCCCCTGCCGATCCCACCCTTCCCTCTGCCCTCTTATTGGTTATTTTTCTTGTTGCTTGGTCCAATACCTGGCAAGAAGCAATTGGGGGGGAGTGTTATTTTGTCACGGTTTGAGGATATCATTGAGGTGAAGGTGCAGTGAAAGGCCACTTTGGGCAGAAGGAGTGCAGCTGGGATGCAGCTGCTTCCGACCTTGGCTGGATAGGAAGAAGAGCACAGGCTATAAAACCCCAGCGGCTTCCCCAGTGATCCACTTCCTCCAGTGAGGGAAAGGTGGTTCCACCTTCCAAAACAGCCCCACCAGCTGTGGATCAGGTGTTCAAACAACCGAGCCTGCAGAGGGCGTGTCACACCCAAACCATCATACATACTGCTTATGCCCCCAAGTGAGTGTGGCAGTAGACTGAGTTCTAAGGAATCTGGTGTCTTGAGCTAGGGTGAGGTGGGGTATCCTGAGCCCATCTCCTTTTTCTAGCTGCTCGACCTTGAACAAGTCCATTTACTCCTCAGATTCCACATCCATCATTGGGAATAATAATGCCTGTCTCGTAGAGTTGCTGTGAGAATTGAGTGAGGCAGAAGAACAGCTGGGAAATAGAAGGTACTCAAAAAATGTCACTTAGATCTGAATTTCTCCCCCATTCATCTCATTTATGGTGTTTGCAAGGAATATTCCAGAGCATTTTGACACATCCTCACTGGTTCATGCCAAATCTCAATATTTTTCTTCCTTTATTTATGGAGACAAACTTTTCAATATCCCCAGTTTTCTGTCTGCTTCTAGCGTCTTTGTATTGGTCCCTTCTCTCTCTGCATGTATTCATAGGGACCCCAAGAGCAGTTTTTATGAGAAAACATGAAGAAGCAACCATTTCTCTCTCCCCTTGTTATCAAAGGCACAATGCTGAGAACACGCCCTGATTTGATGAATTGTGAGGCATAGTGGAGAGGCCACCCAGCTGGCTCCCTGGCGAGGTGGGCGTGGTCTTAGGCAAGTCATGTGGCTTTTGGCATCAAGATACCTCCTGTAGCAGGAGACACCCCATAGATGGGGATCTTAGGGGTACTGAGCGTGATGACACGAACCCCTAAGTGGGGCAGAGGGCAGTGGCACATGCTAGGAAGCAGCCAGGCAAAGCTTTAAGTTTCTCTGTCACAACGTGGTCTTCGGGGAAGGAGACCCTCACTCGGCGGCAGTCCCTAAGGTCTGTTCATTAACAAAGTTCTTTGACTCATAAAATCATGGGCTCCGTGTTCCCACTGCCGGAGCAACTGGTACATGTCTCAGTGTATTGGAAGGCATGTGTGTGCTCTCCTGGCCCAATCAATCAGGTTCATCCTACTCTGCGACTATGCTCCAGTCCCAGCCACCACCTTCATCCCCTGTGTGGACTGCTGTAGCACCTTCCTGAGTGCAGCCGATACCTTGCCAGACCTTTCTGCCACCTGCTCTACCCACCCCAAATCCCCCTTTCTTCCCTCTTTTCACTTTCTTGATAAACCATCACAACTTTTCTTAAATCTTCATTGTGTGCTCAATTCAGAATATAAGCTGTACGAGGGTGAGTTGTCTGGCTTGATTCTGGCTTTGTGTGTTGCTATAAGCCTAGTAACTAGGTCATGTACTTACTTGGCAATCTTTAGAAACTGTTTGACTTAAATTAAGTCTGGGAATGACTGTCCAGCCCTTTGTCACCTTTATCTGATGTCAGCACCAGCTGCCTGAGGACCCTGAGATTCTGGGTGTTTATTAGCTGTGGGCTTGCCTACCCTCTCAGATCTCTCTCACCTTTTCTGATTGGTAGGTAGTTATATGTCCCTGTGTGTACTTGTAAAAGATCTAGTAGAGAAGATAGTTGAAGACTTGGCTTTGCCTTGTTAACCGACCCTCTTGCCCAGTGCGGATCCAAGATACAAAGCCGTCCCTCAGTATCCACAGGAGGGTTGGTTCTGGGACCACCCCCTTTTAGAGGCCCAAATCCATAGTCTTTCAAGTCTCTTATGTAAAATGGCGTAGTTAGTATTTGCATATAACTGCGCATATTCTCCTGCATACCTCTCTAGGTTACTTAGGGAGGCAATGCAATGCAAATGCAAATGCTATGCAAATAACCGTTACGCTATATTGTCTAGGGAATAATGACAAGAGCAAAAGCCTGCACGTGTCAGAACAGATGTCATTTTTTTTTTCTGACTTTTCAAATAGTCCTGATCTGAGATTGGTCGAATGCATGGGTGCAGAAGCTGTGAGCTCAGAGGACAGCCTTTAGTACTAATAGGAGATATCCAGTGAATTCAGTATTTGCTTATTTGCTGGCAAACATTTTAGCAACTTTTCATTGACAAATTCAGCCTTAGAAGTGCTCTGGCTTTTGGAAGGCGTGTCTTCTGGGCCACGGGATGCTGTCTGCAGGGGTAGGGAAGGTGCAAGTGTGACCTGCGTTGAGACTCTGGAAGTGTCAGCTTGCAGAGTGGTCACTGTCCCTAAGGCATAAGGAGTACACCTACTTCTCTAAATTCCCATGGAGGGTCAAAGCGGCTCCTTGAGATTCTAAAATACGCCTCACAGTCCTGATGGTGTCAGGTAGCTAGTTTATGGGTCCCGTCCTGGTTGTGATAACTCAGGCTAAGCTGGATAATAAACGAAAGTGGGACAGAGCTGCAGGATAAATATTGCTACAGGGCATCTCCAGTGGCACAAATCACGGGGAAAATATCTCCCAGGCTTTTCATTTCTCCTCTTCCTCCCTGGCCCTCTGGTAGCAGCCTGCAAAGCAGGATCCATCCATCACAACAGAGCTGCTGCCCCCAGCCCAGCCTCTGCTTTCAGCATACTGCTGCGGAAGGCAGGATGCAGATAGCTCCCATTGCAGGCTCAGCTCTGCCTTTCCCCTCAGCTCCAGCGCTAACCTGCAGAGCCCAGGTGGTGTGTGGAGCCAGCCTCCCCTCTGTGTCCTTTTCTAGCTGTGGATGTCACCTGGCTTTGCAGCGTGCGTTCTTCTTCTCCAGAACCAGAGGGCATAATAATCGGTGGTTCTTGATCCGCTCTGAGTGTTCTGGTACCCCGGAAACCAAAACAGTATGCTGAACCCACCCTAGTATTCAGATTCTGCACCAAGAGGCACCTGCCCTGGGGGCCTCCTGATAGTCCAGCTGACAGCCACTGTCCGCAGGGCCTGAAGACTGAGGTGGGCTGTGGGTTAGTTATGTTGGGGAGACAGGTGGATTCCTGTGTACTACCCCTGTAACTGATCCATCAGCACTGTCACATAGGGAGGCGTTGCTCAGCTTTGGGAGCATGCTGGCTTTGTAATCAGTGTCAGCTCGGGTATTGATGGCACCCATGGGGAAGACAAAGCTGTCTCAGGCTTGTAGCATGGAAAGGTAACTAACCGAGAGGCAGGCGGGTTCATTAACCAAGAGGACGAGAGGGTCTCATCCTGCGGCACCTCCTGTCTCAGAAACCTGGTAGGCACGCTCCAGCCCTGCTGACCCTATGCCCATTTCGGCTTTCTAGCCCACTTCTCCAATGCAGGTGCTCTAGTCTCTTCCCTGAATATTAGAAGCTACCTAACTAGTCCTTTGTCCTCCCAACACTGAGACTACCCACTGACCTGGTTATCTGGCTTCTAGTCCCTTGCCATCCTTCAGAGAAGCTGGGCTCACTGACCTGGTTATTCTGACTAGTTCTTTGCCATTCTGCAGAGTAGCCATATTCACCGGCCTGATTATCCCAACTAGTCCTTTGCCACCTGATAGCGTGGCTGTACCAGCTGACCTGGTTCCCCTGGCCTGCTGTGTGGACCATGCTCACTGCCCCAGGGTTCGACAGTTCCCCTCCCTGTGGCCCTCATCAATTGCCTTTGCCAGCCATGCTACTCCTCTTGTGCTTTTGTGGATCTGTCGCCAACCTAGGATCTCCGTTTTACACCCCGGGGGGCATTTTGTTCTCTGTGGGGGACAGATATAAAGTGCCGGTCCTATCTAGAGCTATGGTACGTGGTCTAGAGCAATGGCCTCTGGGATGGAAGAAGTCACACCCTCTCCGGCCCTTATTGATACTGCAGCATTTATCACCTTCTTGTGTGGTTTAAAATATTCATCTCTTAAGCCAGATTGGGAATTATACACTTTTAAATTAGCTCTCAGGAGACAGAGGCAGGCAGATCTCTGTGATTTCAAGGTCAGCTGTGTAGAGAGACATTATCTTAAAACAACAAGAACGTTGGTTTCGTTAATTTTTTTTTTTCCACACTGAAAGTTCCACCTTATGAGCTAGGGAGAAGCCTCAGGGGTTAAGAGTGCTGGCTGCTCTTCCAGAGGACCGGGGTTCAATTCCCAGCACCCACATGATAGCTAACAACTGACTATAACTCTAGTTCTAGGTGATCTGGCACCCTCACACAGGCACATACAGGCAAAACACCAATGCACATAAAATGAAAATAAATTAAAGAAAGAAAGAAAGTTCTCCTTAAGGGCTGGAGAGATGGCTCAGTGGTTGAGAACATTTACTGCTTTTGCAGAGGACCTGTGTTCATAGCCGGTACCCACATGACAGCTCACAACTGTCTGTTAACTCTAGGATCTGATGCCTGCTTCTGGTTCTGTGGACACCAGGCGCTCATGGGTGCATACGCTTATGGGCAGACAAAACATCCATATATATGCTTGAAATAAAAATGAATAAATCTTTAAAATAAAGTTTCTCCTTAGATTTTAAGTTCTTAAATGGAGCCCATAT
Organism: Psammomys obesus; assembly: GCF_907164565.1. Classification (NCBI taxonomy): domain Eukaryota; kingdom Metazoa; phylum Chordata; class Mammalia; order Rodentia; family Muridae; genus Psammomys; species Psammomys obesus. The sequence goes on along the minus strand of NW_026590905.1, from coordinate 3,666,908 downwards.
GCCAAGTTCAAGGATCGTCAGACCTTAATTTCTGTTGAATGAATGGGGCATGGACCAGGGAAGCAAGAAGAAATTGTGTGTGTGTGTGTGTGTGTGTGTGTGTCATGATGACCCTGGAGAGGTTCTTCCCCCACACAGGACCTCATTTTTCCCTCATTTGTTCAGAGGGGTTAGTGTCTGAGTGATTTCAGGTTGCCTTCAGTTTCTGACATCCCGTATTTCTGAAGAGCAGTGAGGAGATGGCAGTGTCCGTTGTCCTGAGATTAAATGTTGTCTCTGTTACGGGACCAGCTCACCCTCCCAGTTACTCTCCTGTAGTTTCCATGTGTGGATAGTGCCTCTTGTTTTGGTATAGTATAGAAGGTCGCCTCCTTCACTGGTACCTCCTTGTTTTCTGAGTAAGTAGCCAGGAGGATTCCACAGGCTTTTGCCACCAGCTTTGTCTCTTGTGGTGTGATGGGTTGGAACAAGCCTCTGACTTAGCCTGTGTTCTGTGACTATGGCTCTTGAGAGATAAACCTGGTGTGCTACTTGTGATGTATTGAGGAACCTAGAAGCAGGGATGATGGCAGAATTGGAAGCGGTTAAATCGGTCTTCCTTGGTCTTGATCATGGAGGCACTGGGGTATCTGATGATTGGTCATACATGGCTGAGACAGATAGACAGGAAAAACCAGGATGTGGCACCCAGGCCATGTGCAGCTGGAGAAGGTATGGGACCAGGCTCCACTGAGGCCAGGAAGAGAGCCTGGACACCGGAAGCCAGACTCCTTGCTTCCTGTCAGTCTGGGCTCCTTTTACTTAGCATTTAGTACATTGAAAGCCTTAGACTGTCTGCCTGTGCCTATGGAAGCCAAGACAGAAGTCAAGGAGCCTTTAGTAAAAGGTCCTGGCTTTGGGGCAATGTGCCCCAGAAGGAGTTTCTCTCTAGTGCAGGAGTGCTCAGCATTTTCAGCGCCTCATTTTGCAGCCTCAGTTTCTCCTTCTGTCCTTTTCTGTCCTGCTCCATCGTGGACTGTGTGACTGGCATTATAACGCTGCAGTGAGAGTTGCTTTCTGAATAGAAGGGTACTTAATACCAAACCCAGGACTGAGTAGGTATGGGAGGCTCTTGCAGAAGTGTTGTGAAAAACAGCATTGATTTTGACCTTTTTGGAATCTGTGTTAAGCAGAGCCATGCTAGTGCCCAGGCTGCACCCTGCTGCATTCTTTTTGGGAAACATGCGCTACCCATCTGAGCCAGAGAGGTCTGAAGAGCCATGGCCATGGGGTTTGGCCCACTCTCTCCTAGTCTTGAACAGTTTTCACTTGCTCCTTCAGTTTTTTTCATTCATTCCGATCATCTGTCATTTTGTCAGCTATACACTATGTTAGACTCTGGGATCCTAAGATGGATGAGGATAACCCCTGGTTTCTTTAATGTTAGGGTGAGGACTCACAGCATTGTGCAGAGCGAGAGCCTTAATTTTGGGGTGCTCAGAGAGCAGAGGAGAACATGTGCACCTGGACTGAAGAAGACCATGGCTCCAGAGAGAACCAAGTGACTTGGAAAGGGTGTGTGTTCCTTACAGGGAACAGTACGTGCAAAGGCCTGAGGAAGCATGCCCTTCCTGCCATGAAGCGGCAGCTGGCATGTACCAGGCATCACCTGTGTTACCTGCATTTTAGTGGATGCCAGGGCATTCTAACGTGCCACACCTGTCGTTTCCTGTAGCACCTGTGGTCTTAGAGGACGTCTGTTAGTGCCTTCTGATTAGTTTGAATGTTCTGTTTCTTGGTCCAAGCACAGTGAAAAGGTTGGTTAGAAGAAGGCTCGATAGTCGGATGACTTCTCTGTCACTGAGATTTCTGTCCCTACCATTTGGTGTCTGAGGCTCCATTCTAGGACAAAGATACCTTAACCCAGGGTAGAGAAAGCCCTGAGAGAAGCTTGAACTAAATATCCAGGAAGTACCGAATAGCAGCCCCCTCCCCATCATTTCACTGAGATTTGGGTACTCTTGGGCTCTCCTAGCCTGCCCTGTCCTATTTGACATGGTGCACGCCGGAGCCGGTGAGGTCCTCTGGAGGGTGGGGAGTATTGGGAAAGTGGCCAACATTTGGGTAAAGAGAACCCTGGATAGGAGGGGCCACACAGGAGATGTAAGAGGCCTCCTGAGAGCTACTGAGCAAGAGATGGGGCAGGGTGTGGGACTGTAAGGGAGGAAGAAGCCACGTTCTTACCAGTGTGGGGAAACCTTGTTTAAAACAAGTGTGAAGTCTCGAGGTGTTTATATTTTTAATTTCTATGGCTTCCACTGGCCCCAAGTTTTTGATAGCTAAGAAAGAAAGTGGGGCTAGGGAGGTATCTCAGGGTAGAGCACTTGTCTGCAGGGTGTGAGGTCTTGGGTTCTAATCCTGGTACCATACTACCACAAAACCTGAACAACAAAAACAAGAACAAAAATAAAAAAGGTTGTGAAATTTCTCACTACCTGAAATGTAGACAGTTTGCCTACAAGGGTACAACAGACCAGAGGCTGCAGATATGGACATGTTTTCCTGGAAATGTGACTCCTGGTATTTCTTCCTCTGGAAGGCATGGTGTCTGCCAGGGGTCTTGGGGCAGATTGTGAGCTCCATTTGGCTCCTCTGTCTGGGGCCTTGCATTTGATTTGGCTTCCCTTCCACAGGCAGCTCAGTGCTGATGTATTCCTTTTTCTCGCTGATCTTTTGCTCCCTACATGCTTTGTGTATTTTTTTTTTCCATCTGCATTTCTGTCTTCAGCATAACAGGTGAGCCACAGAGATGGAGATTTTTGACCCCCGGGTCTGACCCTTTCAAGACTCAGTATAGTCACTAGCTCATTCCTCAAAGCTTAGGTGCAGTTCTCACATAGTTTGAGACACTTCGAAAGCGACACTTAGAAGGAGCTGTGTCCAGGCTGAGGGTACAGGGAGGACTCTGCCCTGCTCCCATCTGCTTGTGACACTGTGCTTGGAGGGTGTGCTGAGCTTGTGGGTAGGGGCAAGTGTTCTTTCTGGATTCACTGCAGAGGATCTGGTGGACAGTTGTGGAGATGTGCGGTGGCTCCCACCTGCCTATTTCCATGGTCCCCATCACACAGAGAGATCTGGTTGCTCGCCCTCTGATGTGGTTTTTCCTGGGAGGATGGAGGAATGAGAGTTATTCCATAGCTTTTTATGCAGAGGAATGTGTGATTTGAACAATGCTGAGCTTGGAATGCCCTGGATTCCTCTGATGACGCTGGCATTAGACAGGACCCGTCAGGATCTTGAAATAGGCTGTGGGAGCCTGGGGAGATCCGATTGTTTGTGGCAACCCCCAAAACCATCATCCTGCCTCATCCTGGAACCAGGGATGCCACAGACAGGAAGGCACCTCCCAAAGTCCTCTAGGAAGGAAGGGACTGTGAACAGCCATGCAGGGTAAATTGGACACCCTGACACTTGGCCGTATGTACCCCAGGTGGGGCAAGCTAAGCCGGCCTAGGGTTGTAGCTAACACCTGCTTGGGTCACCTGTTCCTGTCTTTAACGGTGCCCCTCCACTGGCTTCCTGTTGCATTCGAAGCCTGTTCTTCTCTTCTGCCCTGAATAAAACAAGAGGTGAGGCCATCGTCCTCCAGCGTGGAGCCTTGCGACTCAGGAGGGTATGATGTTTCCCTTCTGTTTTGGAGACCCAGTGGGAGGTTCTGTCTGCTATGCACAGATGAGGCAGGCAGCTGAAAGGAATTCGTAACGGATAAAATATTGGCTCAATTTGGAATTGGTTTTCTGTAATCTAATAGATCACAAAGGTGTAGTTCTGTGCCGAGCTCACGTCATAGGTTTTTAAAAGCCAACTTTGATTTGTTTCAGCAATCAAGCGATGAATCCATGAATGAAGAGTCCGGGTTATATATTGTGCATTGGAGAGCTGGGGCCCTGCAGAAAAGTACCCAGAGTGTAGATTCCTAGCCGGAGTCTGCAGCTGCCACTGGGTCAGATGGCCTAGGGACACCTTTCCTCTTCTTCTCGTGGTGTGCCTAACTTTTTGGCATCCATTAAACTCATTGCCATCTCTGAGAGTGAATCCCCAGGTATTTCCTGCAGCTGGTTCAGGCTTCCTGGCCAGGTGTGGCCCTGCAGGAGGCAACCGGCTCAGAATTTAATGTCGGGAAAGTACATGCTCCAGTGGGCCATCAACCCACATTCACAGAGACTCTTGTGGGCGATCTGTGCCTCTACAGAAGTGCAGGGGCTACTTCCCTAACTCTGTGATTTGTCACACACATGCACACACGCGTGCTCACTCAGCTATGATGAAAAATGTCTCATGAAGTAATTATTTAATTTTTAAAATTATTATTAATTATTATTATTAGCGTGTGCACGCTCATGCTTGTGCAAACACGCACGTGCTAGAGCACAAGCCTGGAGGTCAGAGGACAACATTATGAAGCCAGCTTTCACTATTTACCTTAAACAGGTTCTCAGCATCAAATTCGAGGCTTGTGTGGCAAGAGCCTTTACCCACAGAGCCATCTCACTAGCTCCTCATGGAATGATTTCTTTATCTTTGCTGCATGAATATGGTCTCTCTCCTCCCCTCCCTTTCCCTTCCCTCCCTCTCACTGCTTCAGTGCCAGAAATGAGGATCCTGTGGGCACAGATGCCAGGATCCAGATCCATGTATTTGTTCTTTTTCTCAAAAAATTCTCTGCTGACCCAGTCAACTCATTTCATAGCCCCTGAATGGGTCACAACCTGTGGTTTGAAAAGCACTGATATTGGGGTTGCTACAGATTAGAGCAAATGGAGACAATTAACATATGAATCCATCTGGGGTACAGCACGGGCCAGGTCAGTGTAACCCATGTTCTTTAATTCTTGACATTGGGTTTCCCATCTTTGTTGTCATTGGTGCTTTCAGAATGACTGCCTGTCAGCCACGTGTCTTCTAGCAAGGACCCTCTTATCCGTGTCTTCACACCGGGCCTTAAGTCAAACGTGGCTCTTTCCCAGGGTTAATTGAGGGTTATCATTTATAAAATTATAATCAGAGCCCTGATTTGTGATTTCACTAATTCAACAACATTCATTGAGAATGGTGAGAGCTTTTAGGGTCCAGCAGATCAGCACACCGAATAAATCAGCAGATTCATGTTTGGGAGTTAGGGGCTCATAGAACCCACAATGCCCTGCCCTCAAGGAGCTTGGTTTGAAGAGGGGGCACAAGGAGCACAGAGGCAGTGCAACATGAAAGGTGCCATCACCTAGCCCAGCTGGAAGGAACTCAGAAAGGGAGGAATCAAGCAAGGAGGAGGTGAATTTTGAGTTCAGTCTTGAAGCTCACACAGGAGTTTGAGTGGAAGGACTTGTCAGGCTGTGGGAATGTACTCAAGGTTCTCTGAGTTTGGAATGAAAGCAACGATTTTTAAGTTGAAGCAACCTGGGACTAAATTTATCTCAGAAATACAGTTGCAAAGGATTGTGTAGTAGAAGGCGATGAGGAAGTGGGGAGGGACTTGGGGGAGGGCAGGCAGGGCATTTGATAATCTCCAGATGAGTTCAGGAACATGGTGGGAATGGTGGTCAGGGAGAGGGTGAGGGTCGAGTCTAGGCTTGGGGGTTGCTCAGATGTGCAAGCACAGAGGTAAGGGCGCAGAGTCTGAGGTCACTCTGGGTTTCCAGTTAGGTAACTGTTGATGCTCTTTTTAACGAAGGGAAGTGGACTCGTTGTTGAGACCCATTGGAGGATTTCTGTGGGACATAGGGCTGGATATCTCCTTCTGTTCAATGGCCTGGGGTAGGGCTTCTGGACAGGTTGGCTTCCTAGCTGGCCATGTGCTCATGAACTGTGTGGCTTAGGGTAAGCTACCTAAGCTTTCTCTTCTCTGCAAAATGCTTATTGTATAGGTGGCTTTGTAGGGATGGAGATGATGTTTCAGTGGTCTGGACTGAGAGGAAGACCCAGGTTTCAAGTCTCAATTCTGCCCCAGAATTGCATTAGCCCTTGGATATGCTACTTCCATGCTCAGGGCTTCAGTTAACTTACTCAACTATGGAAGGCACCGGATTGGGTGATTTTTCACAGAGTTGAGTGCAAAATTTTTAAGTTCTTCTAAAACCAAGAGAAGGAGGTGTTTGCATACTGTATGATGGAGCTTAAGATGTTCACATTTGCACTGGAAACAGTATCCTCCACCTCAGGAGACATTATTGTCAGGAGAGCTCTGGCTCTATGGTGTCCTGGCTGTTTGGACTGTGTGTCTCTAGTGCACTGTAGAGCACGGTAAAGGCAGTGAATGTCAGCCTACAGAACACAGCACCCAGACCCAGACACCCCATAGACTATGGCCTTCTGCAATTGCAGATTCCAGAATTGAATATTCTGTGGACCTACTGTGTGCTAGATGCTTCACTCGGTATTGGAGTCACTACCTGGATCAGATGTGGGAGTTTGGGGCAGGCATTAGCAGAAGAGAGGTAGAGGATCTTTGAAAGGGTGGCCCAGGGTCTGTGGCTGCATGGTAGTGACCTCAAGAGAGAACCGTGAATGCTTGCTAGAGAAGGAATAGACTCTTAGCCAGTGATATCATCTTTCCAGTGAGAACCTGGTATGTTGAGGGTAATTGGCTTCTGGAAGGAAGACGTTCCATTAGGCAAACAGTGATAGAATTAAAAGAATCATTTTCCACACTATTTATTACCTATACCCATGCCTTGCACTGAATCAGGCACCATCTGCATGTAGATCACCTGCATGCTGTTAGGAATTTATTGTGAATTCAGATGAGGAAACTCTGCAAATTTTTAAGAGCAGGGATGTGATTGTTCATCACACACACCCTTCCTACATAGAAAGCGGAGGCAGGTGGGGCTCAATAAGACAGAGAGTGTAGTAGGAACTGAGGAGTGGCGTAGATAGTCCAGTAGAGTCAGAGCAGAGCATCCTTGCTGCTTCTGTGGATGTTCTCTGCCATTTCTGGAGAGGGCAGGGGAGGTTAAGCAAGTATACCATGAGCCCATTGCATCCTGGGACAGCTCAGCAGGGAGGCAGGCTTGACGGCCAACCTTGCCTGCAGGAAAACTGAAGCCCATAGGGGTGAAGTGACTTGTCCACAGGCAGTACCTAGACTCAGACCTGAGTCTTCTGGGCCCACCTCTTACACCCTTCCTGCTGCTTTCCAGAAACCGCCTCTCCAGAAACCCATCAATTCTATGATTTCACTTACACCCTCTCCTTGCCCCCACACATCTGTCCACCTGCCCCCTTGGCTGAATCTGTCAGGCTCCCCATGATGTCTGCCAGTGGCTAAGCTTAAATCAAGCCACAGCCTTAATCTAAGTTGACTGAATGGTTCATTTCCACAGTTTGGAAACCTGGGTGTCTTAGAGGTCCACAATAGGGCTTTGAAGTCTCTGTGGGGAGGGACTATGTGTGGAAAGGAGTGGACCAGGTTTTTGGCAAGTTGGAACTGGTAGAGAAGCTGTGGGATCTAGAGCCTTGGCCTCTGATCTGCCAGCCCCTCCTGCCCAAAGAAAGGGGTGCAGATGTGGAAAGTTAATTACTCAATTAATTCTAACAGCTCAGGCGGCTTTTGCTCAGGAGATGATTTGCTGATGGGATGCGGAAACTGCTCATTTGCTAATTCTAGTAACTGACAGAAGATGGAAGCCTTGGGGGATGGGAGGCAGGAATGTGGGAATCCAGTATACCCCAGGGTCCTTGGGCCATGCTACTCTTGAGTGTCAACTTCATTGTTGGCCTTAAGTGAAGGAGTCGCTTACCCACTTCTGCCTTTCTTCCTGTGATTTCCTGCTCCTTAGCATTTGCATTAAAATAGTTGGTTGGGTTACATCCGTCCATCCATCCATCCATCCATCCATTCATTTATCCATCCATCCACCCATCATCCATCCACCCATCCACATATCCATCATTCCATCCATCCATCCATCCATCCATCCAACCATCCATCCATCCATCCATCCATCCATATATACATGCTTACTGGGTAGTACACATGAGGGTGTGGTACCCAGGTGTGGTTGCCCGAAGCTGACAGTCCACCTGTAGTCATTGTACCCTCTTGGGATGTTTAGGCAATCAGTTACTTAGGGGTAGTGCAGGAGGAGCTGTGTGTTGTAACCACAAGAAGATCTTTAATTGAGCCATCAGCCCTAGGAACCTCCATGCCAAGGGACAATGGACTGATTGAAGCTGAGAATTGGGGTAGGTTGGTAGAGAACCTAGTGGAATTATGTTATCATCTCTGGGGCCTGAATGGCAAGGATGGAGCTGAATTAAAGGCAGAAGGAGGAGAATCAAAAGTGGCATGGCTATCAATAGATGATGTTTGAGATCAGGTTGAAAGCTGGGCATATTTTGGGTACCATGTTTATTCCCTTTGCTGAACTTTGCCAGGGGTTGGAGTGCATGCAAAAGTCAAGGCAGAGCCCTAACATGGTTCTCTGGTGAGCTAGATGGGTGGGGGTGGGGATGGCACATTGACCAAGAGGTGAGGCTGAGCCGAGTGACTTTGGCAGACATGACCCTTTTCAAGATGGGAGACGTTGTTGTTGTTATTATTATTATTGTTGTTGTTGTTGTTGCTGTTGTTATTATTAGCTATTTTTCTCATTGTGGTGATACAGTACCTGAAAGAAACAACACAAGGAAGCCCATCATGTCAGGGAAAGCTTGGCAGCAGGAGGGGTTAAGGCTGGGGCAGGAATGTGGGGTGGCCAGTTACATAATGTCCTCAGTCAGGAAGTAGAGAGGTGGGCCTGGAATCAGACATGGCCCCCGTGTCTCCCATCTAGGCGCCATCTCCCAAAGGCTCTGCAGTCTCCAAAACCACTACCACCAGCTGAGAATCAATTGTTCAAGACCATGAGTCCTTGGAGGACTTTGCGTACCCAAGCCATGATGGGGTGTTAACTTTAGAGGCTGACAGAGGTTGAGGTTGCTTTGGTCCTATGTGCAAACCCCTTCAGAGGAGAGATTGATGGGTAACAGTGAGAAACTCCTGCCCATGCATTTGTAGCATCATCTGTAGCTAGAGAATGTTTTCTAGTGGCGGTGGCACATGTGTAGGGAGAGGAAGAGCCAGTTAGAGCCGGTCGACAGCCTTCTAAGCAACAACCCTTCAATGGCAGCACATTTCAGAATCCCCTGGAAAGTCAGAGTGGCTGTGTCAGGGTCCAGCCTCCAGATATTCCAACTTAGGAGGAGCAGCATGGGCCAGGAATTTGCATGCTACTTATGACTCTCAGGTTCTAAAAAAAAAAAAGGTGGCTTGGGAACCACACTTGGAGAAACTGCTTAGAAAGCACTCTGCTTGTGGAGAGCGTTGGAGCTGGACTCTGAGAAAGTGGGTACTGACTAGTAGGTGACTGGCAAGTCTTTTTGACTGGGAATGTCAGTGTCTGCTGCTGTTACCTCCTGAAGGTCATGCCGGTAGACTCCCTCTGACCAACATACATTCTCCCATATGCATAGCTGTTGTCATGGCTCATAAAACGTTAACAGATATGTTTAGAAGAGTTCATCCGGATACGTTGAAACCAAGGGAAGGGAGAATACAAGGACTGTCCCCTCAGTCCAGAAACTGAGTCTATTTCTTTAAGGTGTGGGTGGCTGATTTCTGGCTTGAGGTAGACGGTGACAGGGAGCCAGGGCCCAGAGCTCCCTAATTACAGCACCTGCTGGCTAGCTCTTCCCCTCTTGCTGGTGCTGATGCTGCTTAAACTGAGCAATTAAGAGTTGTAGGATGCTGCTGGTGGCCTCAGGCCTGTGTGACCTGTCCTGCCCTGGGTGATTTTGCTGATGTCCTGTAGTGTAAGGTCCAAAATGCCTGCTTTCTCCATCCTTTTCTCAAGCCAATCACTTGGATATGTTTTGGTGGTATACAGTTTGGAATGTGGCCCCCATGTACTACAGAAGGATGGTGTCATTGGATTTGTGCAGAGTTCCATGAAGGGCATGGTTTTGTCACTAAGTTCCATTGGTTCCTTGGTTCTGTGGTCTTTCTTCATTGGCTTTAGGATGTATTTGGATGTAACCAATACTTCTTTGCTGAGTGTGGCATTATCACCATGGTGGGGGAGGGTGGGGAGTCGTTCTCAGATAGCACAGAACTCATCTCTTGGGGCTGTCTTGTTTTATCTGATTCTTGTTGTCAGGACAAGGGAAATTGGTGCTGTGCTAGCGTTCTCTTCCTTGGAATTTCTGTGGATTTGCAGGGTGGGGCTATGAGTCCTTTTGCTGTGGAAACTGGGGTCACATTCAGAAATGGAATCTGGGTGTGCCCAAGGCAGCCCTGACTCACGGTCCTATGACCTGTAGGTTGGAAGGTATGGCCTGGGGGTTTCTGGTCTCTGTACGGAGGGCTGGTATAAGGGGATGGGTGACCAGTCTCTCTGTAACTCCCAAGTTAGCCCTGTCTGAGCAAGCTTCTCTGTCTCCTACCCGGGCTGGCCGCCTGCTGTGGCTACGTGCTACAGCTGGGCCTGCAGAACTTAAAAATAGCAGTATGAGCTGTCCGCCTTGCATGTGGGGAGCCTGCCCGAGGCATGATGGGGCAGCCGCTTGGCCCTAACCACTGGGGTAGAGAGCATTTTAGGGGTCTCTCCTTGGCTCAGAGTAGGGAATGGGGGTTGAAGTGGCTGGACGCATGTAACTGGCGCCCCGGGGTGCGCTGGGTTTGTCTTTCCTGAACCTTTTAAGGAACATCCGAACTCTGACCTCATGTCTCCCACTGTAGCTCAGAGGCCTACAGTCTTGGCATCCTGTTTGGCCTTCTCCCCAGTGCTTTCTGCTGCTCAGGGTTAGCCATGTAAGGCCCCATTACAGCCTAAGTGAAGAGGGCAAGTGAGGTACAGAGTTGGGACAGGGGACACCTGTGCAAGGTTCCAGTGGCAGGACCAAGGCATCTGGAGTCTCTGCTGGGCAGCAATAACCTGGAGGCCTCCTCACCCTAGCTGCCTCCTCCAAGAAAATCAAGATGGTGGTACCTAAGGGAAACTACTTCCAGGCCTGTCTGCCTTCATTCAGTCATGCAGGAACATGTACAGAACACTCCCTTGGCGTGTACGGCTCTGTTCTTGGCCGTGGAAATATGGCAATGAATGAGACAGACACAAATCCCCGCCCTTCTGAAGGTCGTTTCTAGTGGGTGGCGACATAAACAATCTACATAGTAAAAACGTAAGTTCCGTTGTGTTTTGGGAATACATGGAATGGAGAAAGCAGAATAAGGTTAGAGTATGCTGGGGAGGTCCTGGAGAAGGAGACATCTGAATGAAGGTTAAGCAGGCAGGGGAGTTGGCCGTGTGGAGATCTGAGGAAAGAATGCTCAGGCAGAGTGCACACCTAGAGTGAAGGCTCTGAAGTAAGAGAACAAAATGGGTGCTGTGGCCAGTGGGATGGGGTTAGGAGGAAGAGAGAGATTGGTTGATTCTTGTAAGAACTTCATCTTTTATTCTGGGAGCAGTGGGAAGTGTTGGGGTTTGGCACAGAGCACTGACTTTCTGGGACAGGATCGCTGCAGTTGTCTTTCTGGGGCTGGTAGGTCTCTGTGAGGTCTCTTTCCCCAGTAGATGGAGAAAGCCCCCTCTCCTCCTTAGGCCCCAAGCCCCAGCCACTGAGACCTTCAGTCTGGGAGGAGGGCTCTGGATGGGGTTGGGCTTCTTCTCCCTGCCTTTGAGTTTCTTTTAGAGGGAGAGAGTGGGTTCGTTCCAGTGGTTTGCTGGAGTCTACTTAGAATACCAATTGAGAGCTTGACAATAATCAGAGAATTTGCCAGCTGGTGTTAAACGATGGGTTGTTTGCAATCGGCCGTGGTGGCCATTGGTAAGCATGGTGAATCGGGCCTTTCCCCATGGGCTGGTTGGTAAGTACTTAGTGGTCTATTGCTGGTCTATTATCCCTACCTACTCTGCTGTACTGTGGTTTTGGAGGACAGGGCCTGTCTTTGCTTTCATCTGGCAAAGTGTCTGTGTTCATGGTCTGTGAAGTGTGAAAGGGCATAGGGAGCACTGGATGGAGATGATGAACTTGGTGCTCAGGGAAAACATCTGTACATTTCCCAGGATAGACAGGCCGTGTCCCAGGAGGTTGCAGCGGATGTGGAAATTTTGTGATTGTCCTGGCTTGGTAATCCTGGTGGAGGATTGCTTTTTCTCACCCTGGCTTCTTTCTTTTCCTTTGTTCCTCTGGGTATGTGCAGGATGGGTATGAAGCATGCCTCAGTCTGGGCCAGCCTTGTACACAAAAGCAGAGCCCAGCACTCATCTCCGATAAAGCTGCTGGGTCTGTTTTAGAAGTCAGGAGACGTAGATTCCACCGAGCTCTCTGAACTCATTTCTCATTTAGAACTTGGAACACATTCCCTGCTTATCTTTCAGGGGTCTGGTGTGAGGATCAGATATGATCAGAAGTATGAAAGTCCCTTACAAAGAACCGGTCCCAAGAAGCATTGCTTTTGCTTATGCCATCTCTGCATTGGAACTCCCCCTCCTCTGTCTTCCTCCTGCTAGGATGTTGTGCAAGCCCCCGCCCAAGCCGCTTTTCTTTGTAAGCCTTCTTCTTCTCTGCAAAGGACCCTTCAGCACTCACAGTTTGCCCATTCCCCTGTCCACTTGTTTTGTTCTTCCAAAGATACAGACGGAACAGGGACGTTCCCTGGTGACACCATAATGGCGAACCCAGGGTGGGCAGTGTGTGGATGCTGAGGAACCAACTCTTCAGTGACCTGTTAACTCATGTCATCTCCTTTGTTTCTGACAAACTCCTGTGACATGTGTCAGTCAGCCAGTGTGTGAGTGTGAATGGGTGGTTCTGGAGGACAGTGCTTTATACTAGATAAAGAAATTCCCCGGATTGTGTGTCCCTCATTATCACACCTGCTCCATTTTATGAATGAGGAAATAGAAGTGTGCTGGCCCATCCATCTGTTTGTCCGTCCATCCATCCATCCCATGCCCTGAGCTCAGAGGACTGATACTCTCCTGTCTGGGTAGCCCGGACTGGAACCAGGGCCCTGATTCTTCTGTCTGGCCCTCAGTCTCAGTGTGCCTGCTTCAGGCTCATCTCTCTAGGAGGCATGGAGGGTGGGGGCAAGGTAGTCCATGCCCTTGCAGAAAGATGGCTAGGTCAAAGCTTTAGTCCTGTGCAGGCCTGGGTACTAGGAGGAGAGAGGTGGCTTCTCAATGCCTGACCCTGCTGGGTCCAGCCAACCGTGGGTGTGGTTGGCATCTCCTCTGGCAATAGTAGGGGAGGAGCAGGTACTCAGTGGTGCCTGGTCTGGCTAGGCTATTAGAAGCATCTCTTGAGGCCGGAGCTTGAGGGATAAGTAATACATGGCCACCTGGACACACGGAGGCTCACAGAGTCCAGGATGGACATTTAAGCTCTGTTATAGTTCTAGAGATGGCCGAATCTGGAGGGTGACTATAGATGGATGGCTTTCAGAGGGGAGGACAGATGGTGGGGATCCATTGAGGTAAAGACACAGCCAGGCAGAGGATAGCTCAGACATGTGTGATGACTCTGCTCTGGGACAATAATGAGCAGCATACAGTAGGATAAATAAGGAGGAGATTGGGAGCAGGGAGGGATTCCAGGCAGGAGCTGGCAGCTGGAGGGCAGTAACAGGGAGGGGCCTTGTGGCAGGGGCTGTGTGCTGCGTGCCTCTGCCTTCAGGGTGATGTGTGTACAGAACTTGCATTCTGGGCAAGTGCTGAGGAAGTGTGGCATAGTGGGTCATGGTTGGGTACACATCCAGTTGGATTGGGTAACAACAGGGATACATTTCTGTTGACTCGATTCAGAACTTTGGAAAGACTTTCTAAAACTGCTGGAGGTTTGGTAGCCCAGGAGGCTGAGAAAAGGGTGTGGCTTATGATCATTTCCACCTCAAGTTTCTTGACACAAGGAAAGATGTTTGGGGGTGGGTGCTTTCAGGATGACCTTCTAGCTGGAGGCAACTTTGGTGTCTTAAACCAGAGAAAAAAAACCCCAGATGACAGCTCCTGCTTATGCCTTGTTTCATACAGTGACCCTGGGGGTTCTGAGACCCTAAAGTGACTTGTACACTGTGAAATTTGTGAGTCGTCAGACATTGAGCAGGGAGACCTACCCTTGTGAACACTGGTACTCTGTGAGTGGAGCTGAAACTCACATGGCTACCTTTGATGGGTTCTGAGCTGGGTGGACATGCCATCTTTTTAACTGTAGAGCACTGCTAAGTGTCTTTTCTGCTCTGTCTCCCCCAGGTGAGCCCATCACCAGCCCCATAGCCTCCAGGCACAGTGGAGGGAGACAGGAGAGAGTAGCTCCCAAAGTCAGCAGAAGGGTCTCCGGTCTAAGGCCAGGTTGCTGGCAGGCTGGATGCTGGGTCAGAGAGCACCGTCCTGGCTGGCAAATCTGTGTCCTCCATGGAGTGGTTTAGGAATATTAGATTTGCTGGGTCAGTACATTTCCACTGGTGCCTGGCAATAAACCTCGGCTTCCTCATACTTGTCTGTGTCGGGCCGTCTGCCTTATCTCATCCTCCCGAAGCCACCTGCCCTCCTCGATAAGTAGTAATAACAGATGCTTTCTTTCTTTTTTCCTCTGCTTCCTGGAACTGAATGGCTCAGGATGGCCATATATGGGGCTGCAGAACCATACGCCTGTTCAGTATAATGCCTCATGAACCCGACCTTTCTAGGGGATCCAGCAGGGAGGTGATTGGCCTGAGGATGAAAGAAGGGCCTGGCTGGGGACTCTCCTGGGAAAATGTCTCTGAGGGCCTGAATGCTTGTGGGGACAAAGAGAATGCTTGCTCTGAGCAGCTTACAGACTCAGAGGGGCAAGCAAGACCAGGTAACATTGTAGCTCATTAACTCTGAAGCCTCTCTGGGGTCACCAAGACACATGACCATGGCCATGCTGTTGCCTACCGGACTGTGGGTTATGAGCAAGTGAAGGTGCCAAGGAAATGAGATTACAGTAAGGAAGCAAGGAGGAGGAGGAGGAGGAGGAGGAGGAGGAGGAGGAGGAGGAGGAGAAGAAGAGTGTCATTGGCCGGGACTGTAGTCCAGGAAGTATGGGATGAAGCGGAAGACTGGAGGAGAGGGGATATGCAGATTCTTGCTGCCTTCCTGCGCTCATGTGCTCCAATCTCACCTTCCTTCCAGGTCCATTCTTGTTCTGTTTAGTCTCAGCCAGCATGTGGAGGCCACCTCTCTGCTCCATGCCCACGTTACCCAGCAGTTCTCCTCCCTGGATGCTCTTCTGCCTGCCTATCCCTTATCTTCTTCCCAGTTGCAAGCGGTGGCATTAGAGTTCAAAGATCCATAGAGAATCCACCGGTCCGGCATCCATGCATTTTAGCTGAGGAATGGGGGTCAGCAGTGAACCAGCACCCTGAGTCTGTCAGCACTGACTGAGCAGGGGAGAGCTCCCACAAGCCCTCCCCTACTCATGGCCTCCTTTATGCTTTTGTGAATTTGTTTCATCACTTAATTCCGGGCTGGTCTGTGGGTCAGTCATAGTCCTGGCTGTGCAACAGGGAGAAAGATCAGTCTCTGCTGCTCTGGGCATTATGATCCAATGGGAGAGACTCAGCCAGGAAATTGTCACTTGGAGAAACACATACTTTCAAACTGTGATGAATACTATGGGAGAAACAGGCAAATTGTGCTCTGAGAGTATAATGGAGGGGAGGGAGCTTAGCAGCCATAGGTAGGGGAAAGCCAGGGGGAAAAAATACTTTTTTTGAAGGATTCTAAGAGTTACTGAGGAAGAGTGGAGTCGAGTTGTGTATCATGAAGGGCAGTCAAGCACAGGGACCAGCATGGGCAGGAGCCCTGAAGAGAGAACAGACTGTGGAGTGTTCGTTGGAGCCTGAGCAGTAGGAGACAGTGGCCAAGAATGGGCTGGAGAGGTAGGCAGGGTCCATTGGGCTGGACTTTTAAGGCTTTTTTAAAAACTTGGAGACAAGGTCTCATGCAGCCCAGACTGCCTCAAACACTGTATGTAGCCAAGGCTGGCTTTGAACTTCTGATCTTTTTGTCCCCATCTCCCGAGTTCTGGGATTACAAGTGTGTACCACCATGCCTGGCCCTGTTTTTTTTTTTTTTTTTTTTTTTTAACCTGTTTATTTATTCACTCTACATCCTGATTTCAACCCCCCTCCTCTCCTTCCAAACCCACCCCTCACACACCCCCTTCTTCCATTCTCCCTTCTCCTCCTCAGAGAAAGAGGAGGTCCCCCACGGGTACCAGCTTGCCCTGGCACATTAAGTCATTTCAGGACTAGGCACATCCTCTCCCACTGAAGCCAGACATGCATGCCTGGCTCTTAAAAGCTGTTTTTTTGGAAATGGGATTATCCTAAAGTAGCAAACATGTTTACATATGTGTGTGTCTGCACACACGAGCACACAATGAGGATGTAAGTAGATGAGACACCTGCAGGGGTTAAAGCAGAGAGGCTTTGGTAGGATGGTGTGCCTGGAGCTGGGCCCTGGAGGTTGCTGGGGGTGGTGAGGTCGCATGGGCCAGGCAGTGTCTGTAGCATCCCAGGAGCTGGAGAGAGAGACTGTGGTAGGATTTAGGAATGGGAGGGAGCAGGTGACATATGGAGTCTAGGATGAGGGTGGGAGTTCAGGATTAGACAATGTGCTAGACATCCAGGCCATTTATCAAACAGGGAAGAGTTGGGTAAGTCGGCCTCTGTGGAGAATGTGAATGCCAAGATACCTGTGATAGCCACATGGGGAGCATGGGCAGGAGGAGTATTATAAATGTACCTGGGACTCAGAAGTCAAGTGAGAGCCAAGCGAGCGCTGGTGTCATCAGCTGTCGGGGGTGGGGGCTGGGGAGAAGCTGATGTTCTCAGTCTTAGAAACAAGGTCAAGTGACATTGTGTGCTGGTGGTGGGGAGTCTGTTCTGTTCAGCCCTGCCTTAACGAGACAGGGATGGGGACTCTGTTTACTATAATAATTACTGTTGATTGTGATCGTGGTGCCACAGTGTGCTGGGCATTTTTCTGTGGCCCAGACTCTGTGCTGTATGCATGGCAATTATGTTCATTGCCCCGGATGTCTGATTTTATCCCAGCTTAGAAAAGTATGCATTATCATCCCATTTTACAGCTGGAGAAGTTGAGACACAGGGCAGCTAGCTTATTCAGATCTACCAAGGCCCAAAGCCCCTGTTTCCTGTACTTGGAATGGACCTGTGGATGGAAACAATTAAGCCTTCTCCATTCTCATTCACAGAACCTGTCCAGGTGACTAAAGATGTCTGGCGTGAGCTGGTTTCAGGGGGTGAGGTTGGATTTGTGACAGTCCCTGTAACTGTGGCTCTGCATGGTCAGAAGCCATATTTTAGGACCCCTGGCTAGGTCAGGAGTGAGCTGGTCCATAGCTGTGGTCCTGTTTCTTAGGCGCTGAGGTGACCGAGCTGCCCAGAGGTACCAGTACTTGCCTTGACCCGCATGCTTCCCTGTCATGGAGTGCTTATGTACACTGAAGGGTCTCTGAATCATGATTCAGAGACCAGGCTTCTGGTTCGCAGCCAGGCTTCTGGCACACACTGACCACAGGCCAGAAGTGGCTTTGCTCTTGAGTTTTGAAGCCTGGCACTTAACACTGTGACATTCACCTGAGTTCCTGGGACTGAGTTGCAGGCAGAGGTGTCCCTGTCCACCCTGCCCTGGGAGCCCCTCTGCCAGGCTCCATACACTCAGCACAGGCAGGCGGGGGTGGGGTGGGGTGGCCAGGGGCAGTCTTGTCATGTCTTGCTCTTGTCTCTCTTTATTTTCCTAAACTCCTGTGTCTGGACTCATCTTCCAGAATGGCTCTGTAGACCCCTAGGCTAACTTGTTGCTTGTTTACCCAGCCATTCAAGGACATGGTATGTATTAGGGTGATGGCTGTGGGCACCTCAGTTAACATCATGATATTTACACAATCGCTTTCCTGGACTGCCTCATCAGAGCCTGATGTCCTGAGGTGGCCTCCCTTCCAGGAACAACTCCATAGATTTTGGCTTGGGTCCCATCCTTTGGTGAATGGACTTGGAGCACAACTGTTTAGATTGGGCATGATAGCCTCCCTGTTTTCTAAGTAGCTACCATGTGGTAGTCATTGTAGACAGGCCCTAGAGGCTTGCGTGTGTGCGTGTGTGTGTGTGTGCACTCAAGTGCAGGAGCGCGTGCACCAGAGGAGGGGGAGCAGGGGCAGGGAGGGAGGACCAGGATGTAACTGATGTTGTCTTTTTGAAGCTCAGAGACCAGAGCAGAGGCAGGTGAATCATTACAGTGTGAGCAAAACTGAGAGGGAAAGAGCAGCCGCTCTCTAGAAGAGGTGGCCCGCCCCGTTTGTAATATGTCCTGAACAATTAATTCATCTCTTCTTAGAACTATGAGCCCTCCCACTGAGACAAACCTTAGTTTTCCTCATTAATTTTAGGAACCGCACACAAACACACAAAAAGCAGATGAAAAAAGTATCTTTAGATTCTCCTACTCTTCTTCCTTCCCTCCCCCCCGACTCCCTCCTTTTCTCCCTGTGTAGCCCAAGATGGCCTAGAACTCACACTTAGCCGGGCTAACTGAAGTAGTGTGTGCCCAGCTTCATTTAGCTCCCCACTTTCCACCTCTTCATTGTTATTGCCATCCTCCATTCTGAATCCATATTCCAGCTGTTTTGTTTCCTTAGCAAAGAGGAATCGCTAGGGAGCAGTCACCCATTCCTGAGGAGTTTGCTTAGCAATTAAACCATCCCTCCTGTGGCCAGAGTTTGGAGTTTAGAACCTGGGGCAAGTAACTTCTCTTTGCAGTGGTTGCCAGCACCTTGTTCTCCCCTGAACTGTGGTTTCATGGCTAAGGCTTAGGGCTGTGAGATGCTGCAACATGCTGTCACATACAGGAGTGACAGCTCAGGTCCAGAAGGTGTCTAGGCTGGTGAGGGTGGAGCCCTGTCTCACCTGGTGCCTGGTAAATTCTGTAGAGGCACAGAGCACTTGGCATTTCCTGGGAAGCCCTGTCTCCTGGCTGCCAGAGATGTGGAATGCCGCTTTCTCACATTTACTTTTCGTGCTCCTCTTTGAGAATTCTGTACTTGCCTTTTCTTTTTCCCTTTAAAAATAAATTAAAAAAAAAAAAGTCATGGGGGAGAGGCAGAGCAGTCTGCATTGTTTGCACGCAGCCAGCCTGAGAGCCCCTCAAAGGCAGCTAGTGCCTCCAAGCTCTTCTGGACCCGAGAGGGTAGGGGGGATTGAGAGGGACCTGGGAGGGTGGCTTCTCACACACCAGATCTAAGGAGCTGCAGCAGCCTCCCCTGCTAGCCTTTTCTTCTCCCCGCTGCCAGGCTCAGCTTCCTACTGCCCATGGGCCTGGCTGCCTGGGAAGTTGCAGAATATAGCTGCTACTTTCACGTGCCCCACAAGTGGCTTGCAAAGTGGCTCCTCCTGTCCACGCCAAGGCCTGTCCCCTCGCTGCTTTCTGAGTGGACCACACTCAAGCCCTTCTTCCCCACCCACTTAAAAGAGCCCTGGGCCAAGGCAGGGCCACAGAAAAATCCCCACTATGCCTGCCACATGGGCTCTGCATTGCTCTGTTAGACTTCCCTGGGTACTAGTGGAGTCAGGGTAGAAGGCTGGCTTCCACAGCCAAATCGTGGGCTCCAGGGGCCCTTGGGTCGGACCATTCATCCTGGAATCCATGATCAGGAACCTGCTCACAGTGACCCATGTATCACTAGTGGGCGGTTTCCTCCAGGGAGTAGAGGGCAGGGGATGGGTGTGTTTGGACTCTGTCTGCCTTTCTTTAAGGATGTGCTCCGTCTCACTGCTTTCTTTTGCACTCTCCTCTCTCCATTCTTTGTCACAGATCTCGGGCCTTTGCTGATTACCTGTGCAGTCCAGAGCACTACCTCAGCTCTTTTCCTCCCTGTTCCCCCTAATTCAGTATCCCTCTGCCTAATGACCCATCCACCCCCAAAATCAGGACAAGCCATCTCAGGCCCCCTGTTGTACTTTTTCCGTTCGACTGGAAGACTGCCAAAGGCGCAGCAAGTGTTTAAAGGCCAAGAGAGGGTGGCACAAGGGCTCAGAAAGCTCGCCCAAGCCCATCACTTCCTTTTCTGTACAACGGAATGGTTACCACACCTATGTGTGGTAGGGTCAGCCTGGGGGTTATAAGGACTGATGAATTGCATTTGTTCGTGGTCCCATAGTGACTCAGCTGGGTGTCATAGTAAGGCCTCACTGCAGCTTTGACAAGTGTGACCCGGAGCGAGCAGAGCTGTGTGGCACTGGACAGCCTTCTAACCTTGCCTACCCGTTGTCACCTGGCTTTCTGGTCCCAAGACCTGGAGTTATACATTCATTTCTAATCAGACACAAGGGCTGGAGAGATGGCTCAGTGGTTAAGAGCACTGACTGCTCTTCCAGAGGTCCTGAGTTCAATTCCCAGCAACTACATGATGGCTCACAACCATCTATAAGGAATCTGTGCATGAAAAACAGACCGTTCATATCCATAAAATAAATAAGTAAATCTAATCAGACACAATGATGGGACAGCCCAGGGACTGTCTGTATAAGTGTGAGCTAGGGAGAAGAGATGGCAAAAGTTAACAAGGTATGGGGTTCACTTCACACACAATACGGCTGAGTGTTCCTGAGCTCCACACTGATAGAGGAGGGACGGTGGCCAGGTAGGCACGAACTGCCAGGGGAGAGCACGGGACTCCAGTCCAGTGATGGACGCTATAGAAGTATGCTATAAAGAAGAACCGGTAATGGTGCCTCCTGGGGCAGTCAAGTGGGTGTGAAGAGGACAGGAGGCATTAGCTGTTTTGATCAGACTGCTTGGTGGTCCCCACAGGAGCCAGCTAGAGATCTGCCCTTTTTCCTCAGACAACACCCCAGGACCATCATGCCCAGCAGGAGAGCTGCTTGCTGCTGGTGCCCGTCCACACAGAGCTTCGCCGCTGCTGGGCTCTCCCCTGGGTTCAGAAGGGGCCTAGGAGAGTGGACACAGTGCAGTGTCTGTAAAGAAGCTACACTCTGGGTCTCAGAGTTAGCACCTCCGGTGGTGGGGGGTGGGGCGCAAGTGAAAGTGAAGTCCCATTAATTGGAATCACTGTCCCCCTCGCTGCACAGCCATGGCCAGCTATGTCCGTCTGTGCCTCCTTGGTAATGAGTAACTTCCTATCCTAACTAGATTTTTTTGTGCTGCCCACAGAGGTAGCAGTAGCAATCCTTTGTTTCCTCAGGGGCTCCCCCTTGGGGCTCAGGATAGAGGTTGAGGGTTCCAGGGTAGACACCTCCACCCGACGGAAGTTCACCTAGCCGTCCCTGTGGAGTGCGTTCCAGAGGCTGAGCCCCTTGTTAGGTTCTGCGAGCCTGGGAGCCTGCTAAAACTTAGCTCCCGCACTGGGGATTCAGCTGCACAAAGGAGAGACTTGGTCTCTGTCTCCCCCCTCCCTCCCCACTCCCAAGTCTTATCATTTGCAAACCTCGGTGGCCCCAGGTCAGCAATGCAGACTTCCGCACAAGCCCGGGGGAGGCTGTCTTCATTGCAGTGCTTCACGGGAGGATCAAGGGCTGTTTTGGATGTCCCCCTGGCAAACCCATTCCTTCTGTCTTTTCTCTGACCTCGGCTCCAAGAGGACCTGGCTTGTGACCACGAGCACAAGCTACCTTGCTCTACTGCTGGCATAAGCCGTGCCCCACTTGAGCCACCGGCCCCTTGCAGCCCGCGGTCCCACTCGGGAACGCGGAGGCTGGGGCTCGAGCAGCTGCAGGAGTCTTTCGGAGCCGCGCGTGCGTGCGTGCGTGTGCGAGTGGAGGGGGCAGGGAGGGCGGCGCGCCCCGCGGAGGCCTGGGGGCGCTTTCCTACACCTTGCGTCTCTGCTGCGGTCTCTCTACCAATGCGCAGTAGCCGTTCTCACGTGTGTAAAAGCATGGTGTGTGTGTGTGTGTGTGTGTGTGTGTGTGTGTGTGTGTGTGTGTGGTGTGGGCGTGTGTAAAGGTACTGTTTGAGACCATGTGCCCCAGGCTAGTGTTCGTAGGGGGCGGAGGCCAGCCTAGTAGAAGCTGCGTTTCTTTCCCTTCCAGCCTTTCTCCCCACAGCTATCCTCTGGCTTCCTTGGAACCTCCAGCCGTCCCCTTCTACATATCGCCTTGCTGGGGCAAAAGAGACCAGCGCTTTACCATGGAGGTGCTAGTTCATTCCCAGCCACTGAGCCCTTGACATTTAGAAGGGCCCTGGGCACACTGGTTTAGGCACACAGCAGACCGCTAATCCTATTAAAGATATTGTGTCATTGGGGAGGGGGGCAGCTCCCCCACCGGAGCCAGGCAGGCCTGGAGCCCATTGGTCGGATGCAAAGCAGGGGGCGGGGCCCAGAGCCCGGGGAAGGGGCTCCGGGCGATTTCAGAGTCGAGAGTCAGGGCTGGGATTTCGCAGGGCAAGCCCAGCGATTGCAGCTGCGGCGTATCCCGAGGATCTGCCCGTGGTGCACCCGGGCGGCCCCGAGCCGGCAGCGGCTCCGCAAAGTCGCGGGGCGAGGGAGGCCGGGCTCCCGCAAAGTGGTGGGGCTCCGGGCTGGGTCTGGGCTGGAAGAGGCGTGCCTGCGGAGCCTGGATCCCGGCGCCCTTCGGCCTCGAGTGCAGCGTCCGGTCGGCTGTGCTGCCGCCCGGGAAAGAGCAGTCAAATTGCAGCCTCCCCAAAGAAGCCTAGTTACGCAGGCGAGCCGGCTCCCAAAGCGTGCTTAGAGCGGTGCCGCAGAGCCTCCCGGGCCAGCGGGCTAGGGTTGGGAGCGGGGCGCCGTCCCAGAGGCAGCGAAGCCCCGGCGCAGGGTTGCTCCGCGAGTGCTCTCGGGTGCAGAGAGGGGGCGTGAGAGGCTCCACCAGCCCGCCGCCTCAGAACCCGTGCCCGACTAGGGTGCCCCCTCTGTCCCACTCTGGGAGCGATGCCCCCCGCCCCTCGTGCCCCCCGGGAACGACGCGAGCATGGAGAAGTCGAGTAGCGAGGATTCTTCGATCCACCGGAGTCCATCTTTGGACAGCAAGGACTCGGACTTTGCCAAGCCGTCCACCTCTGGCCGCCCGTTCGGCCGCGGCTTCACGGCTGGCGCCTTCTACGGCACCGCGGGTTCGCGGGGTCAGAGCCGCACGGAGGCCGGCGTTAAGACTGACAAGTACAATGCACCCAAAGGCAGCAAGTACGTGGTGTTTTACCTGGACCTGTCCTTTGTGTTCCTCCTAGAATTTAAGAAGTGCAACATGGCCAGGGGCTGCCTCTGCTGCTTGAAGTACATGATGTTCCTCTTCAATTTGATATTCTGGGTAAGTCCTTACCGTTGAGTCTTCAACTGCTCCCTGTCCTTGCTTCCCACACTGTGAATACCCTATTCCTTCTATTCGTTGCTGTATCGTTCCCAACGGTAAGTGCTTAAAAAAAAAAAAATCACATCCCTCCTTTGGCATCTTTCTCTTCCCTTTTCCCTCTCATCCATGGCTGAATGTAGGCTCTAACTTGTCCGTCTTCCAGGAGAGAGACATGCTCTGCTCCTGGGAGGCTGGCAAAGTTTGCCACCGCCTCCTTCCCCACCAGGGAAAGCCACGCTGAAGTACCTGCTCCCGGGAACGTGCATCAGTGGGGGTGGGCCAGACTCTGAGCAGCTGTGCCCGGCGTTGGTGGGAGACACAGGGAAGATGGTTTCTGAGTTTCTTCTATTGCTTCTGAGTGCAGAACGGTGTGCAGTGTTGTGGGAGTGGGATAGGGGTGTGGAGGTCACAGAATCCTGCGCCCTTAGGTGGCTCCCAGGAAAAGGAGGAGGCAATGATGGGGGGGTCTGGCTGCTGCTTTTGAGGGATTGCGGCGGACTGGGCAGCCAGCAGGCTGGCCACACTTTTCCAGGCTCCCGGATGAAAAGGGACAAAGGCAGACAGGCAGTGATGCCCTCTGTCCTCGATGAGAGATGATTTTTTTATTTTTATTTTTTTTTTTTTAAAGAGAAACTGTCTGCAGGTAGGCTGGCTTGGAAATAGCCCGTCTCATGTGGTAACACTGGTGACTGTGCGTGCACAAAAAGTACTAGTTACACAGACTGGTTGAAAACTTCTTGCATTCTTTTCGGGCTCTTCCACCCTTACTACCGCCTCTGCCTTTCTTCACCAGAGCTCAGACTCCTCAGCACAGATGTTTGGCTCATCCCCAGGCTCTGTCCTGACCACCGGTTGGAGGCCGTCATCTGCCATGCTCGGTTCAGGAGGAGCCTGGGGACAGGAGAAAGACATCCCCAGCGAGGTTGGGTAGCGGTGGTGTGCATCTTCCGTGGAGTGAGTGACCTACTTTAAGAAAAACTTGTGTGTGTATGTGTGTGCGCAGGGGGTAACTTTCCCGGAGAAGCTCTGGCCTTCGAAGGAAGAAGCGTGAGTCTTATCTGCCTTCCATGCCTCGTTAGATTCTTGTGTGACCTTGAGTGACTCACTGTGCCCCCTAAGACTGGGGCATCTTCTCTAGTCCAGGCTGTTAGGAGGTCTTCTTCATGGTCCTTACTGCCTTAGCTATGTGCTACCCTGGGGCTCAAGGAGACAACCGGGCGCATCAGTTTCTTTTCCTCAGAGACTGGTCTGAGATGAGGTGGGTTCCTCTAGATATTTCCATAGTCAGGGGTGGGGGGTGGCAGGGAGGGCTGGGGGGGGGGTCTGGGAGGGTGGGGGGAGG
The DNA here is from genome assembly GCF_907164565.1 of Psammomys obesus. Lineage (NCBI taxonomy): Eukaryota > Metazoa > Chordata > Mammalia > Rodentia > Muridae > Psammomys > Psammomys obesus. Next base: position 3,642,183 of record NW_026590905.1, on the reverse strand, counting down.
GGCCCTGTGATGATCAGTGTCACCTGTCACATGGTTGGGGTTTTAGGAAAGCTGGGGCGGATACTCTGATTCTCTTTCTGGTGATGGGAACCATTGGAATGTTAAGAATGACCCTGCCACCGTCTTGTGGGCCGGTGCCTTCTGCTCTTTCCATTCCTTTGCCAGTGTCTGTGTGAGCCAAGTGCTGGTGTGTGTTTCCCTGGTGTCTGAGGTCTACATGAATATGCTGTCATTTTCGTTGTTGACTGCAACCTTCTCTCTCCTCTCTCATAGTTTCAGCCTACCTTTTCGGCCTGCCCCACTGCACATACATTAATTATATGAAGACCCTGTGGGCGTAGATGTTTAGTGCCTTTTGACCAGTGACTCCCACTCAGCAGCCCAGGCTCCTGGCCACCCTCACCTCGCCGCCTGCTGGCCACAGTTGGTATAACTGCTTGTGATGCCTTCAGAATGATTCTAGCTTAGTTTGGGGCAGGACACCTCCTTGCAGGCCAGGCTCTGTGTCATGAACATTGCAGCGACCCGTAATACCTCTGTAAACAACCAAATGAAGTGAATCTCATGAGTGAATCGCAGCATGGTTTTATGTGGCTGCGATTCCCCAAGTCCCAAGTAATGGGGAAGAGAAGTTAGGTATCAAAGCTGCCAATAGAAAAGGTTCTTCTAGCACCTTAAGCCGTTGTGTGAGCAGTGATTCTGTCTTCTCTACAGGCACGGTGGCAGTTCCCATCTCAGCAGTCTGTTGATGTGCCTGCCCTTTCTAGAGTGTAGTTAGGAGTTAGAGATCTTACTGCCTGGCCTTCTAATTACTTAGTATTTTCAGAATTCCTATGGCAAACCACAAGCTAGGGTGACTTGAGTTTCAAAGACACATTTTTTTTTTTTTTTTTTAATGCTACTACCAGATGAGATGCTGAAATAGGATGTAGATTTTAGGAAAGATGGGGAATCTGGCATAAGAGGAACGGGACGGTTGCCTATGCTTTTGCCAGTGCTCTCTGGGAATTGGAGGGATCTGGGATGGTGGGTCACAAGGTTGTACTCCGGTGAGGACTTCCTCCAGGCAGGTGCTTCTCAGCTCAGTGTAGGGATGGAGAAGAGGGTGATAAATGAGAACAGACAGCATGGTGGGTGGATGTGCGTGGTCTCGGGGTGGGGGCTCTGCTGCTGCTCTCAGGCACACCGAGTTGGGGAACACAGAAGGAAAGGAAGACAGTGGCAGGAGGGTCAGACTCAGTCTGCTGAGATCAGGAGTTAGAGCTGTGTAGCCATCTTGCTTTAGCGTCGTGGCCTAGAGAGGCTTTTTCTGGGGACTAGAGTTGAACTTGACTCTACAGTCAGCAGGGAGTTTCTCGTGGTTCCAGAGCTTATCAGGTAGTCCCCCAGGCACAGTGCCACGCCCCCTATATGGCGGAGCCTCTGAGGGAGTCCTGGTTCAGTGTGGTTCTGGTAGACTTACACTGTAGCCCCCCTTGGCTGACTGCTTCCTCTCCACTGGGTGGAGCTTCAGCGGCGGTACTGGTGAAGTCACCAGGGGTAGGGTGGAGGAGGTGGGGCTGTGCTGTTCACGCTCCTCCGTCTTACTAAGAAAGGGGCAAGTGCCTCCAAGGCTGCTGGGTGCCTGCCTGCTGGTGGGGGTCCAGGTCTGTTCCTGGCATTCTGGCTTCAGCCAGACAGTTCTAGCCTGCTAGGCGGCCCAGTGCACCCTGGGAGCCTGAGGCACCCGGGAGGGCTGCGTTTCTGAGATGGATAGAATAAAGGACATAGATGGAGAGAATAAAGGAGGGGGAGATGAGTGGCCATCCCCTCTTCTTGGACCTTTCACACACACCTCCACCCTGATTCTCAGGACCACAAAGAATTCTGGCTTCTGGATGGACAGGACTCATTTCTGGATCCTGTCAGGGGTGCCTGGGAGAATAGTCCATGTAGAGACTAAATGAATATCCAGGAGGGCTCTTGCTAGTGAGGAAAGGAGTGCCGTACAAAAGCAATCTCCATGTGCTGGGGCCACATGGCCTTCTCTCAAGCCAGCAAATCCAGGTCCCAGCCCAGTTCCTCCCAATCTCAATCCAGTTGCTTTCTGAGATGGAGGAGCCAGGCCAGATGGGTACCCTAATTGCTACTCAGGATAAGTCACTTTTCATGCTTGCCAGCGGAGCTGCCCTATCCCTTTAAGTCATGGCCGGCAGAGCAGTGACACCCTGGTCCCGTTGGAAGCCTATTCCTTGTGGGTCGCTCCTTTTATAAAGGACAATTAGTAGCAGAGGAGACAGTGCAGCTTGTGCCCGCTAGAGCAAGGGAACAGTAGACATGGAACTGCCACAAGCCGAGTGCCAGGTAGGGTTCCTGATTAATCTCCTTGAGCTGGTCAGGCCCCCCTTGTTTGCTCTCTTTGGGTGCAGCTGGCTTGGGCCGGCCTCTTTACTGCCTTAGCCATACATATTCCATACTGGCATGGCCATGCCATATAAGTACTTCTGTGGGCTCTAGTCTAAGATCCAGGCACAGTGAATTAAGGAAAAGCCTATAGTGCTATAGAGAATTTGTGGGGTACCTTCTGGTTTGAGGGATCCTAGAAAGAAGTTCAGGTTGGGACTTGACCTCACCTGATCTTAGAGATCAGGGGAAGCCAGCAGAGCCAGGAGACAGTTAAGGATTTCCTATAGTGCTTGGGAGTGAGGGATGGTTCCCCAGGAGGCTGCCACAAGCAGATCTTTTGGAGGTGGGGTGGGGTCAGGTCTGACTGCTGGGGTCAAGCAGCAAGATGAAGGGCCTGGCAGACACCCTGAGAGACCCCTGGAACGTGGCCGCAAAAGAATGCCAGCCCCGTGTTCATTTCCAAAGCATTAAAAATTAAACTTCCTGGTCTTAATATCTATTTTTAAATCATGTCAGAGCCAGCAATTGCTGCCAATCAAGAGGGACTGGGGAGGAGGAGGGGAGAGAGATAGAAAAAGTCCCAGATGAACTAGAAAGAGCTTCTGGGACCTGCAGTCTTCCCCAGCCTGGCTAGGCCTGGGCCCAGGGCACACAGCAAACAGCAGCCAGCCTCTACCCTCTAACGCTGGCTGCTCCTACCTCATGTGCTTGGCTGCCCTTGGCTGAACTTGGCAGCAAGCTTTCTATGGCTTAGTAGGGTATTGGGTCCCAGTTGGGCCCATTCACTCACTCCACAACTATTTGCTGAATGCCCGCTCCATGCACAGGAGCCTCCAGTTGGTAAGGACAGATCAGTTTTCTCGGGCCAGGAAGTCATGTAATCAGGAGGTCATCTGTCCTGTCCTGTGTGCAGCACTTGAACTCAGGGCTGCCAAGGGTGGGATTTGTGTAGGTGGGGTACTGCCTGCTTCCCCAACTAGGCTGGACAGCTACAGGCCCAGCCCCGGCATCCTGGCTTGACTTGGTCTTTCCTCTCCTTGCCCCCTGCCTTCATGGCTCTACTCGAATTCCCCTTCTGTGAGATGTTCCTTATATCAGGAAGAGAAAGAATTTAAGAAGAGCTCCCGGCTTCCTCCCTTTCTTCTTAGTTTGTAAAATACATTCAGCGAAACAGGTGGGTTTTCTGTTTCTTCTACCAAAAGGACAAATAGATGCCCTGTGACCTGAGTGCACAGCGTGCATTTATTGAGCACTTGTTGTAAGCCATCCTGTTGAGCTGCTCAGAGTTCCATGGAGTCAGACACACATAGGAAGACAGTAGGCACTCAACAGACCTACTTGCCAGGGCAGTATTGTTTAGCAGAGATCAGCTACGGAGACACCAAAGCTGAGCAGGTTGCTCTTGGATCTTGAGGGTTGGATAGGAGCTAGGTGGTCAGGTGAGACTGGGATCCGGGCAAAGGAGAAACTAATAGACTATTCAGTGTGTCTCTTGGTTTTCCTGATGGTGACCACCCTAGCAGACTTGCCATGTCTGCAAGCTGGTGCGGTGGGTAATCTGGCTTTAGAGCCATGCTCTGTTTTCCCTGTCTGTGCTGGTCCCCCTCCCCCGCCACGATGTGCCTGCCTGTTTGGTTCCAGTGAGGAAGCTTTGAAGCCTGGCTAAAACCGTCCGGCAGAGTTAAGTCTTCCAAGCCAGCTTTGTCCCTGCTCACATCTGAAAGCTAATCTGCTGGCAGAAGTGGTGGGGGGCTTGGCGGGGGCCACTGCTGGCAGGAACATTAGAAATGGCATGCCGGACCCATCGGGGGAGATCAGCAGCTGAGGGAAAACACCAGGTCAGAATCAGCCTTCTGGGCCCTGCTCTTTGTCTGGAGAGCTCTAGACTTCAGACGACATCCAGAGTCTCGCTTCTGAGGGGTCTGTTTTCCCCTTAGCAGCCTGTCAGGAGAGCTGGAGAGGTCCTGGGGGAGCAAAGGGGTGCGCATGCTGCTTCAGGCTCGCTCTCCACCACTGGAGCTCTCTACCTCAGGGCTCTGTTTTGGTGGCTTGCGGTGATGGATGTTCTGTCCAAGGAGAAGACAGCCTGGGTTTCTGTCTTCAGGGACCTTTCGTCTTGTAAGAGTAAATTCAGGTTGACCAGGCAGCTTTCCACATAGACAGATTCTATCCCCTCTCTTCTGTGCTCCCATTACCTACTGAGACAGTTTCCAGTGTGTGTGTGAGTGTGTGTGTGTGTGTTTTAGCTACCTATTCCATTGTTTATGTGTGTGTGTGTTAGCTACCCATTTCATTGTGTGTGTGTGTGTTGTTTTTTGTCAGTATGTTAGCTAACCATCCCATTGTGTACATATGTGGCCTGGCAGGATCCTGTGAATGGGGAGCTGTGGTCACTTTCTTGCACACCCCACATGTGAACACAGATGCCGAGGGCTGGGACATTCACCCTTGTGCGGCAGTGTAGGTCATAGCTCTGGAGTCTGGGAAGGGTCTCTCTCTAGGTGGGGATTATTTGGAGCATCTTTGGCCTTAGAGGTATGTGGAGCAAAGGGAAGGGGAGCAGAAATTCCCAGAGAGGGTGGTGTTGGAGGATGAAGCGGGGAGAGGGACAGTACCTAGCCTCAAGGCTTGTAGCCCTAACTGACAATTCTTCGTGGATCTGTGCTCGTCATAGGTTATCCATGGACTCTTCATCATACTCCCCTGGTCCCTGGGGTACTGAGTGAGGTCTGGATCAGGTGAGCCGGCGAGTGGACATGGTGCTGTGGACCATTTGGTGTCCTCAGTGCATGTCAGACCTTGCCGTACTGCTTGGCCTGTGACCTGGCCCCAGACACGGTAGAGGCAGAGGCAGGTGACTCTATGCGTTCAAAGCCAGTCATGGCTACATAGTGAAACCCTGTCTCAAAAAGACAAAAACAAATTAAACATGGAAAAACTCTTTTTGCATATATATGTGGTGTATGAGTGTGTATGTGTATGCATGCATTTGTGCATGCATGTGTGTCTACGAGCGAGAGAGAGAGAGAGAGAGAGAGAGAGAGAGAGAGAGAGAGAGAAAGAGATACTTGACTGTTCTTGAGTGTGGAGGCCAGAGTTGGAGTTCAGGTGTCTTCCTCTGTTGACTAGTTTATTTTTGAGACAGGGTCTTAGCACTCAGCCTGAAGTGTGCTGTCTCGGTTGGGCTGGTGGTACAGCGAGCCCTTGGGATCTGACTGTCTCTGGAGTTACAAGGGTGAGCTACATCATCTGGCCTTTCACCTGGATTTTCAGCATCTGAAGTCAGGGCCTCATGTTTCCACAGCAAGCGTCTTATGTGGCGAGCCATCCCCTGTTCCTTTAAACTTTCAATGAAATGGACAGATAGACTTAATCAGACTGTGTTTTGGTTTCCCACCGGTAACAGAGTATTTGTTTAGCATGCAATAGACTTTGGGATTAATCTTTAGCACCATAAAACAAAACAAAACAAAAAAAGCAAAGCAAAACAAAACACCCAAAATAAAAAATCCAACATGCTTTGTGATCCATTCATGTCTGTAAGTATGCCTCTGTCTTTTCACTTAGCGGTAGTTCATGACATGACTGTTTTGGCGGTGTCTCTCCTCTTTTGTGAGCGTTCCTGCATAAGTCTCTGTAGGAGTTTCTCCAGGCCACAACAGCACAAGCATGCACTGCGGTGGCCAGAGAAGATTGCTGTGAAAGCATTTCAGTGTCAGGCATTTCCATAGACTATACTCGGAGAAGTCCTGTGGATACCTGGCCAGGGGCCTCGCTGCTGTTCTGGCGGCTGTGTGCTTGTGGCACACAGGAAGAGAGTTGTTTCCAGGGTGGGTGCACCCATTGACCTTACTGTGGCGTTCAACTGAAAATGGGCAACGTTCCAGTGTTCTATGTGTGACATGCTGCATTGCAATGACCTTATCCAGCTCTCTGGTGCCCTTAGACAGACACCTTTTCAATGTTAATCAGCCATCCTCTCCTCTTGAGTGGGTGTCCCATTGTGTATTTGGTCTACTTTTCTACAGATTCGTTTGCTTTTTTTTTTTTTTTCTGTTAATTTTTTTTTAATTCTTTTTCTTACTTTTAATTATACTTTATTTACTTTGTATCCCCCCTCTAGTTCCCTCCCTCCTCCCCTCCCAATCTCTCCCTTCTTCCCCCTTCTCCACACACTCCCCTCCCCAAGTCCATTAGTAGGGGAGGGTTTCTTTTTCTTCCTTCTGATCCTAGTCTGTTAGGTCTCATCAGGAGTGGCTGCATTGTCTTCCTCTGTGGCCTGGTTAGGCTGCTCCCCCCTCAGGGGGAGGTGATCAAAGAGCAGGCCAATCAGTTCATGTCAGAAGCAGTCCCTGTTCCCATTACTATGGAACCCACTTGGACACTGAACTGCCATGGGCTACATCTGTGCAGGGGTTCTAGGTTATCTCCATGCATGGTACTTGGTTGGAGTATGAGTCTCTGGAAAGACCCCTGTGTTCAAATTTTCTGGTTCTGTTGCTCTCCTTGTGGAGTTCCTGTCCTCTTCAGATCTTACTATTTCCCTCTTCTGCCCAACAGTTGGCCATAAGTCTCAGCATCTGCTTTGATAGTCTGCAGGGCAGAGCCTTTCAGAGGCCCTCTGTGGCAGGTTCCTAACTTGTTTCCTGTTTTCTTCTTCTTCTGATGTCCATCCTCTTTTCCTTTCAGGATGGGGATTGAGCATTTTAGTCAGGGCCCTCCCTCTTGATTTAGTTTCTTTAGATGTACAGATTTTCGTAGGTTTATCTTATATTATATGTCTATATGAGTGAGTATATACTGTGTATGTCTTTCTGCTTCTGGGACAGCTCACTCAGGCTGATCCTTTCCAGATCCCATCATTTACCTGCAAATTTCATGATTTCCTTATTTTTCATTGCTGAGTAATATTCCATTGTGCAGATGTACCACAATTTCTGTATCCATTCTTCAGTTGAGGGGCATCTGGGTTGTTTCCAGCTTCTGGCTATTACAAATAAAGCTGCTACAAACATGGTTGAGCAAATGTCCTTATTGTGTACTTGAACCTCTTTTGGATATATGCCTAACCCTTTATCTGACAGAGGGCTAATATCCAGTATATATAAAGAACTAAAGAAGCTGAAAAGCAACAAACCAAGTAATCCAATTAAAAAATGGGGGAACAGAGCTAAACAGAGAATTCACAATAGAGGAATATTGAATGGCAGAGAAACACTTAAAGAAAAGCTCAACATCATTAGCCATCAGGGAAATGCAAATCAAAATGACCCTGAGATTTCAAAGTGACAACACATGCTGGAGAGGTTGTGGAGAAAGGGGAACCCTCCTCCACTGCTGGTGGGAATGTAAACTGGTACAACCACTCTGGAAATCAATCTGGTGCTCTCTCAGACAATTAGGAATAGTGCTTTCTCAAGACCCAGAGGAGTTTTTATATGTCTCCAGGTTTTTATTCTTGTATTTAAGTTCTTAATATGTCTGGATTATTATTTGTGCTTGATGTGGGACGGAACTGATTGTTTTTTCCTCCTGATTTTTTAGTCTAGCTTAATTGATTAGATATCTTCCTTCCACAGATGCACACCACCAATGCTTTTATACGTGCTTGGGTCTTTTGTGTTCCCACAACACTAAAAGTCTCCATGGCAAGGCAGACTTATTGATTTTCAAGAGTGTTTGGCCGTTCTTGGCCCTTTTCTTCTGCATAAATTCTGCAATCAGTTTAAATAGTTTTTTTTTTTTAACCTAAAATCAGTCAGTGCCCCTCCTTGCCCCACACTGTTGGCATTTTCATTAGCTGGTCTTTAATTGAATCTGTTTATCAGCTCAGGAGGAATTCCATCTTTGTGTTTATTTGTGAATGTAAATTGTATTCAAGTATTCCAATCCATGAATATTTTATATCTCTTTACACAGTAAGTCATCTTTAATGTCCCATGTTGTTTTGTAATATTTGAAGGTCCTACCCACCATTTGTTAAGGAGAGACTTCTGAACTTTTCTCTCCTTTGCTTGCTCCACGGGGTTTACCTGTGCTGTGTGCATATGGAAGACAGAGAGGACCCACAGCCACCCTTCGGCATGGTGGGATGGATGATGGAGGGTGATGCCAGTCTTTGGTTGGGTATCATATGGGGCATTCCCTGGTCACCTCACCTGCTCCAGTACCTGATGGAAATATGCAAGGCTGTCTTGTTTTGCCTCTGAGGAGATGGAGGCTTGAGGAGGAGAGATTTTTCTCTGGGTCACTAGGCTAATAAATGGTAGAGCTGAGACTCAGTCAGTTGAACCCTAAAGCCCACATTCTTTCTTTGACCTTGTCCTTAAAGTCATCCTGCTGCTGCTCCCTTCTCCAGTCAACTTCCAGTTGTGCTTTTTCTTGGATCTGTGCTGGGCATGGGGTAGCTGGGCACTGGGGACAGTGAGCACACATGCAGTATGATTCAGTTGACAGTTTGCGCTCTCCTTCTCTCAGACACAGCTCTAAGAAGTGGGTTAAAAAAGAACCACCTGTGGTCTTCAGGGGCTCTTTCGGTTTAGTAGGTAGGCAGTTGTATACAGTATAAGCTTCATGGGACACTACGTGCTTCTTTATGAGAGTATTCAAGACCCAAAAGTACTGCTTTTCTGCCTCCCAACAGCACAGCTGCGTGTCACTGTTAGCTCATTACAGTAGGATTTACTATCAAAGCCGGGCTGCTTTTGCTTTTGTATTTTTTATCTCCCCCCACCCCACTAACATCTACTTTCTTGCCTTCTCAAGAGCTTAGATTTATTTGTCCTACAGCTTTCTCTTGCTTGCTCATAGCATGTGCTCAGTACATGTATGTCGGCTCATAGCTGGACAGTGGGCTGTGGAGTAGTGTTAGGCGAGGCACAGGGCGTGCTACAGGTTACACCCTTTAAACAACTCTTCAGACTCAGTGGAGGAGAGAGTCCTGCGGGAGATGGGACACCTCTGGCCTCAAACTGGAATAGCACATGAGCCAACAGGATCCCTGCAGAAGCCCCTTTTGAGTCCCATCCTCCAGAGACTTGCCTGCGTGCTCTCCCCAGCCATATGCAATGTTCCCTCTGCCCCCACCACTTCATTTCCAGAGGTATGGACTCTGGAGGGCAGGTTGCTGAGCCGACTCTCTGGCCTTGAAGTGTGGCTTTGGGGGACCATTGTTTTGGGGGCCTTGAGCATCTTACCTCATGATGATTACTGAGGACATGGAGAGCCTGTTTGCTGTTCTCTACCCCAGTTTCCGTGTTTGTGGGGGATAGAATCAAGTGCAACAGCCAGATCTGTGACTCAGGTCAGGTTAAGAGTCAAGAGTTGACTGTGAGAAACATGTAAAAAAGAAACTTGCCTTTATAGGTGGGGCCAGGCTGAGGACCAGATTCTGTATCTCTCTGGGTCAGAGTCTCAGACTGTATGTGAGAGATACTGCTAGGTCAGCAAAGACCACAAACACAGTTCTGCTCCATCATATGCCAGCCTGACTCATTGTACCCAACCAGTCTCCATGTGGCCTGTCTCCAGGTGGGCCAGAGTAGGTGGTATGTTCTCTGGCTTGCTACTTATCTTCCCTGAGCCCTGTAGTCTCAGAGTAAATGATATATTTGCAGGCAAGACCACTGAGAATGTAAAGATGGGGGCCAGCATGGTGGGGTTCCGAGAGCTCTCATCCAAAGTTCAGGCTGCTGTTTTCTCATCATAGTCTCTGTGGGAGTGGGAGGCTTTTTCAATAAGGCTCTACCCTTTACTATTCTGTAGGCTGTACCCTCATGGCCTAGTCACAGCCAAAGGACCTGCCCTCTTATACTTTCCCATTGCTGTTAGGATTTATTTTTTTTTTTAAGATTTTTTTTTTAAAATTTTACATATGAGTGTTCTATCTGCATGTATACCAGCATGACAGAGAGGGCTGTGAGCCACGATGTGGTTGCTGGGGATTGAACTCGGGACCTCTGGAAGAACAGACAGTGCTCTTAACCTCTGAGCCATCTCTCCAGCCCCCTGGGGTTAGGATTTCAACCCAAGAATTTTGAAAGAGAAACAAAGATTCAATCCAAAGCCTTGTTCCCGTGTGGATATATGTGAATATCTCTATATCTGTTGTATATATACTGGGGTATAAAACAGTTGACACTTTCTCAGTCTGTGTAGATGGGTATATGTAACTTTCCTTACATAAGTGGCATGTTTCTTACAGTTTGCTCCATGAGTGTGTGTGGCTCTTGGGCAGAAGCCTCCATTTTCTAAGCATCTGCTTCTGTAGGGGACTGTAGATGGCCCTTAAAGCACCGTGCTGTCTCCCTAGGAGAACACCCTTGTATTGACACGGTGAAGCAAATCCCAGCAGTGCTGGTCACTATCCAGGGTGGAGTGGAGAACATTTGGCAGATCTTGTTGGTTTTTCTGGCCCAACCTCTTCTGTCTTTGGGACCAGCACCTCATTTTTCTCTGTAGGGATCCTCCTCGGTCTGTGAAAGGATGCAGTAGTTCACAGGTCCAGAAGGAAAGCTGAGTCATAGGCCGTGGTGGGCAGAAGCCAAGGCTATCTGGGTATCGGTGTGTCAGGGTACTCATGCGTTGACCCCTTAGCAGAAGAGGGTCTTGTATGGCCATGTGCTCAGCCTTTGCACATTCCAACAGAGTGCCTTGATTGGTTGGATGAGGCCGTCTACACTAGAGTAAATTCCCCAAAAGAGATTGATGGTGTGGACACCAAGAAAAGGGAGAGGGCAGCAGGCCAGCCAAGCAACAGATGCCAGCTGCAGTGATTTAGCCCTAAATGCACGTGACACTGGGCTGCCAGGCCCTGTTCATCCATGAGATCTGTCCTCTTCATTCTTTTTGAGTGGCTAGGAATAGAGAGGGAGGGAGAGCGATGGCCATTGTCTGTTTTACAGTCTGGGCCTCCCCCATCTGCCCTGCATGGGAGATGGCTCTAGTGTTCTCTCCCAGTTGCGTTTGTTGCTCTAACGGGATGTGCTTGTTGTCTGAGTCCCACAGAGGAGGGTCTTTCAAGGGCCCCTCAAACTAGGACATCTTTGGAGGGGCAATTTCATATAAACCACAATTGCAGATCCTAGTATCTCAACCCCTTCTCCACAGCCATTCCTGGTGTCCATCCCTGGGTCTGTTCACTGTCAAGACTGACTGGTTGGTGGTCTGTACAGGGCACTGCTTTCTTGTAGTCCTGCCCTGGGACCCCTCACCATACCTTACAGCCGAGCCTCTGCAGTCCCAGGAGTGTGTGCTCAGCAGTGGACCGGTAAGTCCTGATAGGTGCTGTGGCACAGCAAGGCCTGGGGACTGTAGGGGACAGAAGACCTCAATTTGCTGCCCCAGGCTCCTGGATCTTGCCCTTCACTCAGGAGGACCCCAGCCATCTTTACCTAATAATTACTTGGATGGCAGTGTGGCCCACCAGAGAAGGCTGGTGCCTATAGTGTGTCAGATAAGGCTGCGTCTCCTCCACAGCTTCCCAGAGCCAGAACCTCTGCTCCTTGGCCCTTTGTGAGGTAGCAGGGCATGGATGACCCGAGTCTTGTCTAAGTTTCCATGTGCCGCCTTGCACACATAGAAGGCACGCATCACTGTGTATTACTGCACAAGCCACGTGATTCTGTGCTTGCTCTGGCTTCCAAGCTCAGTAGTTATTTGGTTAGGATCATCTGGTTTTGTCTTCTTGTCTTGATGGGGCCCTTTGTACCCAGGTCTCTATAAATCATTTTTGGAAGTGAGGACAAACCTACTACTACAAAACTACTACTACTACGAAAGTAGTAGTTCTCAACCTGTGAGTTGAGATCCCTTTGGGGGTCGAATGACCCTTTCACAGGGGTCAGATGTCAGATATCCTGCATATCAGATATTTACATTATGATTCATAATAATACCAACGTGACCGTTATGGAGTAGCAAAGAAAATGATTTCATGGCTGGGGCTCGCCACAACACGAGAAACTGTATTAAGGGGTCACAGCATTAGGAAGGCTGAGAACCACCATACCAAAGGCAGGACAGCAGGGAAGCCTGAGTGTAAGAGAAGTGCCACGGGGGGAGCAGCCGTGGCTTGGGGTGAGGCCATATGGTCGGAGCGTGGCATTGTGGGATTTTGCCGTGTAGAGGCAAGGAGAGGCAGCCTTCTGGGCTAAGTGGGGAGGGGTGTCTGAAATCAGCAGGGTGAGGCCAGGTGCCCTGTGTGTGACATCCCACTTAGAGCTGTCACAAATGCAAGACCTGATGAATAAATGACTGCTCGGAGGTGAGCGCAGAAGAGAAGGGCGCGCATGTGTGATGAGCCCCCTGCATTGTTGCTCTACTCTTGCTTATCATGGAGGTCAGAGTGCATGTCTGAGTACCAGCTGCTGCCCCTGCCCTTTGACAGGCACAGGCTTTGTGCAGGAGGTCTGCTGAGCAGATGCTGAAGGGCAGGGGTTGGGGTCAGCAGAGCATGGGGACTGGCTAGCTGCCAGGGGAGGCAGAGTGGTGGGTATCCAGGCTCTTCTTGTGCCTCCGGCTTGCCGTAGGAGGCCAGGTGCATCCTGAGGCCTGGCTCTGCCCACTCTTTCTCAAGGAAAATAGTTCATGCTTGTGGCAGAAGCCCATTGGACCCAAATCAGAGCGACAGCTTGTCAGGTTGATGAGCCCGGGCTCCACAGCAGCTCTGTGATGTCCAAGCCATTTAGGACACCCTGCATGACTGGTCCCTGCTGCCTGGAGGGAGGCATGGGTGGGAAAGCAGGGACCCTCAGGAGCTGGGAGGGTGAGAGGGGAAGGTGTAGATGCCTCCCGGAGTGGAGGATAATGAACAAGGTGTTCCTTTTGTTACCATTTATGGCAGGCATAGAGAGACACCCGCTCTCCTTTCCCCTCCCTTCTCCTGTCTTCCCTCCCTTCCTCCCCCCTCCTCCCCCCTCCTCAGTCTACCCCCTTGAGGGGACCCTGCCTTAGCCTCCTGCTGGGAGGAGGGGGGGTCTCTGTGAAAAGTGCATGTTTCCCAGAAGGTGGTGGAGGGTCTGAATCAGAGGAATATTGACAAGACTCTCAGCCTTGCCGATTCCCTCTCTCCTCTCCTAAATGGTAACAGCTCTCAACCTGTTGGGGCAGAGTGGGGCTGGGCAGCCACCCAGCAGCCTGAGAGGTTCTGGTCCCCAGCTTCTCATCAGTTGTTCCCTCCCAACTGCCAGAAGAGAAGGTACTTTTTCATACAAGATGCGGTCAGGTAACCTGGGGAGGGGGGAGGAAAGGGGGGAGGGAGCCACGGATTGGTCCAGACACTTGTTTTCTTGTCCTAAGTGTGCTGCCAGCTGGCTGTTTGACTCAAGGTGAGTCATTGTCCAGGCCTCAGTTTATTCATGTGGAAAGGGCTAGATTTGGCCACTAAAGGGTAGGGTCCTTGCCTCAGGCTCAGATGTTCTTGTGCCCTTGGTTCTCATTTCACAGTAGCCTCAGTTGGGTCATGGAACAGGGGGTAGCTACTTCATCTTTCACATGTGGTAAAGCTGGAGCCCCAGGCAAGGGGACAGGCCGCTAGGCGGGCCCATGCCGTGGGCATCTGCATAGGATAACCCACTGCCTGAGAGTCAGGAAGCTGACCCAGATTCTTGCTATGCCAGGAGCTCAGTGCTGGGGGAACAGCTGCTCTGATGCTGGCCTGGGTCAGAGAGAGGAGCTCCCAGCTAGACCTGTCCATGTGCGATTAGCAGGGAGAGAATTCTATCTCAACCCCAGTTCCCACTGCAGAGTAGGAAGGGAAGGAAGTTTGTCTGTAAGAGCTAGGGACGCCTCTGCCTCAGCATGGTGAGTGGGTTTTTACCCTGCCCCCATGCCTGGGAGGGCTGTCACACCAATGGAGCAGCTAATGAGGGGGCGGGCTGCTTTATTAAGCATCCTTACTAGGAGAGACTCTTGTTTGACACAGGAACTGTGGCGGCTCCCTTCCTATTGTTGGAAGCTGTAATTGCAATTGTTCTAATTCCTCCCTCTAGCAGTCATCATTAGGAAGGGGTTCCTCTTCCTTCCAGCTTTCCTCAAATTCCTAAATGATAAGTGTCTTCTTTTGTCCCTTGCGCTTGCCTGGCCTTCACTGGCCCTGCCTTTTCAAACTGCCCAGGGCTATCTCGGGTAGCCTAATACCCAGCTTTCTCTTCCCTCCTCTTCTTTAATGAAATGGCTCTGGTTTAGGCTTCCAGCTGCTACCCAGTTTCCCCAAAAAAACAAACCCCCCCACCGAGCCAAGTCTGTTCTGTATGTGTATGTGGTACAGTATGCAAATGGAGGTGAGAGGACAACTTGCAGGAGTGGCCCTCCCTTCCTTTATGTGGATTCTAGGGATTAAACTCAGATTGTCAGCCTTGGCAGCAAGTGACTTTACCTGCTGACCCAGCTTGCATGTCTAGAAGGTGGCTTCTTCACTGGGAACTCCAGAGTCTGTCCTGATCTCTCAGTGTAAAGAGAGAGACCCCCTCACAACAGCTTGTCGCCATGGCCAGATCTTCCTCTGATCCTCAGAGCCCCACCTCTGTCCTCTTGTGACTTTATCAAAAGGAACATGGGTGTTCCTTTTGTGGGGAGAGAGCCTTAAGCAGGGGTGAGAATGCAGGCTTCCCCTCCAGCTCTGCCGTGGCTCCCCCTCCAGGATCTATGACTTTAGTTTCTCATTTGTAAGGTAAAACCCAACCATTACTCCCTGCCTACCCAACCTGGGAGAACGGTGAGGAGGTTATACTGGAATGACGTTCATGAAGGTTCTCTGAACCCCACAGATGACTTCGCTCATGAAGTTAGGGGCACAGTTGTGTTGTGTGGCTGCCTGTGCTGTGTCTGCCATCACCTTTCTTTCTTGCCACATCTGAGATGGGCACAGAGCTAGAGCTGCCATAGTTTGTTCCGTGGGGCGTTTTTCTACAAGGCTACCAATGAAAGCCTGTGATTAAGCTAGGAGCGTGACTCCTTGTTAATGGGTTC
Organism: Psammomys obesus; assembly: GCF_907164565.1. Lineage (NCBI taxonomy): Eukaryota > Metazoa > Chordata > Mammalia > Rodentia > Muridae > Psammomys > Psammomys obesus. The sequence goes on along the minus strand of NW_026590905.1, from coordinate 3,626,829 downwards.
AGGGCTTGGCTGCTTGTCACTCATCGCCAGGATTTGCAAGCTGGGTAGGAAGGTGTTCAAGTTTGCTTCTGTTGCTGTGGTAAGTCTCTGAGCAAAAGCAGCTTGGAGAGGAAAGGGTTTGTTTGGCTTACACTTCCAGGTCACCGTCCATCACTGAGGGAAGTCAGGTCAGGAATGAAGCAGAGACTACAGGGGAATGTTACTGACTGGCTTATGATCCGCCCGCTTTCTTACACAGCCCCACCTACTTCTCTAGGGATGGTGCCGCCCATAGTGGACTGGGCCCTTCCCCATCAGTCATCAGTTAAGACAACCTCTCACAGACAATCTGATCTGGGCAGTCCCTCGTTTGACGTTCCCTTTTCTCGGGTCTCTATAGATTGTGTCAAGTTGGCAATAAAAACCTAACAGCACAAAAGGAATCTGGTTTATTTTAGGACTGACATCTTGGGAGATGGTGGGGCTATGACCTCATTGATCCTTCTCTTAGGGTCTTGGGGTACTGAGGAGCAAGGCAGAACAGCACGTTTAGAGTCCAAGGTGTGTGTCTCTTATTTTTATTTTGGTTTGAACATCATGATTTACCTTGACCTCCTAGAGCAGCTTTTATAATTTCTGAAAACAGATACATTACTTTTCGGCAAATATGAGCCTCAGCCATTTACATGTTTTGTGTTGGCTGATACACAGAAGTGCAGACTAAGGGAGAACATTACAAAGGCCACCAGCTGTTGTGGGCTCTGTAAATCCAAAGAAAGATTGTTTATCAGTTAGCAACCTAATCAGGTGAGAATTCACTTCAGAATTTCAAGAGCAGAGCGGAAGGCAGGAAAGTGAAAAGTGGCTTTGTCCTGGTCACCCTCTCAAAGGGTCAACTGTTAAACTGCATCTGTGGGGCCCATAATATTTGGTACCTCTGGGATCTCTCTTCCTTCCCCATTGCCTCCAGCTGCCCTAAGCACTGCCTTTTAGCAGAGGGGAGAGTGTGAGCCATGGAGGTACAGATTCTGCTGAGAATCCTCAGTCTGGTTGGTATATCCAGGCTCCTTCCTCCTAGCTGAGGTTTTATTAGATGACTGTGGGAAACCCCTGTGTGTCTTCAGGGAGCTGGCTGCTCTCCATTCATTTCTAGACAGGAAAGTGACTTCAGCCAGTGGCCAGGGCCTTCCCCGCCTTCCCCGCCTTCCCTAGCTGCCGCCCCAGGGCTGATCATCCAACCCTGATGTCTGACAGGCACTGGAGCAAATTTGATTGACAGGCACTGGAGCAAATTTGCTAGTTTGGGTTGATCTGCCCTGAGGGGTTACTAGAGCGGGATCCTCCTTGGCTTGTTTCTGCTTTAGCCATCTGATGTGGCAGTAGGTTCTGTAAGCTGGCGTTTGTCCAGGGCTTTCACTTGCCCCTGTCACTGTGGATCACTTTTTCTTCCTTCAGAGACCATCCATCCACCCTGTGCACTCACCAGTGTTGATGGTAGAGAACCTGTCTGGAAGGGTTAGGGGAGCCTTTCCTGCTTTGGCCTTTCCTCCTCCTCGTATGGGTTACAGGGCTGCTAGTTTCCTTGGGATAGACAACATTATTTGGCTTTTAGGGAAACTGAGTTACAGAAAGGGAAAGGGGCACACGTCCATTGTCCAGATCACAGTACAACAGCATCTCCTTGTCTGTGTGGATGTAGCTGGGCCCAGGATCACTGTGGTGGTCCCAGAGCTCACTAAGGTGGTCATCAGGGTTTTCTGATATCCAGAACCAGCCATGTAGGTTGCTAAGGGTTTAGCTGCCACCTTTCCTTTCCTTTTTTTTTTTTTTTTTTTCCAAGAAAGATTTAGAGGTTAGTGTGTGCTCTCAAGGGTCCCACAGATGGGAATCTGTCCCCAGGCCTTGACCTTAGTTAGTCATCGGTTCCCTTTGTGGAGGACCAGGCCAGGATACTGCCCTGCAGAAGCTGGGCTCTCTAGATGGCCTCTGCACTGTGGGGGAAGGACCGGCAGGGCAGGGGCCTGGAGTGCATGGTGGAGAACCTCTCAGCCTTGCTATTTTGTTATTTGCTGTGTATCCTTATCTCCTCCAATTGTTTGTTAGACTTCACCATTACTATGTGCGTTAGTTACTTTCCATCGTGATCTAACATCATGGCCAAGGCAGCCTATAGAATAAACTGTTTGGGCTTGTAGTTCCAGAGGAGCAAAGGCATCAGGAAACTTAGGGCTCACATCTTTGCACCACAACCGTGAGAGGTGGGGGTGGAGGAAAAGAAAGAAGAAAAAGGGAGGGACGAAGGGGGAAGGGGAGAGAGGACAGATATACTGAAGTCTTTAAACGCTCAAATTCCGTCCCCAGTGGGAAATTTCTTCCAGCCAGGCCACACTTCCTAAACGTAATGAGACAGCTTCACCAACAAGGGGACCAAGTGTTCAAATGCCCAAGACTGTGGGAGGCACCTGTTGTTCAAACCACCACCCTGTGTGTACATGATGAGGGCATATGAGTGAGTATAGGTATGTGTGTACCGTGGAGGTCAGACAGCCTTGTAGGGATGCCTCTCTCCTTCCACTTGACGTGGGCTCCAGGGATGGAATTGAGATGCTCCCGGCCTTCACTGCAAGTGCCCTCACCTGCTGCACCAACTTGCCAGTGCCCACATCTTCCTTTCTCATTTTCGTGTTCCATATTTTGGGTTTCTGTCTTGGGTGTCTCTTTTTCTTGCCGTGTTTAAGAATTATACCTTGTGGGGTTCCCTGGGGGCTGATCTCTGACCTCGAACACTAGGGACAAGACACAAAGGCATCTTCGGTGAGGCGCTGGCATAGGAGGGAACTGTAAGCTGTTCTCCAGTTCCCGCACTCACTGTCTTTGTAACCCTTGAAGCACCATTGAGAAAGTCCTTTCCTAAGGTGGCTATGAACAGGAAAGAGGTGGCGCTGTGAGCTAGTGTGGCCGTTTAAGGGGTGGGGCCATGGGAGAGATCTATAGGTAACTGAGGGAACGACCCCAGGGACATGGCGGTAGCTGTTGAGGGCTCACATTGTTAAAAGTGTGAGACTAACCTCTAAACCTTTCTGCCTTCCGGTTTGGGGATGTGTACTTCTTTCCAGATGAACTCTCTTTGTTGTGATCTCACCAACCCTGAGGACTTCACCAGAGCCAAGTTATTGCTGGTGCTGGGCCCTTGTATCTTTAGCACTGAAAGCTCAGTAAACTTCTTTTCTTCATAAAGTCAGCCTACTTGAGGTAATTTGTTACAGTAATGGGAAAGGGATGGATGAGGTTCTCAAGTCTTTTTGTTTTCTAAAGAGCTATTTTAAATTATGAATGTGTGTCCGCATGTGGGTTTGTATACATGAGTGCGGGTGGAGGCCACAGGCATAACATCCCCCCCGGGAGATGGTGTTACATGCAATTGTAAGCTTCCCAGTGTGGGTACTGGGAACCAAACTCGGGTCCTTTGCAAGAGCGGGATGAACCTTTAACCACTGACCCATTTTTCTGGCCCAGTTTATTTAACTCTTAAGAGCCTTGGCTTTCTCATCTGAAAAATTAAATGATACAGACTGGTACTTTCTAGATTGGTCTGAGGTGTAACTGAAGTGCTGTAGGCTTTGACTCAGTGGCACCAGGAAGATATGTTGGGTCCTGGTGGCATGTGACAAGGCTGTGCTTCTTGGCAAGACAGTATTGAGAACATACGTTCAGACTTAGTATGTGGGTACCTGCTTTCTGCTCTCAGACTCCACTTCCTCCATTGGACCCTCCTGTAGCTTTTTCTTGGGCAGGAGAGACTAGGGAAATTGGGCTCCTTCATTTTCCTTCAGGCCAGGAGTGTGTGGCAGGAGATAGATGAGGAATGTGCTGGAGCGCAGCCAGTGACAGAGACACCGTGGCAATGGGAAAAAGGAAGTTGAAGGTGGGGTCTTGTGTGCCTTTAGGATCCGTGGTTCGCAGCCTTCCTGATGCTCTCTCTGATCCTTTAGTGCATTGCGGGGACCTTCAACCATAACGTTTTTCTGTTGCTACCTTACCACTCTCAGTGTGCTTCTGTTTTGAATCCTAATGGAAATATCTGATATGCAACTCCCTACAAAAAGGTCATTTGACCCCCAAAGGGGTTGTGACCCACAGGTTGAGAACCTGTTTTAGGATGCCTCCTGGGTCTTTATGTTTAAACCAGATTGGGAATTTCTTGCTGAGCTCTCTAGAGGTGAGCCCACAGGAGCCATGCCTCCAGGGGCTTGGGCAGGGTCAGTGAGGCTATGAAGGGCCCCAGTTTCTCTACCCGGCCTTTTAAGGCCGTCCTGTGGAGTGCCTGGCTGGCCCCTCTGGCCTTGTCAGAGGTGAAGTAGGAGACAAAGGCAAGGCCTGGGAACAGAAAGGGAAGGGTGCAGTGGAGGAAGACAGTGAAGGCAGGAGTGGAAAGGACAAGGCCACAGGCTGAGCTCATGGGGTGGCCATTGTGGCTGCCTCTAGCAGGGCTTGCCTGCGCCTGCCAGGTTGGTGCCTCAGGCCCCTCTTCCTTCTGCCTGTGGTGATTAAGACATCGCCAGCTGCCGTGTTCACAGCTCTGCTGCCGGTAACAGATGCATCTGGCTGGAATCTGGGTCATTAAAAAAAAAAAAAAAAAAACACCCTGATATCTCTCTTCCTCCTCACCCTCCCCCCAAGTCCAGACCCTGGCCCAGAGCTGGAGCCCTGAGAAGAGGGAGGTCAAGAGGTAGAGGGAGCCTGGTGGACCTGTTGGCTGTCAGGGCCAGTCAGCTAGCCAGATGGCTGTTCTTGGTGGATGTCTGGTTGTTTCCACGTCTGTGGCGTTGTGCAGCGAAGGCCTTAATGAAGAGTGATGTGCCAAGGCCCTTCTCCTTCCTGTCCTGGCCGGGGGAGGCTGGACAGTGTAGCATGTGAGGCAACCTCACTGAGGAATCACCAAGGATTGACAGGTGTGCAACAGATTTGGCTCGTACCACCAGTGGTTGTGATAGAGCAGGCAGGGGTCCTGAATCTCCAGAGATTCCGTGAGCAATGATGATGGTGTGCAGCTTTCCTGTGGGCTGTGAGTGGCCGGTGCACTTTCCAGTGGGTAACTGTTTCATTTGTCACCGTGATGAGTTTGTCCCTGTTGAATGTACCTGGCAAGGGAGCAGCTGTTTCCAATTGACCACCGCGCCATCTCCACTCACCCACCGTATTCATTGTGTTGGTGGCTCATCCAAGACCAGACGTGTGGAGAGAGGGTGCCACTGAGGGAAAAACTGAATCAAGCCAGGCTGGTAGCTCTCTAGTACCGTGAGCCTTTGAAGATTCCAGAGATCTGAGTGTACATTTTTCTCTGGGCCATGGGGAGGAGCGTGGAGGAGCGGAAGGATCGTGGATGGGTTGATAAAGAAGGAAATGGATGCGTAAGAACACTGAAAGGGCCTCACAGCAGCCACCACCTAAGTGTGGTAGCCATGCTGCCAGCCTTCCATACCCCTTACTACCTTCGTTCCTTTTCTTGCACCAGCCTGAGAACAGATCTCCATAACAGTTAACAAGACCCTGTCCTCATCCTCTTTATTCTCCAGTGGGGTAGAGCACCTGGATGGGAGACTTAAGGGACTGCAAGTCTGGGCCTCACCTCTTCAGTATTTCCAATAGGGAGGGTATAACTGTTACCTGGGGGAGTTGAGCAAGGGTTGACAGTTGGGCTTCCCTGGAGCCTGAACAGGAGATGCCCTCATAGATCTAGCTGAATGTGGGCTCTTTGCTGGAAAATTGAGGTAGGGCTGGGAGAAGTCTGCAGAAGAGTCAGTGATGAGTGTTCCTGGGGCTGCCAGGAGGACCCAAGCCTGGAGATCATTCTGCTGTTCCTGCCCCCTGGCTGGGGGCTCTCTCAATGGCATGTGAGAACTGCTTACTACACCATCCAGCACAGAGGTCCATGGGAAAGTCAGTGTGTGTTAGTTACTTTTCTAGTTGTGGCAAAACGCTGTGACCAATGCATCTTAAAGAAGTAGGAGTTTACGGTTCATGGGGCTTATGGTTCCAAAGGGTTTAAGCAATGGGCATGGAGACTGGAGCAGGAAGCTGAGGGCTTGAACTGCAAACAGGAAAGCAAGAGTGAACTCGAAATGACATAGAATCTTTTAACTCTCAAAACCAGTCTCCGGTAACATGCTTCCCCCAACAAGGCCGTACCTCCTAAACTTCCTGAACAGCATCATCAACTGGGGACAGCATGTTCACATGCGCAAGACTGTAGGGGAACATTGATAATCCAGTCTACCACATGGTGAAGAGAGGCTGCCATTTCTAGATTCTCCCCTACAAAAACCAGGGACCTCCCATTATAGGCCTTGGTGTGGCCTCTGGAGCCATCCTCTTTTTTTGAAGACATGGAGACATCTTTTAAATCACCTTTTATGGCCTTGTGACATGAGATACCTGGAGATGCAGCACCAGACTGACCTTCTGTGAGGCTGCTGTCTCTTGGGGATGGATAAGGGAAGAGGAACAGGGAATGGGTTCACGTGAACACCGTGAGAACATCTGAGAGTCCCTGGCTCCTGGATGGTGGGCAGTTGGTAGTGCTATCCTCCTACTGGTGTTACTCTCTAGGCTTCACACCCCATTGTTATTTGTTTCGGTTTTCACCAATCATCCACTGACCCATCCACCTATCCATCCATCCATGCACCCATACACCTATGTACATACTCATCCATCCATCCATCTACTCACCTCTTCATTCACCCATCCATACGTGTACCTATCCATCCACCCAGCCACCATCCAGTCATCCATTCACTTGCTCACTCCAGTCATTCCTTATATACCTACCTTATGTTAGAAAAGATAACGCAAGTCTATGGTAGTCCTTGGCCTGCCATGGCTATTCTGCCTTCACATACTCAGGCTGTTTTGTGTTGAAGGTGCTATTACAGACATCTGAGCACCAATCAGAGCTTTCCTCTTGACGTCAGAAGACTTGCTGTTCAAGGGTAATTGAGCAAGTACATATTGGAAAGGTGGTGATGGCTGCCTGGGGTGCTTTGCTGTGGACACATTGCTCCTGAGCCAGGCAGAGTCCTGCGCTGTCTTTTCCTGAAAATTCTCCAAATAAACATTAGCTGGACTTCAAATGTGCCCATGGGCAGTGCTGAGCTTATCCTTGCCAGGACACAGCAGGGAGGCACATAGCCCAGCAGCCTGGGAGGGGCGCATGAGTGGTGGTCTCCACTTCCTGTGCACAGGGCTCTGCCCCATCTTAGTGAGGCCTGGTGGGTCCTGTTGGGTCCTGGTGAGTCCTGGGGCACAACTTGGATGTCTAGCTTTGAGAGCAGCCACCAGTAGGTTGTCAGGTTGGATCCTGACAGTGGCAGAGGATTGTGGGTGCTTCCAGGGCATATAGCAATACAGACCCAGGCACTGGGTGTTGTTCCTAGCGTCAGGCTAGTCGGCCGTCCTGGCGTCAGGGAAATGCTTCTAGATGAACGCGCTGGGATCCCAGCCCTTAACATCAGTCTGTGCCTAAACTGGTAGCCCCTCTGGAGCTATAGAGAGGTGATGATGGGATTGTGATAGGAGGGAAATGGGCATCTCCCGCTGTGTCCTGGCTCTTCCTACGAGCACACTTGATGCAAAGCTCATCCTCCAGGGGGTCTTTAGTAAGTCTGAACCAGAGTCTGGGGCAGAAGCTGGGGTCCAGCAGTCCTGGCCTCCCCAAGTCCTTGTTCTCCCCATGTTTTAGCTTCCTCCTTAAAGCATACCTGGTGCAGGGACACTGGACTAGTTGGATGCGGGATTTATGCTTCAGGGGTGCTAGGGGACTCAGCCTAGCACAGCTCTGGCTATGTAGACGTCCATGGTACTCAGACAAGAGGTGTACCATGTGGGCAGGTTACAACTTGCAGGGGCGCAGTGCCCTGCCTGCTCTCCCCTGTCTATTAACTCTCCATTAACATGCGGCAGTGGCGTTGCTGCTAACAGTTTGATTTATGTCACTGAAGGTTTTGCTTACAAATTAGAAGCTGCTATTGTGCTAAGTCGGCTTTCAAATCGATGCAGAGTAATTTCAGTACACGGGTAGCTGGGCGACATTAATGTGAGCAGTGCGCTGTCATCGTCATCCGTGGGACAAGCACGACCGATTACGGTGAAACTCCACCCCCGTCCAGGCAAATCTGAATACAGCCCACCGCCGAGGATGCCGCCAGCCCTGGATGGGGACTGTCGCAGATGGGCTTGTCAGGAGCGAGGTGGGGAGCCATCGTATTGAAGTTGTGCGGAGATGCAGAGCAGGGACCTCATCCGCTCTGGGGTCGGTCCTGTCCCTGGCTCCTGGGCAGTGTGTTCCCCACGCAGGAGCCACCGTGTGGTACAGCAGTCCCTGGACATATCTGTGTGCCTACTCGCCCTCTGCGCCTGCCACCCAGTTATAGCACCTAGCAAGAGGATGGGACTGTAAGAGGTTTAACCCCAGAGCGTGGATCTGGCAGGACAGTGACAGCAGCCACAGCTTGTTAGGACGAGTAGCCTAGGGGCTGATGGTCACCAGGCTTCCTGATGGCTCTTTGTCCTCTCCACACATTGGAGTCACTAGGTAGGTTGAAGACAAAATGTGGATGCTGGTCTCAGTCTTTAGATCTTCTGATTTAATTGGGGTACAGGCGAGGTAGCCTGGAACTTTGAAGCTCTCTAGGGACTTGCCTACAGCCAGGTTGTAGCTGGCTTGTTCAGGTGAACTTGTGCTAATGATCTCAGGAAAAAAAAATGTCTTCCAAATGATAGGCAGAAAGTTCTTCCTTCTGTCTAACTTATTTTTACTCTTGTTAACTGAGCCTCTGTATCTTCATGTGTGGGTGTGGCAAAATAGCAAGGTCCTGGTCCTGGATAGCTACTTTCCCTTGGGACTAAGTAGCCAGGTCCTGGTCCTGGATAGCTAGTTTCCCTTGCGACACCTGCTGACTTCCCCAGGGGCTGTGAGGTTTTCTGTTGAGCACAGACTGAGCACTGTGTTCTAGGTGCTGTGCTAAGTATCTGCAATAGCTGGTGACAGTAGCCAGAGCTCTTCCGGTCTGGGGAATATCAGAGGTGAACATCAGAGGTGAACCCAGCAGAGGCTGGGGAGTGAGTCTCTGTTGCTTTACATGAGAGGGAGCTGAGATCTGGAGGTTGAGAGAGACCCGAAGGAGAAGTTACAGCAGGGATGCTGCGAGGCAGAATTAGAACCCAGGTCCACTCCCAGTTCAGGGATGAGGAGAAGCTAGGTCCAAGGAAGCTGCAGGCAGATGCCTTCCGAAGCTGCCAGCGCACTCACACTCAGATGCAGCACCACGCCAGGATGGCTGTGTGGTGGGCTCGGGGAATGACAGCTGTTGGGTTGGCTTTGACGTCAGTGCAGGCCTCTGACAGATTTCCCAGGTCTGTCAGCTTCACTTCAAATGGTGTGTTTTCTGCCTGGAAAAACAGATCTGCCTTCTACACACTGGCCCACCCCGAGGGCGGGGTGCTGGAGGAGCGGCGCCACTGCCAAGGTTCCAAGGTACGAGGCTCATCTCTGCAGTGGTCAAAACTTGTGTTCACTAATTAGTTGGTTCACCAGTTCATTCATTGCCTGTGTGCCAAGTTGGATGCCAGGTACAGAGGCTCATAGCCCCTGTGCCAGAGAACCTCTGTCACCATCACATGGTATGACTAGAACCGAGCTGGAAATGAACAAAGGAGGTAAAAGAGCACTGGAGAGGGTGCGAAGTCTCAAGCTGGGGCCGCTGCGGTGCCTTCATCTGACAGAGAGGGTGAGCACTTAAGGCCAGGACTGTGTTTTCTCTGCCTCTCTCAGCATCTCAGTGAGCACCTTCCAGGCCCACCGGGAAGGTTGGCAGCCAAGCGGATGGCAGCTGAGAGGGTGGGAGGATTCCCTACCACACTCGTGTACCCGGGAGGATCCTGGTCCAGCAGTACTGCGAACTTTCCTTAGTAATGAGCTCACCGAGACCAGGGACCCAGGGAGGTGTGACTGAGTGGCACAGGGTGTGTATGTATGTGTGTCTGTGGTAGTCTGGGTGGGATGGATCTCGGGTGGCTGCCAAGTGAGACTGGCTAGTCCTGTGGGATGTTGGCCCCGGCTGCGTCACCAAGGGAAGATGATCAACACATCCCATGTGTGTGCCTGACTCATTCATGCGTGTTCCGGAGCTCGGAAGACGCGCCAAGCAGGCACTCACTGCTCTCCTCTCCCTGGTCCTCCCTTCCTCTTTTCCTGCTCTTTGTCTCTAGGCGCTAAGAACTCAAAGACAGCAGCCAACAGTTGTCTCAAGTCTAAGGGAGGCAGAAGAGGGATTTTCCCCCCCTCGGTCTAAATAGATAAGACTGTCTTGTAAGAGTCCATGACCAGGGCTAGTCCTTAGCCCAGGGCCACCAGGCTGGATTCTCAGGACAAGTGCACAGATGTCTCTCAGCTGGAAGCAGGAGCAGAGTTCTCTCCTCACCCTGCTCCAGGCTGTGGTGTGCTGAACTGGGGCCTCTGTACTCGGGTAGTAAGTACCGCAGTGGGCCAATCTGAGGGATTGTTTAGTTCTGAAAAATTAAATGCAGGAGCTGAAGCCAACAGCAGTTTCCACTAACATGAGGGAGACTCAGAGCCACAGAACAGCTTTACAAGTCATCTGCCACACACGTGTCCCTGGCTGAACGTGTCCCCCAAGGCAGTCTGAACTGAGTCATGCTAGGACTGGGGACCTGCCTTGGCTGCCTGAGGAGTCCTGGCTCTGAGAGCTTGAGATAGCCTGCCTGGAGCCTGGACCTGTGCAATTTTATTCAGGCTTCAGGAGGTCTAAAATCATACGTGTGAAGGGACAGAGCTGCGTGCTCAGGGAGCTTTCAGGTTAGGGTGACGTTTGCACGGAGTGTGAGAGGCAAGTCATTAATGCCCTCAGCAGCACGAGGGAACATGGGGACCCATGTCCAGAACCGAACTGGTGTCCACACAGCAGGCTGGTGTGTCGGACACCTTCTGCCCACCCTCCCTCCTGTCACTTCACACCTCCTGTCCCCTCGTCCCTTGCTGCAGTTGGCCCATGGCCATGGCACGGGTCTTCCCTTGCAGCTGGGGCTGGGCACCCTCAGGAGGCCAGGAGGAAGCCCTCTGGCAGTTCCTGGGGAGGGTTAGGGAAGAGGTTACCTTTGGAGCTCGTAATAAAGCACTCACGGGGTGCTTCCTGGTTTTGAAAACACCTTCATCTACATGTCCCGTTTGATCCCTTAAGAACATAGTAAAGACAGCTCATATTTATTGAGGAATTACTGTGATCCATCACATAGCCTACCCTGCAGGATGTCCTCAAGTGCTGTGGGCACAGGGATCAGTGAGTGACAGGGCCGGGCAATTACCTCAAACTTCCTGAGCGCCTTGGCCCTTGAGCCCCAGCTCTGAACTGCTTTACTGGAGGGGCAGCCTTCTCCTGGCCTTGAACTTTGCATCCTCAAGACCAGAGAAAGCACCCACTGTTTTGGCTTCTCAATTAGCTTTCCCCAGCAAATCTCTCTGATGCCCTTTGTTCTTTTTCTATGATGGTCAGGCTCCTTCCCCTCCTTTTGGCTGCATGATCCAGGTTTTTCTGGCTAGTTGTTTTCCCCAGGCCCGGTTTGGACAGTATAGGGCCTGGGTCCCCGGGAGCTGGACTGTGGTGCTTTGTGAGACTATCAGAGGTGGAACCCTGAGGTATGTCCCTGTCAGGTGAAGCTGGCCTCAGGGCTAGAGGAAGTTGGGTGGGAGGCCTGGAGGGTTCCCACATGCTGTGGGTGCAGGTGAAACCCTTAGTGGCCCACTCAGCAGGATTCTCTGGCGACAAGTGTTACTGCATCTATTGCTGTGACAGAGTCATCTACAGATCCCCTGTTGTGAGGTCAGAGGCAGTGCCAGGCACCCTGGGCTGGGCAAGCCTGCCTCTTTTGTCTGAGGAACAGCCCCTGAGCTGGTGGCAAGGGCGGAACAGTCATCTCCCCCTTTCTTGGAATCCCTCCTTCTCTCTCCCCTGCCATCCGGGACTTAATCTTCAAGGGGCTTCCAGCCTCGCCCTGTAGAAGTATCCTCACTACCTGTTGCTCTGCATGTCTGTTTGGCCATGGCTTGGCTACATAAGAAGCTAGGCACAGGTCATGGGCATCTCAGTTATCTAAGACGGCGGGTGCTTTTTGAGGTCAAACTTTGCTGGCCAAAGCAGCTGAAAAGCTACGTATTCCTGAGGCTTGCTTCTGATGACCGGCTTTTCCCTGCCTTATGACCCATCATAACCAGCTCTTTCTTCCTCCTCCTCGTTTTCCTCCTTCTCCTCTTCCTCCTCCTTCTCTTTCTTCTCCTCCTCCTCTTTCTCCTTCTCTTTTCTCCTTCTCCTCCTTTTCCTCCCCTTCCTCTTTCCTTCTGCTTACAGCCAACAGGTCCCATTCCTTCAGGGTCTTCCTCTTATGCTCTGAAACTGATTTCCATGGGAACAAAGTCATCATTCCTGCAGTCGAGGTTGCCTGTTGCATGCTTTTCAGCTCTTTCGGTCTGGTCTTCTGGCAGGCAGAGCAATATTGGAGTTCCTCAGTCCCTAGAGACTCCGCCTCTTCCCCACGGGACTCCTAGGAACGAACGTGGTAATTATCCCTCCTATCCTGCCCCACTCACCCTGGAACTTCTATTATGGCTATATTCAGCCATTGCTCTTGATTCTCAGTCTCCCCAAGACAACAGTTTCCTGACTACTATAGAGTCTCTTAATGACCCATGAGGCTCTGGTGCTCTCCTTTTGCAGGCCCCCTTTTCTACATGTTCCTCCTGCCTAGAGGAGCAGGGGAGGAGCTGAGGAAGTTGGAAATGGGGGCTCGTGGATATGAAGGGCCCTGCGTGACCTACATAAGCCTCCTGCCAGGGAAATGAAGGATGTTTCTAATTGGGAACATGGCTTAGTCAAGAGTGCGTGCCTGAATGTGTAAAGAGTGTGAGTTTTTTAAAAATAATTTTAATTTCTCATCAGAGAACGTCGTGCATTCCTTCCTGCTTTCCCCAGTGGAGCCTCTCATCCCTTCAGAAGGCAGAACAGCAGGTGGGACAGCGCAGAGTGCAGGGAAATGGAGCAGCTGGATTTGGGCGTGGTAACCTTGGGCCGAGGCTCAGCCACTCTCCGGGTCTTACGATTTCCATCTATGCATTTGACCCTAAGAATTCCTCCAGGCTGAAGATTCTTGGTCCCCTGTCTACTTCTACTCCCAAATTACAGGAGGGCTATCAATAAGAATGTCTTCTCTAGGCTGGATCTTGTGCTGGCCTTGGCCCAGACAGTCTTTGGCCTTAGTCCATGTCACCAGGGAGACATGCCACAGGCTCTTGCCCCCAGGGAGTAGCTAGTTAGCCGAATACACACACCATAGCTGCCTCCCTAGTCTACCCACCCGAAGGATTAAGGAAATTGTCCTTTTGGGGTCGGGGCTTGAGCTAGTAAGGGGTGAGTAGAGGAAACGCATGGAGAATTGGCCATCTCTAGTGCCAGGGTGACAGATACTGTGGAGGGATGGGGTGCACTCCAGGGCGTGGCAGGCGGCGCCGTTAGATGAGTTCCCAGCTCAGGTTCCTCGTTGGCGCTTCCGGAGCCGTTTGCTCTGGGGCTGTCTGGTTTCCAGGATTCCTCCCACCGTTGCCTTTTCACCCTTAGTTGTGTGGTGTGGGTGTCTAGCCAGTGAGGCTGGCCACTGTCCCTGGCCCCACACCCCCTGTACCCTGCTGTCCCAGCTTAAGCTGCATTTCTGGACTTTGCTTTTTCATAGGACTCTTCTGGGATGAGGCTGGCAAACTCCCCCCATGGCTTCGCTCCTTTCTGGAATGGGGCCACGGCCAGGAGCTGTCTGTCCAGGGCAACAATCTCCAGCTACGTGGGGCTTTCACAACCGAGGGCCTTTTCTCTGTGTTGTCACTCTCAGGAAACATGTGATCTTCTTTAGAGACATGTTCTCCCCTAATTGTCAGCTTCCAGGATGACATTTTTATTTTTACCAGGAGGTTTATTTATTTATTTTTAAAATCCTACTAACAGCTCCAGGATATGAAGCCTGTTTATTTATTTATTTTCTTCACCAAGAGACAAGGCAGAGGCAACAAAGTGGTATTTGTGTGTGCACGAATTCACATCTAGACAGGTTTGGATGGGACCAGCCCTGAGGGTTAGAAGCAGCTCTCCTGCCCTGAGGCCTGGCCCTCCTCCCTGCCTTCTGCTGCTCCACTGTGGGGTGAGGTCATGGGAACTTCTGAACTATAAGAAAATCTAAAAAAAAAAAACAAAAAAACATTTGAGATACACCCAGGATGGGAATGGAGGCCCCGAGCCCTAGGATCACTGGCCAAGCCAGCCGTCTCTTCTCCAACTCCATCACCTGTTGTTCTTTGAGTGTCCAAGCAACCATCAGCAGATCTTCACCCAGCTCTCCAGCTGCCACGGCCACGTTAAGCCAGCAGGCACAGTAAGTAATCAAGGGCTGTTTGGCAAATACAAAAGAATATAGTTAGGCTAGAAGAGATGCGGAATGGAATCCGCCACCCACCGTAAGAACTAATACCACCCATCTGCCACTTGAGTCTGCTTCATCTCTAGCTTATCCCCTGGCCTCTCCCTGCAGAGGGACCCTCCCTTCTCTCTTTCGGTGGCTTTTTTTTTTTTTTTAATGTAACCACTCATGTGTATCCATGAACAATACATCCTACAGTTTGACTTGCTTCTGAGCTGAATAAAATGCTGTGGCGGCATATGCAGCCTTTTGTAGCTTTAGTTCTTTTTCTTGTAACTGGCAAAATACCCGATAGAAGAGACTTCAGCAAGAGCTTTACCTTGGCTCACGGTCCATCACGGTAGAGAAGGCATTGGGGGCAGAGGATGGCTCCATGGTGGCAGGGACATGAAGCAGTTGCTTGCTGGCATCTCAGTGAGCCAGGAAGCAGAGGGAGGACAGAAGTGGGGCTGAGCTATAACCCCCAAGGTCCACCTGATGACAACCCATTTCTTCTAACTATGTCTCAGGTTTTGAGGGTTCCACCACCTCCCAGAACAGTACCACCATTTGGGGTTCAGGTATTTGAGCATAAGAATCTGGGAGTGTCTGTGACTATGGATATCCTTGGTTGTCAGCTTGACTACGTCTGGAATTAACTAAAACCCAAGCAGCTGGGAACACCTGAGAGGGACTTTTTCTTAATTAAATCACTTGAAGCAGGAAGACCCACTTTTAATGCAGGTCTTTTGAGGTCAGAAGATCCAGCTTTGATCGGAGTCACACCTTCTGCTGGTAGCCTATATAAAGAACGTGGAAGAAAGAAGCTTGCTCTCTTTGCCTGCTTGTTCTCACTCACTGTCAAGTTCATTTCTTCACTGGCATTACAGCCTAATTCTTCAGGATTCTTGGATCTTCCATTGGTAGACACTCATTGTCCCATATACATACATACATATATGTGTGTGTATATATATATATATATATATATATATATGTTTTATAAGTTCTCTTTAGACAACTTTGATGAACACTAACACAGCATCTTACATCTAAACTGTACCACAAGATTGTGATTCTTCTGTGTATGGCTTTATAGCTGACTTATTTTCCCTTTTGTGTAGTACTTCACTCTGTGTTTGTTTTTTGCGGTGTCTATTCTCATGAACAAAGCTGTTGTGAGGTTCTTGGCTGTCTCTCTTTTCTTTTTCCTTTTAATTAAATTTTTATCTTTTTTTTTTTGTTTGTTTGTTTCTTTTTCCTATGCACATGAACGAGAGCTTCTCCATGACATGAACCCAGGAGTAAAATTGCCAGGTCTTGGGTACAAGAACAGTTTCATCCTTTGAAATATTATCAGCTCTCAAAGATATTAAAGAGCTATCTAGGCCAGGCTGACTGAGATATATATGGAGAGGTGTCGCGCCTGGCCTGGGATATAGCCATGTCTCTGTAGGCATAGCTCTAAGGCTGAGTATTAAGAGCCGAGTCCTCTCAGTGCCCTAGTTCTGGGCCTGTAGCACTCTTCACAGCAGCAGGTTGCATGGGGTATGGTGAGCACGTGTTGCGCTGGGGCCTGCTTTCCAGTCCCAGAGTCATAGCTGACGGTCTCAGAGAGGATGAAACATTCAGCTGAGATCGGGGAAAGAGGGGGGCCAGGCAGGCTTTGCATCAGCTGTGATGTTGAGAAAGGAGTTGGCGTAATTTCCTTTTCTGCCAGCCCAGGTTTAAATCCTGGCCACCCCTTCTGCATCTAGCTTAAATACCAGCTGGAATGAAATCCTTCCTGTGTGCCACCCACAGGCACCTTGTCATTCTGTGAGCTTCTCAGATGCGCTAATGTCTGTGTTGAGAGGTTGACCGCTTCCTGCCTGAGCGAACGATCTTCTTCCAGATGTGGGTCCCCTCCCCTCAGCCAGACCACCAGCTTCCTTTAGGTCTTTGCTTCCCACTCTCTTGTGGACTGCTCCTGCCCCCCTCCCATAGTGCCTGGCATGGTGACAAGTACTCAACAGATGCTATCGTGAGCTGACTGAGTGCACCTGCTCCTGGACTGGGTGATGGCCGCTTTATCATCTCTCCTATTCCTTGCCTCATGCTAACTCCAAAAAGAACACTCTTAAGACCCCTATTACCGGGAGGCTCAGCTATCTTTTATAGAAAAGCTTTTAGCTGCCTGTGCAGCGGAGGGGCAAATTGGAGGGCGGTCTGTGGTCTGAGCAAGGGATGGAGCAGTTGTTGTGGCTCTTTATGCCCACTCCGGGATGAGCCCCATCTCTTCTTGCTGAATTATGCTGAGCAGTATGGAAGACTGAATCCTGGCAGCTTGGAGGGAAGAGGGAAATACCACCGAAGCGTCCCAGGCTTTTGCACATAGCAGGATACACACAGCAGATACACAAACCAGAGGGTCTGGGGCTGTCGCACTGTAGGAGTGGGTGCAGCGAAGCTGGGCACTTCACAAGAGCACAGACATTCCGTTTGCTGTGACAGAAGGGCCTGGATCGAGGACCCAGGTGTTCTCTTGATGCTGATGCCCACTGCCTTCTCAGTTTCCTTATCTGTGCAGTTGGGCAAAGCACATCCTTGCCAGGGCCGTCCTGGAAGCCACAGATCCTACTTGTGAAGCCTCCTAATTCCTGGGGTCTCTGTTCATGGAGCCAGGGTCTCAGTGGATTAGCACAAGTAGATTTCAGGGTGGGTACGAGTGCTTTCTTTCTTTGGGTGGACTTGAGGGTGGACCCACAGTTGGACTGCTCACACATAGTGCAGGGGCAGTCCCAAGGCAGCAGTCTAATGAGGCAGAACATGTGGAGGCTGGTGTACCCCCGACCCCCCCCCCCCCCCCCCCCCCCTCCACTGTGAAAAGCAGGTGCTGACTGTGAGCCCTGCTGGGGCTGGTGGCGTGTTCCGCTGCTCCTCTCGACAGCCTGTTGTGTGAAGAACAGCACACTTCAAGTCTGTAAGACTTGCCCTTGAGTCCCCACCCCTGTCTGCCCCGGGAGCCGCCAGCTGCCGCGCCTCACCCTCACCTTGCTGGATGGCTCAGAGGAGGCTGTACACACCTCTCTAGGGATGGCTGCCAGTATCCAGCGCTAGTTACCATGTATGGAGTTTTTCTGAGAGAGCCAGGCACTTCTTCACACACTGCTTCAGCCGTGACCCTGACAGAGGGATGATAGGTTTGCCATTTAGCACCGGGGCAGCTAATTAATGCCCAGGGTTGTTACGTATCGAGCCCCAGGCTGCCTGGTTGGTGGGTTGCAGTGTTATCCGTCCGTTCCTGTGTTCCTGTATCTGCTCCTGAGGTTTGAGCTTGTCTCTGCCACCATGTTTATTCCCCAATGAATAGAATAATCTGCAGAGAGTGTCTGGCCTGTGCTTGGCTGGGTTTGAAACGTTCAAAGCCCATGGTGTTATTCATCGAAAGATTCGGTGGGGCTTTCTGGGGCCTGGGGGAAAAATGGGTATGAAGTAGAAAAGAGATAGCCAGCCCCAATCTGTGTTCCCAGACTTCCTAGGAGTTCTCCTGTGGGTCCAGGCCTTGATATGTATTTGGTGATAGATTGATGATCCTTTTCCGGCTCTACAGTAGACAGAGGGAGGGGACCCACAGGAGCAGGATCATGATAATGTGTGCCCGAGGGCCTCTGATGCTTGACTCCTGCCCTGGAAGCCATCATTGGATGCTCTCTAGGTACCTTGTACTAGACAGAACTTTTGAGAAATGCCATATGGATGTGATCCTGCTCATAGGAGTTCGAGGTTGTCAGAGAGACATAGACACAGGTGTGGAATGATAAGCAGGCAGCAGCTAAGGCACTGATGGTGCATGGGAGGGGCTTCCTGAAGCGGGGTACTTAACCTGGCCACAAGAGAGACAAGGCTGTGGCAGGAAGGTATCAGGAGAGGGAACTCACCTTGAATGTGGGCCAAGGGCTCATTGATCACCATTGTTCCATTGTCACAGTTTTGATTGATTCTGTGTGGCTGTTCTCCTGGAGGGTTAATTACACAGGTGGCCCTGGGACTTTCCTTTTGGCAGTTGGCAATCAAAGGCAGATACGTGGGCACCCCTGGACATGCAGCTAGGTGGACGGCCATGCATGTGACTCGTAACTCACACAGCAGGGTACCTGGGGGCCAGAGAAGGTTCTCGGATGTGCCCCCCTGCCTCGGGGCTCCTCTGGTCGGAGGAGATCACAGGTATGGCTCTGCTACATCTCGTCCCTCCCGCCTCCCCAAGGACTCTTAGCCTATCAAAGCCACATGGCTCTGACCCATGAGACAGGCTTCCCCCAGAAGGAGCTCACACTCTTATCCCTCTGTTTTCGCTGTGAGCACAGCCTGTGGCCTGATGGGGCTGACGTGTAGAGCCTCTCTGAGCTCTCAGAAGCACAGGGCAGGCTGAGGGCGTGGCGTTTCAGCTCTGGGGGTACCTCTCTCTCTACATGGAGAGGGCAGGGCCCACGTGTCCCTCTCCAAAGCCAGAGGTGGGCGTGTGCATGGGCACAGTTCCTCCTGCTGTCCCTGGAGCCACAGCCAGCTGCTGCCAGAAGCAGAAGGGCCTCACAGCACCATCTGCAGCCCATTCCGCTGGTATGAATTTTGCAAACAACCTTTTTAATCATGTTTATGAACTCAGCGTACGTTTGTCGCAGGTTGGGCTTTCTGTGGTGATGAAGAGGCTTGGCTGTGAAAGCCAGCAGGTTGAGCTTTCCCCCAGTGTGGCCTTCCACTGCCTGCTCTCTTCCTTTCCACCTCCTCCTATGTTCGAGAGGAGGACTAGCATGTTCCTTCAATTGTGCCTGCTGCTGAAGCGTTTACAAAGAGCTTTTGTGTCCCCCATAGAGCAAAGGGGGGCTTCGCTGTTGTACAGGTAAACAAAACAGGTTGAGGAAACTGCAAGCTGTCAAGGGTGGTAGTTATAAACAGCTCAACTGAGCCTTGATCTCTGGACCCCAGGCTGTGTCCTTTTTGTTCTCAGTCCTCAGTGTTTCTGCAGCCATTCTTGTCTCTCACTGTTGCCTCCCACCCCATCTTGGGGACACATTCAAGCAGATTGCAGCTGCTGGGGTCAGCATGCCTGTGCTGAATCGTGGTTTGTGGCGTTAGTCTGTTCCCACGGTGCCCTCCCTGAATGTCATTGAGTCAGCAGGGCTGGCTCCTTCTCTCTGCCAGCTAGGAAAGATGAACCCCTAGGGTGCTCTCCCCAGACAGTCTTGCCCACCCTTTCATGTCTCATGCAGACTCCTGATTGGTGGGTCAGGACCCCGAAGGCCATCCCATGCCCTCCTCCCCAAATTGCATGAACTGGAGTCAGAAGGTACCTAAGCATATGTTTGTAAGTGGCAAGATAGGGGACAGCAATTGGGTATTGGCAATTTTTCCATTTTCACCTGCATGTGGATTCTGAACATGAGCAAGGATATAAAACATTAATGCAAGTCAGAATGTCTAAGTGAGCAGGGTTTTCAGCAGTTCAGCTTCAGAACAATTACAAATGAACATTAAAATTTGGCGGAGTAAATGGCTTGAAGCAGGGCCTGGAGGCACATGCCTATCATCCTAGCTACTTGGGAGCCTGAGGCTAGGAGGATGACAAGTTCAAAACCAGGCTGGGCAACTTCATGTGACCCTCTCTCAACCTTAAAAGGTTGAAGGGGGTCAAGGACTCACCTCAGTGGTTGAGCACTCAGGCAGCATATGTGAAGACCCAGATTCAGTTCTCAGTACTTCATGAAGAGGTGGCCGTCAGGTCCCAGGCTTGGAGGGACTGGAGGAGAACACTTTGGGAAATGCTGGAGGAGGCCACTGGACAGGGTGCTAACAGGCTTAGCTGTGGTAAACTTGTTGGCGAGTGCTGGTTTGTGCTATTGGAACTGTGGGTGGCCCCCCACATATGTGAAGCCTTTTATGCCAAAGAGTTTTGTTGATTTTTTTCCCCTGGTTCTCCAAGGCAGCTCTGAAGGCAAAGCTGCCCCATAAGCCCCAGTCTTGTTGGACATGGCTGGAGCTGGACCAGAAAGCTGTCCGTTTGTTCCCCAGTTCTGCCCCCGTCATTGAGGGGAGCAAGCATACCCCTTCCCTTAGCAAAGGGGAGAAGGCTTGACCCAGAGTGTGGTTATCTGGATAGGTGCACACTGGCCCTGGTCAGTCTACGCCTGGCCTGCTGCCTCTGAGAGGAGGGTTGCCTACCCTCCTGGTGGCTTTAGCTTTAATCCTCATTAGCGGGAGCCTTGCTAAATGGGCATTCCCATCTCCCCAGCCCTCTGGGGGTGAGGACTGTGTGCCCTCAGCTGCCCTGCTTACCACTGGCTTACACACCAGGCTCAGAAAGAGGGCACTCTTCTGTGGAGCCCCATTGCTGGCTCTTGCCGAGCCTCGGTTTGATCTGTGAGACGCAGAGGTTAGCTGTATAGGTCGGCACAGACAGCATGTAGTGTGGCTGAAACCTCGGAGTCCCTGCTCTGAACTTGGCCCTCTTGGGGGTGAGGATTTGGAGTCACGGCAGAGCCGGCCTGGAGGGTGGGAAGTAGGGGAGGTCCCCTGGATCAGAGCTCCAGGGAAAGCCTGGAGCAGGTGAGAGCCAGACAGAGCAGCTCAGCGCACCTGTCCCTCCCCGGTTAGCTTTTCACTGAAGAGATTGAAGATGTGAACCAAAGCTGAGAGAAGGCGTTAGAGAGTGTGTGGCCACCATGCACTGTCACCATGTGGTCCATCCCTCAGGCCCTCTCCTCCTGGATGTCACTTTCCCCATAAAAGACTTCTAAGAGATCCCATGCTGTCATTCCCTCTGTAGTGACTTTAAGGTCCTGAAGGGACACATTTGGAGACAGGAAGCCCTAATGTAGACTCCTGTGGTCCATGGGGAG
This sequence comes from Psammomys obesus, assembly GCF_907164565.1. Taxonomy (NCBI): domain Eukaryota; kingdom Metazoa; phylum Chordata; class Mammalia; order Rodentia; family Muridae; genus Psammomys; species Psammomys obesus. Next base: position 3,605,464 of record NW_026590905.1, on the reverse strand, counting down.
GTCAGACCCACGGGGAGTCATGGCACAGAACTAGAAGGCTCTATCAGCGATGGCCTGTGATTGTTTTGCATCAGGCGTGGTCCCAAGCATCTCACACATGCTTTTTAGCTCACTAGTTCTCAGGATAGTCCAGTGAGAACCATTTTGGCCTTATTCCCGTTTATGGATATGTAGAATGAAGAGACATTAGGGAATGGGTCTAAGCTCACATTGCTGAATAAGAAGGAAACTAAAAACAGAACCTGAGTCTCAGCCTTGTCCTTCGCTCCATCACTTGATAGACCATGCATTAGAATTGTTTTGCTCCCTGGCCCCACTCTAGCCTGTAGGTAAGCCAAGGATCCCAGCTGAGTGCAGCGCTTTCATTAAAAGGCTTGCTTGCTTGCTCGAAGTGTGTATTTACAGTCAGAGTGACTTCTGATTTTTCTCTCGTCCAGGTAGGCCAACTTTCCTCTCTTGCTAAGGTCATGATCTCTCCTTCCCCTTGCCAAGGGGGTGGTGACATCGTCTCCTTGCTGCTAAAGTGGGCCAGGTGGGCTTGCTTAATGCCAGAGGGCATTTGGGGGCATCACTTTTTTTTCCTGGTGGGAGGCAGAGTGGGATAAGAGAGGGAGGGCAATTGTCCTGCATTATGGAGATGGGTATGAGGCTACATAGGGTCTAGGATTTTTCTGTGGCTGTCCTGTCCACTGCCACCTGTTCTTCAGTCTCTCCCTGGTGGCTGCTTAAGCCCTCCTGCCTCTTTCTGGCCCCCAGAAGCACTGGGCCCACAATGGCGCAGTCACATCCCCAGCAGCAGGAGGGTATACGGAGCCTCCCGTTGTCCTAAAAGCTCTGATTATATGGAGCTTTCGTCTTGCTTCCTCCTGAGCAAGCAGAGCCAGAGCTATTGGGGATCTAATCCTCTGCTCTCTGGTGGAGGACCCCCAAAGGAGATCTCCCTCTTTGTGAAGAGGTCCTGGTGGGCAGGTCTGGGTGGTGTCTCTGGGACACAGAGATATCTAAGTATCCTTAGAGCGTAGCTCTGCATTGCTGCCAGCTGGCTCTTACCTCATGTCTCAGGAAGGGAACTTGGCCATACACCTGCAGGTGTGTGGTCATGTGCCAAGGGCCTCATGGGTGTTGTCATCACCTGATTCCCACGGGGATTCAGGAAGTAGTTATCACTCTCAGTCAATCTCACAGCCCCCGTAACAGATGATACCAGGTAGAAGATGGTAAGTAACTTTTTCCCACATCATGTAGCTGGTACATGCAGGAACCGATGTTTGAACTCAGGGCTGCCCGACCTTGGGTCCTTATTGTTCCTTATGCTGGCTTGCCTCTGCTTACATTGATGTTCAACGCAAGCAGGACATTAGCCTGTGATCGACTGGGTGTGTTAGATATTATAGTTGTGGCACTGCCATGGCGTGGGTTTCTGAACGCTGGGGTTTGGTGGCTGCTGTTGTCTTTGGGGCTGTGTAAGATGCGCTAGTGACCAAGCATGGGAGAGAATGCTAAGTATCATGAGCCATAAAAGAAAGCCACACTATACCAATGTGCTATTTCCTGGCCTTTCCAAAAGCGAAAGGCCAGAGGGCTTGTTGTCCTTGTGGTACGGGGAATGGAACTTGGGCATTTACAAAATATAATGATAATTGTTAGCATAGTACAGCTTTACTTTGCAGTTGGCAGTGTGGGCATTGTGGAAAATAACATCGCAGAGGGCACCAGGAGCCGTAAGAACAGTCCTCGCTGACCAGGCTTCACACGTCAGGAAAATGATCAGGATTGCTGTCACATGCACTGTGCATTGGGGTCCTTACTGAAGAACAGTTTTTAAAGGAGCGTTGAAAATGATTCAACAGCCCTGAAATGTGGAAGAGAAAGTGTATTGTATGTGCAGATGTGTGGGTTTAGAGCGCTACGGAACGCCCACTCAAAACATCTCCTCGTGGTTTATCTCCCACAATTGGGATGTTCTCTTTTGGGACGCGTCTCTGAGTTTTGGGAAATGCAGACACATCTGCAGCTCTGCTTTCTGAGGTTTCAGTCGTGCCTTACTTTTCCTCCTTCGGTGGTAAAATAGCCCCCACAAAAGCATTTTACAGAAGGATGATAGTTTGAGGTTGGGAAAATCATGGTGGCGGGAGATTGAGGCAGTCACATTGTGTGTGCTGTCAGGGGACAGATCGTGATGAATGCTTGAGCTCAGCTCCTTTTTATGCAGGACCCTGTCTCTGGGTCCCAACCTAATCACAATGCCCACCCCGCAGGCATGCCCAGAGGCTAGTCTAATCTAAGTAATACCTCACCAGCATGCCTGCAGGCTTGTCTCTTAGGTGATCGCAGCCACCTACCCCAAGTGGACAATCAACATTAACCAACTGTGTTCCCCAAAGAAAGCTACAACACAGCAAGGAACTGAGTTTGTTTGGAGAGAGAGATAGTGTAACCTTGGCTGACTTGGAACTCAATATGCATACTAGGCTGGCTGCAAGTTCACAGAGATAGGCCTGTCTTTGCTTCTCAAGTACTGTGATTAAAGGTGTATGCCACCACATGAGGCAAAATGAGATATTCTGAGAGACAAAAGTTGAGACCACATTTGCATAGCATATATATAATTACATAATTATATATAATATATAATTTATACAGCATTCTGCCTGCATGTGGGCCTGCACACCAGAAGAAGGCACTAGATCTCATTATATAGATGGCTATGAGCCACCTTGTGGTTGCTGGGAATTGAACTCAGGACCTTTATGAAGAACAGCCAGTGTTCTTAACCACTGAGCCATCTCTCCAGCCTGTGTTAGTATATTGTTATAATTGTGTTTTACTATTAATATTGTCAGTCGCTTTCTCTGTGCCTAATTTGTACATCAAACTTCATTATAGGTGTGTGTTTAGGTACAGGAGGAGGCATGGCACAGACAGGGCTGGATCCTTTCAGCGGTCCTAGGCATCCACAGGGAGCCTTGGAATGTGTCCCCCAAAGACAAGGTCTACCATGTGGATTTGTCATTAAGGCTATGCAGTATACCTTTAAGTGAGGAAAGCGAGTGCGTAGTCCATTCTTAGAAAAAAAAAAAAAGAAAAAGAAAAAGAAAAACAAGGGGCTGGAGAGGTGGCTTCGCGGTTGAGAGCACTGGCTGCCTTTCTAAAGGACCCAGGTTGTGTTCCCAGCATCCACAGCAGCTCACCGGGCCATCTGTAACTCCAGGTTCGAGTGGGTGGGGGGAGGTTCTGACACCCTCTGCTGGGCTCCGTGCATGTGTACACACAGGCAAACACTCATACACAAAATAAATATAAGGTGTAATCTTCTTAAAAACCCCAATAAAGAAACAAAAGCCCAAAGCAGACAAACTGACCAGAAGCCTCACCTATCGATCCTAAAGCTAATTGTGTTTTCTTTTTCTGAAATGGTTTTCGTTTGCTTCATTTTAAAATAAGGAAATTAAAAATATTATTATTTTTTTTTTTTTTTAAGGAGAAAGGAGGGAAAGTGGGTAAGAAAGAAAGCAGGCGCGGTGCCGTCCTACACTGTAAAGACATAGGTGTGCACGAATATAACCCGGTACGGGAAGGTGTCATTAAATATGGATCACACTAGGTGGGCCTACTTCAGTGATCTTGATGTTGTAGACAAGTATATTCCCTCTGGCCCTGCTCCCTCAGGAGCCTGATTGTTGCCGCATATCCTCACTCCTCATGCTTAGTGTGGGGTGGGGTAGGGGGGACGTGGCTGGATGTTCGATAAGAGCCCTGACCTTGGTGGTGGTCTAGCCTCGCATATGTACCCGGGGACTACGGAAGCAGCAGGGCTCTGCCAGCCCCGAGCTCCACCACATGTCACTGGGCTCCGTAGAGAGTGGAATGCTGCTGGCTGGCCTGCATCCTGGTCAGTGACGCATAGAGAGCCGAGTCCTCTCCCGGCCCGTCTCTGCCAGGTGGCTGCTCAGATGCAGGCTCTGCAGTGGGTGGGAGCCAGCCCCGAAGGGAGAGGATTAACGTTCAGTTTCTTGGAGCTCTTTCCTCCACTTCTGGGTAAGCTTAGCACTCAGAGAACGTCAGAGTCCGCTCTCTGTCCTCCCCGCTTCTGGGGCTGCCTCCTGCCACCTCCAGTGCCCCTGCTGCAGCTTCTAACTCTCTGGGACAGCATTACTCTTACTTTGTCCTCAGCAGGCAGTGCCCAGGTAGTAGCTTGAGCACCTAGGAGCTAGTCGGGTAAGGCTGAGAGTCACGGGTGGGGGTGGGGGTGCCAAGATGGCTAATTTGGGGCATGTTGGACCCAGCAGATCACCTGCCACTGGTCTCTCTCTAGATGATGGGAGCCCTTGACAACTAGCCTACATCCAGGACTGCCGCTAAGATGGTTCTGGCTGAGTCCAGGGGAGTCAGGATTCCTACGGCAATCCTGCTTTTCCTTCTCTTTGTCTGCCAGCCATCACAGGAGAGAGACAGCCACTACCAGTCTCGGTGTTCCTCATCAGACAGCAGAGCACAGCGCCTTGTACAGATGGTGTACTGGACAAGCAAGGAGCTCAGGCAGTGGCTAGGTGTGACCCGTGCCCCAGGCAGAGTGATGGGTCAGTGCATTCACAGCCCAGCTCTCCCTTGGTGACATCTTTGACAACTCATTTCCTCTCGGAGGCTCAGAGCTTGTGACTGTGTGTGTGATCTCCAAGGATATTTATAAGCCATAGAATATTGTGGTGCCTTGACTGCTGGGTGTCACGTGTCACCCAGCTGAAGCCCACATTCCCGTCTTCTGCAGTGGTACATCTAGAGGACTCCTGTAAGCCAAGTTCCTGGGCCTCCTGGTACAGCCTTTACATTAGCCTAAGAAATTCGGTGTGTTCAGGAGTAAGGGAGCAGGGACAATGTCATTGACCAGCCTTAACATCTCATATAGAAAAATAACCCTTGCAGCGTGCAGAGAGGCACACCTGAAGTTCCTACCACACAGCAGGCTTTGGCAGCGGCGTCCACTGAGTCCACAGGAAAAAAAAAAACCTAAAAATACAGTGACATCCTATGAGCCCATGTGCTAACATGTCATCTTCCAGGAGCTTTCCCCCCGAATTGTGTCCAGAGACCACAAAGTGGTTAGAGTAAACCCATTGAGTTACAGTGCCATTTTCAGAGTCCCTTCCGTGGGTTGGGCCCAGGCCTAGGACTAGGTCAAACACTCTCCACCTCAGTGAGCCCCTAAAGTTCCCTGGAAGGCATGACTGCTCTTGTTTTTCAATTTGCAGGAAAAGAGACTCAGAGCAGCTGAGAAATGCACTCAGTTTTCACAAGAGTTGGTTGCCGTGCCAGCTGTGTGACTCGGGGCCGTGTTCATCCCCCAGACTTACCCTGGCCCTTGGTCCCATACAGTTGAGTCTTGCCTGAGCTGTGGAGATAGTGTCATTGGCTAAAGCATCTTAGTGCTGGACCAGATCACAGTCAGGGAAATTGGCTAGGGGGACCAGCCAGCAGGAAACAGACAAGACACCAGGGCCCTGCTGCTGCCCCCTCCCTACACCCTCTCTATGGGCTGGGTTTGCTTAGGGAGGCTGAGGAGGACAGTGAAGGCCTCATTGATTTCCTGTCTCACAGCAATAGGCTGTGAGACAGTTAGAGATCCTGTCCTGATAGCCCACGATAGGTAAAGGGTGATTGAGTGCTAGGCTACTTAGGGACCTTAGGGACTGTGCAATCTCGGCTTAACATCCCAGGGCTCCCATGGTTCTTCCCCCTAGAGAGCCGAGGTTTTCTGACCAAGCCTTGACCCACACTCACAGACTTCTTTGGGGGCAGACCGTGGGGTAAGCCTTGCCTACTTGGGGACTCCTGGATATCAGTTTCAGTAGCAGGCCCTGTGGGGGACAGTTGACCCCAAAGAGTGCCCTCTGGGGTAACAGCTGCCTATGTGAGACTGGTTAAGGCCTTTGTGGCTTCATCTTCTTGACCCAGATTCCTCATGTTCCCCAAGAGGCTGTCAGTCACAAGGCCGAGGTCTCTATAGGTGAATAAACTGGTTTTTTTCTTTCTTCCCCGTCTCAACAGCGCCTCACCATTCCCTCTAAGGCTGTGGATGCCTCAGGAGCTGTCGAATGCCCCGCCTTATGCCTGTTTGTCTAGCTTGTAGGAATCCAGGTCACAGCCCTGGTTTTGGGTTCTAGCCCTCCCCAGATGGCATGGGGTAGACACGGATCCCAGGAGAAGAGAGGCAGCTGGTGGCATGGCTGCCCCTTCCCAGAAACCGCCAGACAGTATCTGCTTTGGGAGGATTGTTGGCAAGTCCCTCTCCTCACCCCACCAGACCCTGTGCTGCAGGCAGTGAACATCAGTGGCAATGGGGCCGTCCAGATGGTGAGCCCCCCAGCAACCCCCTGAAGGGGACCATGTGGCTGATAGTCTCTTTAGTCACGGTTTGAAAGCCAACTGACTAGGAGAAAGGGCTAGCAGGAGCCAGGTCCTAAGGGCGCCAGCAGCACAGAAGGGAAGCATGTGGTCCACTAGGCTTGTACTACCCGGACCTTCTTCCTACCAGAGTCAGGAGCTGTGAGGGGCTTCCTTTCCAGGGCCCTGTGTTCCTCCATCCTCCTGAGGGCTGTGAGCCCACCCTGGCCTCACAGCACAAAGCTCTGTGCCATTGTAGCACCACACACCTATTTCCACTCCATACCTTAGTTTCTCCATTCTGGGTGTCCCCATTTTTCAAATGCTCCTTAGAAGAGGCTTTAGGAACAATGGATGTGCATGCTGTAGACTGACTCTTGTATAGATGCTAAGAGCCTCTGGGATAAAGAGATGAAGACATTGCCTGAGTCCCCAGGTACCATTTTACCCTTCCATCCCCAGTAGGTTCTATGCCTTTGCTTCCTGCTGGCAGTGCCTGGTTCTGGAACTCGGCACCACTCTGATTGGACCATCCTTGGTCAGCCAGGCAAGCAAACAGATGCCTGGACCAAAGCATGTTTCTTGCACCTGCCAGTTGGTAGAGCGATCTGGAAGATGCCAAGCTCATTTCTGGCTCTCAGACCTTGGCCAGGGGAAGTGCAGGGGCCAGGAAGGATGTCCTCAGGGCAGTTCCTGGGCATCCGTCCTCAAAGTGGAAAGGGACCATTGACTCCTACTGCAAGAGAGAGATAGTTTTTAGTTGGTTTTTTGTTTTGTTTGTTTGTTTGTTTGTTTTTCCTCAAAGCACTTGTGTGTGCTACAATGGAGGAAGGCACATTGGATCACAGCCTAGCTGAGGTGGAGGGGTGAGGAGAGAGATGGGATAGGATTTGTCCTTGGCTTGCCACACAAGCTTGGAACACCTCCCTGGACCCTGATGACCTAAGGGCCATCTGCTGGCCCACCCATATGGGTGTGTCCATGCTCCCTTTCTATCCAGTCATGTTTTCAGCCGGTGACACAGCGTGGGGACAAGCCCCTTGCCTGTAGCCCTGGTGAGAAGCCGGTGTATTAGAGGGTGGCCTCTTCAGTCCCCATGACCCCTGCTGCTAGGAGTCTCAGCTAGAGCCACCCCATATCCTCCCAGAAGCCTGTCCTGTCGTAGGTCTCCAGCTTGTCACAGAGACGCCCCTGCCCATGGTTTCTCTTCTCTCTCTGCAGGCCCTCTGCCCTCCTGCCCCACCCCCTGCTCTCCAGAGTTCTGATCTCACCCTCATTTCTCTCTGTGATTCTTTTCCTATCCTGTTCCCTCTCTTCGGCCCCTTCTGCTGTCTATTCTGTGTCTCCTTCTGAGTGAGATTTAAGACATCCTCCCTTGGGTCCTCCTTGTTACATATATTTTTTTTGGGGGGGGTCTGTGAATTATAGTATGTTTATCCTGTACTACATGGCTAAAATCTGCTTATAAGTGAGTACATACCGTGTGTGTCCTTCTGTGTCTGGGTTACCTCATTTAGGATAATCTTTTCTAGTTCCATCTGTTTGCCTGCAAATTTCATGATTTCCTTGTTTTTAATAGTAAATAGTATTCCATTGTGTAAATGTACCACAGTTTTTTTTTTATCCATTCTTCAGTTGAGGGCCATCTAGGTTGTTTCCAGATTCTGGCTGTTACAAATAATGTTGCTCTGAACATAGTTGAGCAAATGTTCTTGCTGTATGGTAGAGCATCTTTGGGGTATATTCCCAGGAGTGTTGGTATAGCTGGGTCGTGAGGTAGCACCATTCCCAATTTTCTGTGAAAGCAACAGATTGATTTCCAAAGTGGTTGTACAAGTTTGCATTCCCATCACCCTCTAACTAGACAGGACTCATGGTCTGTCTGCCTGGAAGGGAACACCATCCCACCTACAAAAAAATTCAACCAAAATTTACCCTGCCTACAAGATGTTCAGGGATAAAGATAGAGCAGAGATTGAGGGAATGTCCAGCTAATGCCTGGCCCAACCTGAGACCCACCCCACAGGAGGGAGCCAACCCCAGACACTATTAACAATATTCTTCTATGTTCACAGACAGGAGCTTAGCATAGCTGTTCTCTGAGAGACCCTACCCAGTAGTAGATCAAAACATATACTGAGACTCACAGCCAAACATGGGAGTATTGTGGAAAAGTGAGGGGAAGGACAGAAGGACCTGGAGGGGACAGGAGCTCCACAAGAGCTAACCAACCAGCACCCAGAGGGGCTTGTGGAGACTGAAGCACCAACCAAGGACCATGAATAGACTGGACCTAGGCCCCCTACACAGATGTAGCAGATGGGCAGCTCAGGCTTCATGTGGTTCCCCAGTAAGGGGAGCAGGGCTGTCTTTGACATGGACTCTGTTGCCTGCTTTTTGATCATTTCTCCCCAGCGGGGCTGCCTCAACAGGCCACAGGGAAAGAAGATGTATTCAGTCCTAATGCTATTTGATGAGCTGGGGTGGGCTGGTAGGGGAAGGACTCCCCTTTACTGAGGAATGGGGGAGGGGGATGAGGGAGAGGGAAGGTGAGACTGGAGGAGTAGAGGGAGGGAGCTATGATCAGGATGTAAAGTGAATAAAAAAATTAATTTTTAAAAAGCCAGCTTGCCTTTTGCTGGTGTTAACTGGCTTGGTGATACACTGGAGATTATATTTTGTGATCTTTTACGCAGGGTTGTCTTGTCCCTCCCATTGTCCATGATTTTGCATACTCTGACCCAGGCTCCCATCGTTCTTGCTTTTCCACAGTAGAGTTACCCTTACGCCTCACTTTTGCACTTTTCTTGTGGATGTCTGGTATGTTTCATGTATGCCATGTTCTCCCGTTACTGTCAGAGAACCTAGAACTGAGGACCTCTGTCCTTCTCCTCTATGCACCATGCATTCCAAGGCTGTCCCCGGCGGTTAGAGCAGCCAGGAGCCCTGTCTCATCTTTGCTCCCACGCCCAGGCCAGCCTGCCCATGCTGAGGTAAGCTTGTTGGCAGGCACATACACTAGGATGGTGTCCTAGGACGCTGGCTCAGGGAGCATATCTATAACTCGGAGTCCTTTTTGGGTGCCATGACAGAGCCGTTGAGGTATGTGAAGCCCAGCTCGTAGTGCCAGCTGCTACCATCCAGGTCTGGGGGATGGCTAGGTTGATGGTGGGGTGCTTGTTAAGCGCCCAGGAAAGAGGGCGTGGACCTGGGAGGGAGAAAGCAGGGTCTGCTATTCACACTCGAATTTCCCTCTTCTCTCCCCACCGACCTCTGGACCTTGGGGGTCATCCTAGATCTAGGTGTGGAACTAAAACATGCCTGTGCCTGGGGTAACTTCCAGAGCCCCTGGGGTAGAGATCAGAGAGATGTTTTGTGTGAGGGTCCCTGGGTGTAAGAAGGGGGAGCAGGCCACAGAGCTTAGTGGCCACTCTTGACTAGTGGTGCACAGGCTTGAGATAAAGAAAAAGAGGTTGGCTCCTCCCTTTATTTGCTCTATTTTTTTTTTTTCTTTTTAAGGATTTTTGAGACAGGGTCTCGCTACATAACCCAAACTGGACTGGAATCCAAGACTCTTCCGCCGCAGTTTTACAAGTGTTGGGTTTAACACTCGGCAAGAAGTTGGTGCTTAAAAAAAAAAAAGTTTACTTCTGATTATGAAACTAGTGTATAAATCACTGGAGAATACTACAAAGAAGTGAGAAGGACGAATCAGTGTAAAGTCAAGTCAGTCACAGCGCTGTTCTCCAGAGAGAGCCATTGCTCACTTGTTGCTGTTACTAGGGGTGTGAGAGAGGTTCTTCAGTTGCAAAGGACATTGGCTTAAAAGATGGGGACACATCCTGGAGTACTACATGACAGTCAGCACTACAGCCAGTCTCACAGTGGAGGGCGAGCCTGGGAACCTACAGTAGAATACAGAAATGCAGAATGAAAGGTGACTAGGGCCAGAGCAGCCCCAGTGACAGCCTCTGCCCGCAAAGAGAGCCCTGGGCTTTCCTCTGAGGCTCTTCACGGCTCCTTTCCTCTTTCCTCCTCAGGCTCCTCCTGCTCAGCCAACACGTTGGTTTGCTCTGGTCTCTGGGCAAGAGGAGTTAAGTCGGTCCCTGTCCCTTGGGCTTCATGGAAATGAGCACAGCCCCTGTGAACTGCTGCCTCTCTCACATTTAAAACCTGCCCTCAAGGCCAAACACAAGTGTGAGAACCCGAGCCCTGATGCCCAGCGCCCATGTGCAAAGCTGAGTGGGGCACTTTGTGTTTGTGATCCTAGTGCTGAGTCTTGTCCAGCTTCAGAGAGACCCTGCTTCAAAATTAAAGTGGAGTGCAATCGAGGGAGATGCTCAAGGTAGACCTCTGGCCTCCACGGCTCAAATGGATACAGAAAACCCCGCCTGTTGTTCATTGCCACATCTTCTTGCTTTCAGGCCTGCCACTCAGGTTCCCACATGGTTCTTGTGGGCACTGTCATCCCTGTGCCCTCTAGGGCTGGTGTGACTGGAGAGGGTGGGGCTGTTGGCTAGGCTTCCATAGCAGGTGAGGCGTAGTACCGTGTTGGAGGGTATGTGGTGGCAGCAAGAGGGGGAAGCCCATTCCAGGCTGAGGAATGGCAGGCAGGCAGGAATGTTTATCCATGGCAGGTGCGCACTGTGAGCTCTTGCTGGGGCCAGGAGAAACCCCAGCCCCCCTGGGCTCCCCCCAGTCCTGTGCCCTTATATGGCGGTCCTTATATAGCTGCCCTGTATTCCCAGGGCCCAGGACAGGGACGGAGCCCCTCCTACTGTACACATTCAGGACTCCGGCCAAACCCAGGATGGGCTTATCATCACAGCCGGAGTCAGCTGTTGGTCTGGGAAACCTTCTCTAGTCCAGCATTTCGAGATGTGCAGCCAGAAATACAACCCTCTTGTTTGGCAAGAGTGTAGGATTTTGGCAGGCTGTCTTGTGGCCTATTTTAGACTGAAAGGAGCAGAGAGAGAGAGGTACTTTGCAGGCTAAAGCCAGGACCCTCTCTGGGCTGAGTGGGCTGTTAGAGCCTTGTCGTTTTCCCCTCGAAGAGCCATTCTAGGAGGAGGATAGGGATGAGCGATGGAGCTATTTTAGGGTGATCGCAATGAGAGATTTCAGAATTTCATGGTGAGAACTGGAGTTAGGGAGAGCTGGTTCATCCCTCGGTCTCACACTGAATGGCTGTGTGGCCGTGTATAATGGGGGCACACAAGCATGTACCTGGACTGTCTCTTCGATTCTTTCCATCTAGAAAACAGGGTCCCCGGCCTGCTCTGCCTTCCAGAGGTATGCTGTGACCTCAGGGGATGGCTCATTTGCTACAAGCTGATGTTGAACAGACACCAGTCTACAAGAAAACCAGTCAAAAGAGGCTAGGGACACGGGAATAAAGGCCGTTCTATTGCTGACAGGTGCCTGCTGGGTCAGTGAGCGAAGTAATGATGATGACTCATGAGGGACACAGAGTTGCCTGAAGCTTCATTTTGGATTCTGGGCCTGAGCTAATGAACTTCTCACAAGCCTCTTAATCTGAGTAGAAGGAATGGATGGTGGCGAGGCCACCCACAGGCCACAGTGAGTGAAGTCAAAGCCTGCTGAAGGCTGTGTGGTATGCCGAGCATCTTACACAGACAGGTACCCGCAGCGATGCCGCAGATCAGAGGGGTTACCTGGAATCCCAAGAGGTACTAGGGTGGGAAACCACACCCCTTGCCCTACCGCTACCTCCAGGACGTGTTTTTGGAGATGATGTGCTTAATGGTGCTGGCCATGGGTATCCATTCAGGCGGAGGAATGCAGAGGCTAGAACTGACAGTTCTCAAGGGCAGTGTGTCCTTGGGAGTGTCTCTAATGCTGTGCGTTCTCCCAGTGGCGGGGTCTTCTGGCAGCTCGTCCTGGTATCTGAGGGCCTCTTAGAATCTCCAGCTGTGTGGGGACTCTGTGGGACTTCTGGATGTAAAGGGGTCAGAGCAAGAGGCCAAAGCTAGGAGCAAATCCCAGCCCTACTGGTTCACAGGTGACATTTGCCCTCCTGCTAAGACTGGTAAGGCTAGACAGTAATGCCAGTGTAGGTGCCGTTCTGTAAACAGGCTAATTGTTGTACTCTCTCCTATACATCTCAGCCCTGTCTTGTCTCGTCTCGTCTTGTCCTGCCCTGCCCTGCCCTGTCCTGGCCTGTCCTGTCTCCTCTTCTGACCCCAGTTTCTCTCCCATGCCATTCCCATCCTGAAGCTTGTTGTCCTTCCTCTTATACTCTCACCCTGACGCTGGAGCAGAGATGTAGAGAAGGAAGGGAGTCTCTCTGCAGGTGGGCAGAGAACTGGGCACTGGTCTCCAGCAATCACCTCTTCCCCCCTCAGGAGCCTCCTAAACCATCCCAAGTCCATAGGCTGCACAGCTCAGTACATTGCTCCACCAAAAGGACTCTTGAGTTCTGGGTTGGCGCTGCACCTTCGATGACAGTGTCCAGCACATATAAAGCCATGTACCAGGCATCAGGCATGGTTTCAAGTGCTTTTCCTGCATTCACTTCTTAGGGCTTTGTGATGACATTGAAGGGAATACTGCATTAAAGAAGAGGTGTCATGGATCAACTAAGCTGCTGAGTCCCTGATTTCCAAGCATGCCCTTCCCTCGTGGTGTCCATTTGTGTCCTTGGGTGACAGGCAGGCATCATATACCTTCACCGAGCTTCCGTCTAGTCTAGACCCACTCTCTGCATGGGTGTGGATGCATCATGCATTCATGTGTCAATTGTTGTGCAAAGTATTTATTGGTTTCCAGGAGATAGAGGGGAGAGGCTGGCCAGAGGAGAGCTGCCTTGATGCCAGCCAGTCTGTGGGGCTATCAATTCCCCTCTGTCCACCCCACCCCCCACCCTGAGCCCAGAATAGCAGTCAGGAGAGACAATGAAAAGCTAGGCATCTGACCGGGCTGGAGGGCTGCTGGTTCAGGGACAGTCAACCTTGGGGCTTCCGCTCTGGCTGTGTCTCATCGGCATGAGGCTTTTATAGAGATGAACCCAAGTCAGCCCAAGTGAGCCGCGCATGGGCCTTGTCCGACTGTGGCATATCGACCCTTTGCAGAGGTGGCGTAAGGAGACAAGGCACCCAGGGTGACCTGGGTTTGAATCTCCCCAGCAGCTGACTTACCCTGCCCGAGGCCACATCGCATTACAGGAGCAGCCAGCCGATCAGGGCAACTGAAAAAGGAAACGGGCCCAACCCAGTGCTATTATTAAACTTTTCTCTAGCGCCTGCTCCCCACTCAGGCTTTTGCCACCGTATTTGTGAGATTGTCCCTGGGCCACCCACAAAGAATATGACCACTGTGAGCTGATACAGGAAGACCAGCATAGAGCCTTCATTTCCGAGTACCACCCATGAGATTCCGTTGTTTTAGTGGTACAAGAGTGAAGAGTTTTCAGACCGAATGTATCAGGTGTCTAGACTAGTAACTCTGAAAACTTCCTTTTAGGTCACCTGAACATAGAGTATCTTTCACATACACATGTCGGAAGTCTGTGCTGGCCAATAAGTGCACACCAGTGGCAGTTTGAGGTCTTCTGATTCTCACTTGTCCCAAGGGAGACCAGAGTCTATAGAAGGAACAGGTGGGCCAGGTGGGAGCTGAGATGGACCACCCTGGGGTGGGGGTGGGGTACCCCAGGAAGCTCCCGGGAGCACACTCACTGCCTTCTGTGAGCTGCAGGGTAATCTACCTCAGCAGCTAGGCTGTGAACTGGTCAGCCAGCTCTGTTCAGGAGGTGCCTCCTGCCCACAGGACCAGGCTTGCCCTCCTTTACCCCAGTGTTCCCACACCACACCGTTTTTTTGTTGTTGTTGTTGTTTTGTGTGTGATTTTTCCATTTCTTTTGACTTGGTTGTTAGAAGCCAAGAAAGTAATGAACGCATGAGAAAGAGGGAAAGAAGGGGAGCTGGAGAGGATGGGCACCCCATGTTAAGTCCTGGCGTGAGTTGGTTAGAGACACTGCAGGGCTGGACCTCTTTCATAGGTGGTCTGGAGTTTTGAGGAACAGACCTGCTGAATGGGGCTTTCTCACCTCTGCCCTGGGGAAGCCACATCCTGCAAGGCCCGAGTGGTAGTGTCCCCGAGGCCAAGGCCACAGTCCTAATGCTGAGCAGGGCCATGCACTGTGATGGGTGGTGTCTGGTTCCTCCAAAAAGGCGGGGGTGGGGAAGGGGCAAGGGGAGTCTATAAATAGCAGATGACAGACTTCTCAGTGCCTCTAGCGTAATTGTCGATTTTGGGAGTGCCCTGGTTGGAGCTGGAGGGAGGTTAAATTCGGCCTCTTGGCTGATTGGCATTTTATGAGCTGGGTGCTAATCCCTTCAGGAGGTCAGATAAGCTCCCAGCAGCGCCCCTCATCTCAACTCTAGAGGCTCGGTTAACTCTTGGGGGGAACTGCAGAAAGGCTCCCAAGTCATGAGCTTGGTGTGGCCTGAAATAGAGCAGACGCCTCCATGAACCCACTTCAGGACTGGATCCTGGAAAACTGTGGTGGGCTGTCTTTCTGACAAGCAGACCATTCAGAGAGAACTGCTGCGGACAGCTCTAGAGGAAAAGAGAACAGGCTTTCCCCAGAGAGACCTGGCTTTGGGAGACTTCATGGAGGGTGGGAGGGAGCGGGTATAGGGTGCCTACTTTCCAAAGCTCTCCTGCCAGGCCACTCCCAGCCCGAGGGCTCAGGACCCCTCCCCATCAGGTTGCTGTGCCTCTAGGGTCCTTATTCAACCTGGCAGGCCAGGGTAGACAGTATATACTATACGTCCTTGGGCATCACAGCCCATGTGTGGCAGTGCCTCCCTCCACCAACCTTCAGAGACCTGTGCGCTCCCCGTGGGCCTCAGGCAATGCTCTTGAAGTTCTCTGCTCCTTTCCCTTCTGTGTTCTGGGGCCTGGTTTTTTCCTGGAGTCTCCCCCACATCCTTCCCACAGTGCAGGGCCCTACTCCGCTTCTTGTGGGATTTATAGGCCACGCTTGTGGCTTTCTTGGAACTTGGTTCTTTTCAGGACTGTAAAGCCTGGTCCCCGTGGAATGTCGCAGCCCCGATGGGCAGTCCTCCACTTTATGGCTGCATCTCCGGGCAGCTCGTACTCCTCCACCGCTATACTGAGGCATCCAAGAACAACAGCGCCTGCTCATTCCATTATAAACTCAACTAGCTGAAACCCACCGAGACACTGCAGGAATAAATAATGCCCAACGAGCTTTCCTGTTCAAACCACCCTCCTCTGCTGCTCCTATTGCCCTTCTTGCTGACATCTCAGCAGGGTTCCATAAGCCTACTGCCTGTCCTCTTCCTCCTGCCTGGCATGGCTCCTCCTAACTGCCTTCAGTGAGTCTAGAAACCTTGGTGACTTGAGGCAAAGGGCTTCTACTGCACATGCCCGAGATGGAGCGACCCAGTTCATGCCTTCTGTTCTGTTTGTGCAAGGTGCTCCCGAAGGCCAAGCAACTTGCTGACCCTGTAGGATGGGTTGGCTTCAGCAGCCTCTCCTTTCCAGGCAGAGGCCAGGTGTGAGCAGGCAGAAGTGCTGGAAAGTGTGGAAATGCTTCCTCTTTGTTTTTCCGGAGGAAGGTGTGAACTCTGTGGGGTGGGCTGGGAGATAGAGCCATCAGTGCATGATGGAAGAGACTCCCCGACCCAGAATTTCTCCTTTGAGATGGTGAGGGCAGGACTATGCCATGGTAGGGAGCAGTTGTGAGAGGCAGGGGTCCTGCCTCTCCACTCTGATTTCCTAGCTGCTATTTGACACTTGATCTCAAGATGTCACTGACAACATTATTTCTCTTCTTCCATTTTCCATCCCACAAAAGCTGGGAAGAGCTTGGAACTAAAGCAGTGCTTAGTGGTCCCATGGCATGCCCTGCTTGGTCTCCAGGCTTCTCTTCCCAACCATAGCTGAGAACCAAGAACCCACTTGGGGCCATAGTTCCCTCAGTAGTTTCCCCACAGGCACTGCATGGGTTGTGAGTCCATAGTCTCAGATACTCCTGGTAGCATCACTGTGTTACATTCACTGCCTCTTGCCCCTCAGCCGAGACCTGGCATGTGACCAGAACATGATGGATACACCAAGGCAGCCCAACACCTGCAGAGCCAGAGGGGAATTTGATTGGTTTACAGAATCAACAGGGTTCCCAGCAGCCCTTGGGTAAAGGAGCTTTTACGCGATTGTTCACGATGCAATAGCCACCCTGTTACTCACCCTGTTAGTTTGGTTCTCTTGTCTCCATATAAAGGAGCATTTAAGTCACAGAGAGGGTAAGTCTCTTTGCTAAGGTTGCACAGCCAGACCAGGGGTTTTAATTTTCCCGAGACTTCTAGCCTATGTTAGTTTCTTCTCATTTTTACCTGGTTTTCATTTACTTGTTTCTCATTTTTACAGGGCTTTTCAGGCCCTGCAGCACCCCCCCCCTCCCATCCCCAGGACCTGGAAGGGGCTTTAGAGGAAAATTCTCAAGAAGAGACTTCCAAGTCCTGGGCTCTTCCCTCCTTCCCCCTCCTTCCTCTCTCCCTTCCTTCCAGATGTTTATTGAGTCTTTACCACATACTTTGCCAAGTTCAACCCCCGGGAGAAGTGCAAGGAACCAGCCAGGGGTCTCAGCATCTATGGGACTCATATTTAATAGGGCAGACACACAGTGGTAAACAAACAGATGGGGCAGATGCAAGGAAAATGCACAGAATAGGAGTGAGCCAGCCATGTGGCTGCCCAAGAAAGAAGATTCTGGACCAGAGAAACACCAAATGCAGAATATGTGGTGTGCTAACAGACCATCAAGAAGAACAAAGATGGAGATGAGGAAGGGAGAATCCAGGCTTCAAAGGCCGTGGGAAGAAGTTTGAGGTTTGTTCTGCATGAAAGGAAGAACCACTGGAGAAATTCAAGCCAGGACCACCTGGCCAATTCTCAGAGACTGGGTTTCGGAGGGACCAGAGTGGCAGCTGGGAAAACAGGAACTGATCGCAGAGTTCAAAGGAGAGGTGGTGCCCGTGGTGGAGGTGGAGAGAGTGAATGGAGTGGTGGATGAGTCAGCTTTGTGTTGCTACAACAAGATACATGGGGTAATTACCTCATAAAGAGAAAAGGTTTAAGGGGTTTAAGGGCTTCAAATCTAAGATCAAGACTTAGCCTGAGGCCTCTGGTGAGGGTGCCACATGGTAGTGCTAGGCAGCATGTGCTGGGACAAACTGTTCACAGCACAAGCCAGGAAGTAGAGAACAAGGAAGATGTGGGGTCCCATAGTCCCTTTCAAGGGCATACCCCTTATGATTGACTTCCCATTTAACCTTTACCTGTTAAAGGTCCCAAGTGTCTTTCTAGTAGTGCTACTCTGGGGATAACACCTTTGCAGTTGTATTTTTGAGGGCACAGTCATCAAAGCCATTGCAGCTGGAAATGGGTATCAGAGTCAGAGCCCTCAGGTCTTGCTTCTGCTGCTTTGGGATACTGTGACTCCAGCATGGAAATTTCTGTTGTGATCCCGGTCAGTGTAAGATTCCCGTGAGGCATCCAAACTGACTGGATGAGGAAGCCAGTAGATGCGCAGGTCTGCAGCTGGGAGACATACTGGCCAGCTTCTGCTCAGAGGTCATCAGGCAGAACTGAGGTTCTGTGAGGCAAGGGCAATGCAGGGCACAGTTCCCAGCTCAGTTCATGCTTAAGCAGTGATGGGAAGAAAGCAAGATGATTCAAGAATGAGTGACAGCACACCTCTGGCAGACGCACTGTCATATACCATGGGGGAGAGGATTTGTTCCCATCGATCCATAAGTTTCTTCTAGGGAAGAGAAAAGTTTGGATGTCCTTGGGCTATGTAGAAGGGCCTGCTAGACCCTAGGGTCCTTGACAGTATGGAAGATACCTTTTCCCCTGGCATCAACTGATATGGTCCAAAACAGATTGTACTATGCAGAACCCCAAGTTCTGGGAGTTTCTTCTTGTGCAAACATGGCACAACCTGAAAAATGGCTTCTGGACCTGACTCAATGCAAGGCTCTTGCAGGAGATTTAAGATAAGAAAGAGCACGGGCTGCCTTTGTGGCTGGCTTGTGTAAGCACTTCAGCAAACACACAGGGATCAGTGCTGAGAGGAAGGGTCCAACAATTCTCAGCACATGGGCAGAGAGTAGAGCTCACTGCCCTTTCATGGAAGTAGAAAGATGAGCAGGCTGGTGGGGGGTGGAAATCATAAGGAAACTGGGTCAGAAGTGGTGTGTGTGTTCACAAAGAGATCGGCACTCTGGACTGTCAGGCTTGGAGGTAGACTCAAAACAGAAATGATACTCCCCCCTCCATTGAGGTTGTGAGCAAACTCCATGCCAAGGGGCTCAGGCCATACCCTGTAAGCTGAAGGAGTCTCTAGGGTCATGAAGATGGGGCACGATAGGCTCTACACAAAGCGTCAGGATTGTGACTGAGGAAGCTGGTGACTGACAGGGACGTCTAGGGTTCAGTGGTAAGGAAGAGAGTTGGAAGCTGGGCAGCAGGGGTGGAGACAGAGAGAGAGAGAGAGAGAGAGAGATTTGTGGGGTGAGGCCTGAAGATATAGGAGTGGACGATGACCAGGGCAGCAACAGTCAATAACATTTAGGAACATTTCCTCCATGCTCCTGTTTAAGAGCGGTAGGCGTTTGCTCACACCTTGTGAAACATGGAGGGAGAGTGTTATACCACCTTAGGGCTGAAGACCCAGGATCTTGCAGATCAGCTCACAGAGTTTCATCTGTTCAGGGTTCGGCTCGAGTTCAGAGTCCAGGTGCTGAGTCCACAGTTGAACATTCACCACTGGTCCCCGGCCCAGGTTCTCCAAAGTACAGTAGATGGAGAGAAACATACCAAAGATAGGGACACTGAGAGAAAGCACATTTTTGTTTGTTTGGGTGTTTTTTCTTGTTTATTTTTTTATGAGACAGTATACGCACATGCGATCGCGCGCGCGGGCACACACACACACACAGACACACACTCTTTCTATTTATGCTTCATAGCCCAAGCTATCCTCAAACTTGTGGCCATCCCCCTGCCTCAGATCCCCAGGGACGGGGATGGCGTGTACAACCCACCATGCCTGATGAGAGAAGCATGTCTTTAGGAAATGAGAGTGGATGTGCCTGATTCAGAAGACCAAAGTAGGGTGGGTGTGATTCATGGAGGAACGCTGGTGGCCATTTGCAAACCAGAGCTCTGAGCCTTCTGAGTCCAAGGCAACAATGGCAGCCTTCTAGTGAAGCTGGCTGCCTTCCTCCTGAGCAGCCTAGAGGTGGCCTCAGGGACACACACTTGGTGGCAAGGTCCCAGTTTCCAGTGCCCACATGACTGGGTGCAGACTGGCGACATGGAGCCTTCCATGGCAGTTAGGACCCCAACCTGAGAAATGGCCGTGCCCTGCTCTGATTCCCCCCCCCCCCAGGTGGCTGTGGCTTTCTGGTTCTTGATGCTTTGTGCAGAAAGGACAGACTGTAGGATCACCTCAGTGTTTGGCTTTTTTCCTTGGAAAGAAGCCAGACTCTAGCTCCCCAGAGCAGCTGATGCCAGGAACCTTGATGGTTCTATCTCCAAGAAAAAAGCTTGTTTTAAAAAAGCACTGTCTACCTCCAGAGAAGCAAAGCTGCCTAGTGGATAGGAGCAGGGTGCCTTCCTGTTCGTTTGAGGGTATCTTCCTGTTAGTTTGTGGGTACCCTGCGGGCTGCACGGTGAATCCCTCCACTCCCAGTGTTAACTTCCTCTGACTCCCCCATCTGCCTGGATCGCCACAAACACTCTTTGGAGAGCTTCGGGGAAATTGTGAACTGCAAAGTGCCAGCGTCTGCATTCCGCCCTGTCCTCCCCTCTCTGGCTACTGCTCACTCACTCTCTCTTTTTGTCGAATAAGCAAAACCCAGAGCAAATTTATTCCTTGGGTCTCATATGAAAATGTGAGGTAATTGTTTCTTTTTGCTATTGTCAATACGTTTCAGTTCAGTTCCTTGAACTTTGCTCTCAGCTCCTCCTGCCAGCTCAGTTTAACATGCAGGTTACCCTACCTCCCATCCCCCACCCAACTCTCCTCCTTCCTAACAGGACACCTTTCCCCACTTCAGGCCTTGATGGGAACAGTCATCCTTACTTGGGGCAGGCGAAGAAGAAGAAGAAGGGCATGGTGGGACCTGCTCTTTCTTATAGCCACGTCCCTGCCTCTACTTACACTTGATCAGGATCCCATGTCACTGGGCTCTGTCTAGCTATAGGAAGCACTCTGAACTCAGAAGAAGTCGATGTGATTAATATCCAGGTCAAGGTATAATTAGCTGTCTTGATTTAATGTCACTGTGGCTTGGACCATCGCCAGTGTGCATGTGCTTCAGCGGCTGGTGCCTGAGGCAGGGCGGTGGATTGGCCTCCGATCTTGACCATGAAGCTAGGTATCTCTCTAGGCCTCTATTTCCTCAGCGAGGGGATCTTTGTCTTGTTGTTGGCTCTCAAGGGCATTGGGCTAAGTGACAGTGCAGGCTCAACCTGGCTCAGTCTGCACCTCAGTTTACATTCTTTCCTTACTCCTCCCTTCCCCGAGAAAAATGAGGCCATTCTTCTGCAAGAAAGGCAGGTTCTAGCCTCCTGGCCCTGTAGCCTTAGCCCTGCGCACTTAGCCTTACTGTTTCAACTTGCTCATCCAAGATAGGGGCTGGTGGCATTCTCTTTCTTGTCTCATGCAGCTGATAGAAGTGAAATCGCAGATCTTGAGCTGGCAATGGATTTGGGTATTGCTCACGGGACTCATCCTGGGTCTCACGGCTGATGAGCATCGTGCAGTCAGAGCTCAGCACTTTCCTGGCATCACCTGCAGGCCCACCTGTCTTTTAAACCGTAAACATATGAGAGACACGCACCTCTCCCTATGTGATGGTGGACAGGCAGATGGCCCTTCTCCTGCCATATGCTGCAACTCAGTTAGGGCATTAGGGGCTGAAAGAGCTTGTGTACCAGGGCATCGGATGAGGAGGTACCCACTGCTGAGCAGCGAGCTTGTCTGGCTGTGCTTTCCTTTCCCTTCCTCACTGGTACTCCCACACTAAGTGTGTGTGTTGTCAGGGGACCCTCTCAGTGCTGTGTGACTGACAGGGGCCTCCTGTCCTGCATGCCCATCTGTAGGCAGAGCACACCAGGGGCAAAGATCAGCCCTCACCCTGGTGAGGTGATCCAGTACCGTGGTCCAGTAGTCAGAACCACTGCAGTGTTGGGGACAGGGAGCTGGCAAAACTGGAGGAGGAAGGATGCTCTGCCACAGAGAAGAGGGAGGCATTTGAGTGCGGAGAAGCAAGGGGCAAAGCCTGGAGGCAGAGACATGGGAGGTGTGTTTGG
Source organism: Psammomys obesus (assembly GCF_907164565.1). Lineage (NCBI taxonomy): Eukaryota > Metazoa > Chordata > Mammalia > Rodentia > Muridae > Psammomys > Psammomys obesus. The sequence continues at coordinate 3,583,708 of NW_026590905.1, read as the reverse complement.
GGGATCCTGGGCTCACAGTGTGGAAGCCGGACGGTACGGGAACAATTTATCTTGTGAGCATTTATGGTGCCGATAACTTGGGTTATCTGGGTGGCTTGGGTTGTTCAGCACAAAACCTGGGTCGTTACAGTGGCTCCTAGTTCCTGTCCCCGTGACACTTGGTTCACCTGCCCAAGGATGGAACAAGCCAGAGGGACACATCATAGTTTACAGTCTCCCCTTCTCTGAGAAACTTGGTTAAATTGGGGTACCTGGGGCCCGGCAAGAGAGGGGAAAACCTCAAGGGGAAAACTGTAGTCTGGCTTGGGATTCACTTCAGCCCCTTCTGGGTCACAGAATGACTTGGAACCCGCCTGCCCGCCCGCCCTAACCCGCCTCCTCTTGAGCTGGCTTTCCGCTTATCTTAATTTATTGATGAAAACTTGTTTTACGGTCCAGAGCACAGACGGCAGCAGCTCCTTGCCAAAAGAAAGCACACTGCAGATCGGGAAAGCAAGCCGCCTCCTGAAGATGGGTGGCTGGGGACCCCGAGGCCGGCAGCAGGAGAGTACATCTCAGTGACGCGTGCAGCTGCGTGCTCTACCTGTGATGACAGCGCAGCTCCGGGAGGCCAGTTAGGTCAGCCATCGGGCCACCTGGTATGAGAGCAGAGCAACACAGGGTCCAGCGGGCAGGACGTTTCTTGCCTCCCACACACTGGTTCCTGGCTTCAGCTCTTCTGTCTGCCTCCGTCACCTGTGTGGATGCCGACTGCAGGCCATAAATACTAGTAATGGCTCCCGTTTATTGCTGTATACAAGGCACCGTGCTAGGAAGTTTATTTTCATGAATCTAATTTAGTTCTGACGACAGCTCTGGGTGGTACGTAACGTTAATTCCCATTTAAGATGTGTGCACTAGAGAAACCCCCGGCTGCTACATGAAAGGCCTGTGAACCTGAACACAGCCAGAGTTGCTTCTAGCTTTTTCTGAGCCACAGTGCTCGGCTCTGGCCAGGGCCATCCTGTGTGCTATGATCTAGTCCTGAGGACTAACCGGCTTGGGGCCCCTCAGGGTTGGGCTTGGTTCATCTACCCATGGGGCACCTGCATGGGACCAGGCTAGCCGAGGGGGCTGACTGGTGGGTAACTAGCCAGGCTTTCCTTACTGCTTCTTTCCGGAAGTTGCTCATGTACCTCCCACTGAAACTCCACGTCCTTGTGGGTAATCACAGCGTCCCTGTCCACCCCATCCATCAACCGTGGTCACCTCGTAGATAAAGGCCGGGTGCCAGCGAGCTCCAGTGTCTTCATCTATAAAAGGGGACAGCAACTCCGCACCTGCCAAGATAGGGTGTGTGAAAGTTCTCTCTGCAAAACAAATGGGTCAGGGCACTTGCTGTTGGTTCCTGCTCTGAGACGGAGGAGGGTGAAGAAGAACGGTGCGCTGTTGTTTTGTTCCCCTTCTGCTTGTCTCACAGAAGGGCGTTTAGGACCCTGGCGTGCAATCAGCAAAGAATAGGATCGTCTGGGATGTACTGCGAACCACCTCCAGCCCCAGCACGTCCACCTTATCCATGCCATCCCCAGACTGGGGCCCTGACACCTGTCCCCACCTCCCGTCGCTCCACTTTCCTGAGTCCCTCTCCTGCTCCTAAAAGAGCCTGGGTCACAGCTTTGGGGGTCGGGGGTGGGTGGGGAGCACTAGCCTGGGAGCACTGGCCTGGGAGCACTGGTCTGTGTGCCCTGCCACAGCAGCCTGCTTGCTCCCCCGGTGTCCTGGGCTCTCCACACTTCGTAACACACCATTTCCGCTTCCGTCAACTCAGATTGAGGGAGAAGTTGCTAAAAATGTGTGATAAAACAAGGTTTGAGATTTTTTTTTTCTCTCTCTAGGCCTGTAGGAGGCATGCTGGGTTACAGAGATGAGACCCGGAGCGCATCAGGTTGTGTTGGAAACCCAGCTCTCTGCCAACACATGTGCCAGTAGAGGCGGGTTACTCGGCTTCTCAGATTTTCACTTTCATGAGTTACACTGAGTCGGGAGATACTAGAAGCTTCCCCTGGTAGCTTCCGTGGAAAGGTCTAGGGTCTAGCTCCTAACTGGCCATGAAAACTCAATACACGCTGGTTTCATTGTCACCATAGAGTCGCCACCATTGTCACCAGCTCTTCTGTCTTCCACTGAGCCAGGCTAGGAGATTTCCGTGCCACACCTCCAGCGCTGCATTGTACTAGACTAGGTTAGGCTTCTCAGCTGAGTAGTCCTCATGACACTAGGGGATTACACCGCCAGGCCACGGGGCTTGCTGACACAAGGCGCTGTGGCTAGCCTTCCTTCCTAAAATAGGCAAGGGACACCCCTCACTCCTTTGAGGAGCCCAGTGAAGAGCTTAGATATAAGGGGTGGTACACGGTGGGCTGGTCACCTAGGTTCCTTTGCTCTTCGGCTTCTCTGTGCCCTTGTTCCATCCTCTGCACCCCCTTGAGTTGGGAAGAATGGGTGGAGCACAGAGACAAAGTACACAGTTATGCTTGGCGGCATCCTGAGGGCTTGACCATCACGTCCACAGGGAGGTGGCAGAGATGGCGTGGGTCAAGGGTTCTGTGGGCAAGGCCCGGCTCCACACGCAAACACCACAACTGCGGTTGGGCATGCCGGGTGACACCGGGGACCAGCAGCTTGCAGCAAGAGTGGCTGTGTGCATCTTGGAAGGCAGAGGGTGACCCACAATTCCGTCTTGCGAGAGCACAGCAGGCTGGGCTCTTGGCACAAGTTGAGTGGGATCTCAGGCCATCGCTTAAGTTGGTGCTGAGACCATCCCTAGCAGAGACCTAGCTTAACTGGCTGTGTCCCCCACAAAGCATGTCAGAAATGCCACTCTTCTGGCGTGGGCGGGTGCAGCTCCGGCTGGCAGTCCGGTTGGGCTGTGGGCCTCTGACGCCTCAAGGAGACAGAGTACAGGTTGACCATACCAAAGGGCTAAAGCAAATTGTGTTGGGTCTTGGGCTAGGGACACACCTGACTGTAAATGTCAGACACTTTTTTCTCCATTTTCCTCTGTGCAGTTACAGCGCCGTTTCCTGAACTCTGGTTGCCAAAGAGTCACCTTCTTACAAAATGGCCTTCCCTGTGGTGAGGGACAGAGGTAGTAGAATGAAGCCTCTCAGTGGCAAAGTAGCGTCACTGGGTGGCTTTTCTCCATATCTGGAGGTGGGGGCAACCTTCCCAAACAGGAAGAGCAGGCCCTAGTTCTGTTCTGGGGGCATGAGGCCCAGACGCGATGAACTTCACCGTAGGGTGTATTGTGAATTCACAGTTCCCTTGCCTTGTCCCCAACCTCCACACTTTCAAAGACTTTGAAAAATAGCCTAGTACTTTGTGCAGTATTTTATTCCAAGGAGCAACAGGCACGCAGCAGGCACCAGCCCACTCATCCTTGTAAATGTCCCCAGTGCTGAGAGGTGCTGCTTTCTCACTGAGTGAGCAGAGAAACATTGGAAGGGTCAGCTGGCCTGCCAGGGCACCCAGGACCTCACTACCGCCTTGGTCTCCGGTCCTGATATTTGGCTGCTAGTGATCCTGCCTCCTGCCAAGGTGAAATGGGTGGTCACCAGCTATGATGTAATCCTTTCACCCACCCCGCCTCCCTGACAGAGCCAGCCATGGTCGCTTTCCTGGCAGTGATGTCACGAGTGCCTCTTGTCCCCCATTGATACCATGAAACAAACATGGGGAAAAGAGTAGAGATGTTGGTGCCTTTAGTGTCCTTTTGCTGGGCTTCAGAAGCTATGACAGGCTCTGGAGTCCCCAGTGCTTCTGGCTTTGTAGTGACCTTGGAATGGAGATGGCACCTCAAGTGTGGTTCCGGGCTGTATCCTCAGATCTTCTCTGGCCACAGAAGCACAGGTATCTCTGCTCCCGGGGTACAGATGAGTGCTGGTGAGAGCTGCATGCCTGTCCCCCAGTCCTGCCTCAGCATGGAGCACTGGCCTAGCACCAGGTCCATGGCCAGGTAGGTTACTGGACTTGGGGAAGCCTAAGGCATGATGTTGTTTCCTGCTGAGCATAGGGAATAGGCCTGTCCGGTGGTCACAGTTTCCCTCCCCTTCTGGCAAAGGGCTTTTCTAGTCCAGTGCGCTAGTTCAGGAGGCAGAGACCTAGAGGCCATGACTAGATTATCGACATTCCTTTTGGAACTCTTTTCTGGGCCTAGCTTCTCTGTTCTAGCCCATAATCTTCTATGTGTTCCAAAAGATAGGGACAATCCAAGAAGCAATCGAGAGCCTGTGTCTAGGGCCTGGAGCTGAAGCCCCTAACCCCTGCCGCCAAGAACCAGCTGAAACTGGTTGGATTGGTGAAAGCCTGGAAACCTGGAGCCACAAGTGTGCTCCAGGATACCTTCTTTCCAATGCCTGCCTGAGTTGCATCTCATTTGCACTCCGACCACCTGGCAAGGCAGAGCCCTGGGCCCAGAATGGGCCTGATTGGGAAGAAAGCGCACTTCTGGCAGAGTGCGCCAGCGTGGGGAGGGCAGCATAGGCAATCAATGTTTATGGACTGTTGAGTGATCACTCTTCCCATACAGGGCTGGCAGGTGCTCTGTGTCATTTGGGGCTCTTTGGCATCCCAGCCACACATCATTTTGTGGTCCTTCTGGGAGCCATTCCTCCAGCTTCATGCTTTCTGGAGGTGGGAGCACCCTTGGGGGGTCAGGTGTGGCACCCCAACCCATCGTAGTGTCCAGCCATGCAGGACGCTATAGGCCACGTCAACAGGTAGGGAGACACTGGCTTCTGAGAAAGCTGATGGGCCTGAGGACAGCACGCGGCAGGACAGCTGCCCTGGACAGGTGCCCTTTCCTCCTGAGGGAGTGAGCCTACCTTTAAGGGCTGTGCTGGGACAGCAGAGGGTAGGTGGCAAGTAGCCCTTGCCCCTTGCTCTGTTAGACCAGCACCTTTCTGCGCCCTTCGGCTGGCTTTGAAGCTCAGGACAGATCCAGATTCTCCTGTCCACACTGGGTCACCCTTGAGTCCCGTCAGCCCTGTGCAAAGGGTGAGGCGCTGAGTGGAGCTGATCCCATTTGCCAAAGCCAGACCCCAAAGTCCCATCAGATGAGTTATACTCCAGCAAAGCCAGCCATGACCCTCCCAGAGTCAAGAGGACAGCAGGCCCTGAGTGCCACCAGTGGGAGGTGGTGACTGGGGTTTGTCTCCGCCCAGGCCCTTAACCCACAGAGGAGTGACAGGTGCTGTCCTCAGGCCTTGTGGGATTGCCCTTGACAGGGTTTTTCCCATCCTCACATGTTTGTTTCGAGACACATAGATACCGAAACACGAATGGACTCACTCTGTCCTGATGAGGGATGTGGGGTGGGGGTGGGGATTGGGGAACGGTGTGACAGCAGTGTCTGAAGAGACTTGACACTCCGAGTCGTGTTCAAGAGCAGCAACCCCAGACATGTGCAGTGCCTCTGCCTCAACCCCACCTCCCAGCACATCTGTACATCTGTCTGTACAGAACCAGCCCGTGCTGGAATCATCAAAATGTAACTGGGTTGTGGGTTGCAGGTGCTTTATGCGACGTCTATTTGGAGGAAAAATTAGGCTTAGAAATAAGGGTGTGATCTCCCTGTCACCTATAAGCAGGAGGTGGGGGGACTGTGAAGTGGAGCTGTGAAGAAACTGGAGGCTTATGAGAAAAACAGCGTCCAATGAAGAATGACCAAGGCATAGTTGTATTCAGCTTGATACTCTACACACACCCAACAGGAGGTAGAGCCGCCCTGGCTACCAGTCAAACCAATGGGGCTTAGGCTGGGTTATGAGTGTGGGAGGGCAGCGGTATCTTTGTCTCTCCGCGCTGGTTCCCTCCAGTTCGAGTGACTTTCAGCAGAGGGTGACTCAGGGGTGAGAGACGTAAAAGCCCTTTCCTAGGCCAGGAGGAGACTTGGGAGAGAGCGCGGTTAAGTACATATGTTCAAATATTTAAAGGCCTGTCACACTTGTTCCTAGGGAGCTCTGTGGAGATGAGGACTGATGTGCGTTAGCCACAGGGAAGCGGGATCTGAAGTTAATAGACTCCTTCCCTGGAGTTGTGTGGAGGGGACCGAATGTGCACTGCAGGCAAACACTCATCAGATGGGGTGGGGGATGGGAAGGCCTGGCATGGCTGCCTCCCCTCTGGCCTCACAAAACCACCACAGCCACCATCCTCCTGCCGGCTGGGTGACTTTGGCAGAAGTCTCTGACTTCATCCTTCCTTTTCCCTGGGTATGGAATTGGAAGTGAGCTCTGCTGCTCCCCTCCTCACCAGCCACCAGCTCCACACGTGTGTGTGTGTGTGTGTGTGTGTGCGCGTGCGTGCATCTCTCTTTATGGCTATGAGAATGAATGAGCTGCAGAGCCCTTGGAGGGAGGAAAGACGGCCGCCTGCAATACAAAGTAGCGGCCCCTCTCCCACCCCGGCGGAGCCTCTGTGCCCCCTGCTGCAAAGTTCTTAGCAGGTTGGCATCTCTCAGGGCCAGGCAGGCTCCTAAAGGAGCCAGCATGTCAGGCTGTGCAGTTAAAATTGCTTTGATTGTCTCTCTCATTTGCCATATCTGCTATTTATTAAATGCCATTATGTCACCAGCCTGGCCCCAGCTCATGGAAAGCATTGGGGAGCCGATGTCTCCTGCTAGCCAAGAGGAGATAATGGAGGCCTGGGGATGGTGTGGGCCCACTTCTGGAGTCTACCCCCGGAGCCCATGTCTGGGGCAGCTCCCTTCAGGCGTAGGAGACAGTGGTGTTTACAAGGCCAGTGGTGTGCAGGGCTGTGCTAGGCTGGGGCTGGCGAGCACGCCCCAACTGGGTTAGGAGTTGTTGAGGGGGTACTTGGGTTTCTAGGAGTGGAGAGGAAAGGGCATATAAGGAGCTTTTTTTGTGAGTGGGAGTGTGTGTGTGCTCCTGTTTCTGAGCTGTGGCCTGCTCAGCTACCTACCCACCCACCTACCCACTCATCCATTCAGCTGCTGGAGACATAGTTAGTATTCCAAGTGTTTTTCTGGGCCCTATGGTAGAAGAACAATGGAAGACCATGATTCTGGTCCCCGAAAAGAGCCGTGGTTTTGGTGACAGAAGCCTGGGGTGGGTGAGAGCTAACATGCATTCATGACCATGCCCTGAATCAGTCCATCCTGGGAGGGCCCACCTCTTCCTGATTTCATGGGGCTAGAAGCCCCGGGGTGAGGAGAATTTAGAGCAGCCGTGGGCCTGGAGACGTGGGGTGCCTGTGCGAGCGTCCCACCTGGGGACAGAAATGTGTATTAACCTGGTCAGTCAGTATGAGCCACACAGGAGATGAAATAGTGCATGGATATGGTAAGCCAGTTATTACTGATAAACAGTGTGGGGAATTTGGTTGTAGGGCTGTCTTGGTGTGTCCACATGCTTCTAGGGCCTCAGTTTACCTGCCAGACATGTGCTGGGAAAGTTCCTAGGAGATGGGGAAGGCTGACACAGGCCGATGGGCCCATCTTCTCTCTGGGGCCTGCACCTTTCCTTCTGCAGGACCAGGGCAAGGTCCAGATCAAATGGTCCTGAGAAGTGGCTCCAATGCGTAGACAAGGTTGGGGAGCTATTCCAGGCTATTGAGATATATTATAAACAGAACGGAACTAAGTCCCAGCCTTGATGGGCTGTCTGAGGACATTAGGGTAGGGGTTTGTCTTTTCAACTTCTTATGTGGGTTTCTTTGCAGCCCTGAAATGAAACTTTTGAAAGTCCCTTGGTTGAGGGAGCTACAGAGGAAGCTTAGAACTTAGAAGCCTCCTTGGCTTGCCCTTGCTTGGAGACAGGTTCCAACCAGGCCCAGCCTGCATGAGGGGGCTGATGACATCCCTTAGTTGGGGCTTGTATTGGCTGGATCCTGATACCCCTGAGTCACTCTGCCTCGCCCCAGATTCTTCAGCCTTGGGCTCTATGGTAGCTCAGTCATCTCAGTTGAGGCAACCCTCTGGTTTTAGAAGGGAATTTTCTAGAATGGCGCTTACTAAGCTCTCTGGCACCCAGCTTTGGCTAGGCCACCAAGGCCTTGTGGTTCCTGAATGGTTTCTACCACGGGGATGGGGGTGGTTCCCTTCCGTCCTCCTACCTCACCCTGGCCATGGCCCTGCTCTGACTTTAAAGCTGGCTTCCTGTCTTTATGTCCCCCTACCTACCCAGGGCAGGCCTTGTTCCCCAACCCCACAATAAGCCTGTGTCTGCAGTCACCTCCTCTCTCTTGCCCACAGCCATCTACCAGATGCGAGTTGACCAGCTTCTGCTCCAGCTTGAGGCCTCACAGAGCGTCTGTGCCATCCTGCCATTCTTCCCGGGGTCATCAGGGAGATAGGAGCGCTCTCTGTAGTGGCAATGCTCTTAAGGAACTGACTGGTACCTGGCCTGGGGAGGGGGCTCAGGACAGTGTTTTCCAGCCTCTTTGGTATCAGGATAAATAGTTCCTTGTGGTGGCCTCTTCTGAGCACTGTAGCTTGTTCAGCAGCATCCCTTGGCCTCTGTGCTCTAAATGCCAAGAACATTTCCTCTGAGCTGTGATAACATAAGTGTCTCCAGGTGTGCCCAGAGAGCACGACCTCTCCTACCTGAGATCCACTGGTCTAGGGGGGGAGGGCAGCACTCCTGAAGCCTGGCTAGGCCTGGGCTAGAAGTGAACAGAGCAGTGGTCCAACCAGAACCACAGTTTAAAGGCGCAATCTTCTACAGAATCTTCAGGCACACAAGACCCATGCTAGCAAAGAGGCATTTTGGAAAAGGGGTCCAGGCAGCTTTCTATAGGGTGGACTGAAAAGCAGGGCCAGGGCAGAGGGGTCTAGTGTGGGTAGGGGTGAGGCAGGATGCATCGAGGGCTTCTTACCTGGCAGTCAGCTCTCCTAGGGAGGAGCAGAAACAGGAGGAGTAGCACCTGAAGCCAGAGAGTAGGGGTTTGTCCTAGCCTGCCAGCATCTTTCTGTCTCCCTCTGTGTCATTAGTTGTAAAATGAAGCTAATGAAGCTCCAGTCTTTGTTCTCCTCTTGCCTGGAACCTCAGGTGGGGCTGGGTCATCTGTAGCCTGTCATGGAATGTTGATGTCAACAGTGGACCCCCCCCCCCCCAGGACCTGGGTCACACTGTGCATGCCCTGTGCACAGAAGGTTGCCTGAGAGCTTGGGGTAGGGTGGGGGTGCGGAATGGACGTGGGAGCTTTGGAAGGAGGCCGTCCAGGAGTCAGGCTCAGGTTCTTATGTGCTGGAATGGCCTGGATCTCAGCCTGGTGGGACCTCAGGTGGGAAGTAAGACGAGACACGAGTGTGGGGTTCAGCTCTTACCCGCCTGGTGGAAGAATGCTCCTGAGCTGACGCCTGCGAAGCTTAAAGACCGTATTGAAGGATATGGGGTGTGAAGTCAGAGAGCCAGTTGGGAAAACGTGGCCTGGGAAGCTCTGAACTGCTGAGGTTTCCCAGAGACATGCTCCTGGACACCATAAGAGCACCCCAAGAATAGAAGGGACCCTAGCAGGCCTGTTCCAAATGAGTAGAATGGAGAAAGCTCTGCCCTGACATAGGCCTTCAGCAGCAGCATGGCAGGGTCATCTTCCAGCCTCTGGAGTCCCCAGGCCAGGCTCCTTCATCTAAAGCGAATACCTGCCCTAGAGGGTTTTCTGTTACTCATTCCAGGGTCAGATTCCTAGAGCTATAAATCTTTGGTTCAAAATCATGAATTTTCTAGGGTATGATTAATGAAAGAAAAATTGAGACGGCAGCACAGAAAACTGACCGGATTGAAGAAAGTCAGGGTGACTGGCTGGCTGGAAGTCTAGGGCATCGCAGGCCGACCTAGCAAGCTTCTGAACCAGATTGGAGCGCCACCTAGTGGTCCCAGAGGGCATTAGCACAGACCCATTCTCACTAGAAGGCTTTGAAGAGGTGGTGGTTCTGGGCCTGTAAGTGCCAGAATCCTAGGAGCTTTGATGTAGTCACACTGGAAGGTCACTCTGGTTGCTCTGGTTGCTATTACATGACCTAACTCCGGATCCCCATAGTTCCTTGAATCATTGTTGGCTTAATAATAGTGGTTGTGTGGTCTGGGCCACCTTTCTGTTTTCCCGTTTATCTGAATCTCTTCAGTCCCCCGACCCAGCTCGCTTTGAACACTGTGTGTCTCCCATGGGACCGTGTCTCATTGCCCCTGCATGATGTGCGTCCACCAGCCCTCCCCTAGTCATTGCGTAGTCTCTGCATGCGCTGGCTGTCTCATGCCCTCAGTGGCCTCTTCTGGGAACAGCAGCCGTGACGATTGTCAAAAACATCAGTTGGATCATGTCACACTCAGCCCTGGGGCAGAACACCCACATTTCCCTACCTTCAAGGTCCTGTTCTCTCTGTCCCCTGGCTGCATTCCCTCTTTTTTTTCTTTTCTTCTTCTTCTTTTTTTTTTAATCTCCTAACACGTGTCACTGCCGTCATTCTCTGGCGGCCACAGAGCAGCTTGCTCCACCATGGTGGACAGGCTTGGTCCTAACCTAAGGCCTCTTAACTTTGATGCACCCTTTTTTTCTGTTCTTGCCTTGCCATTTACACGGCACACTCTGTCTTTTTTTTTTATGTGTGCTTGTGTTGGTCGTATGTATGTGATCATGAGGATTTCCTTTCTTCTTAGTCAGGATGTTGGCCCGGGGTTTTAACTACTTTCTCCTCGTCCTGCTGTTTGATAACTGTGTGCCTGGTTAGAGTCCATGGGCCATGTGAGTGAAGGAAACACACCTCCTAGAAGCCAATGCCTCTTCCGCTCACCTCCGGTGCCTGAGCGTAGATATCCTTGTCTCTGCGTGTTCTTTCCCACAGTGAGAGCGGCCAGAGAGCGGGAGCTGTGCTCACTTCAGAGAGGCAGGCAGTTGGCACCTTCCCAGCACACAGTAGCTGCCTGGGAAAGGCCTTTCAACAAACAATGCTCAACTCCTTCATCTTATTAGTGAGGGTTCTTCTCTAGAGAACCAGAACTTACAGGACACACACACACAGGATTTGTTTGTTTATTTGTTTTTCAAGACAGGGTCTCACTATGTAGCCCTGGCTGTCCTGGAACTAGCTCTGTAGACCACGCTGGCCTTGAACTCACAGAGATCCACCTGCCTCTGTTCCTGAGTGCTGGGATTAAAGGCATGTGCCACCACCACAAAAAAATGGGCTTTGATGGAGTGGTTTATGGGCTGTGGTCCAACTATTTCAATAATGGCAATCTGTTCCATGGAAAGTCCAAGAATCCAGTAGTTGTTCATTCAGTCCATGAAGCTGGCTGTCTCATCTGGTCTTTAGTATACACCAGACTCCAGAAGAAATAGGCTCTAATACCTAACACCAGTGAAGGACTGGCCTGGCCACCAATAGCGAGGGCAAGCATGCAGAGAGCAAGCGCATCCGTCTTCCATGTCCTATATAGAGGTATATAGGCTGCCACCAGAAGGTGTGGCCCAGATTTACGGTGGATCTTCCTGCCTCAGAAGGTCTGGATTCAGGGTGAGTCCTCACAAGAGCAATGCTGGCCTGACTGGTCTCCTCTCTCTCCAGCTCTGCGGCTGCGGACTGCTTGGAGTGGGCATCTGGCTCTCCGTGTCCCAAGGCAACTTTGCCACCTTCTCCCCCAGTTTCCCCTCGCTGTCTGCAGCCAATCTTGTCATCGCCATAGGCACCATCGTCATGGTGACGGGCTTCCTGGGATGCCTGGGAGCCATCAAGGAAAACAAGTGTCTGCTTCTCAGTGTAAGTTGGACCCCATGTCCCTTCGTTGCTCTCTGGGGCTCCCAAACCTAGGTCTGTAGAAATTGCTTCTGTAATGTTCTGTCCCGACCCCTCTTTGACATGTGGTTTGTTGGGGTTTGCCTAGGAGTGGTGACGCCTCCCAGACCTGAGAACCCTGCTCATCCCTTGCCCCCCCTAACCCCTGCCTTCTCGGTAGGCAGCCACCCCTGGCTGTTGCCATTATCCCACACCCATGTTTGGACTTGTCTTTCAGTTCTTCATTGTGTTGTTGATGATCCTTCTGGCCGAGCTGATTCTGCTAATCCTCTTCTTTGTCTACATGGACAAGGTAAACCTTGTATCGGGGAGCAATACAGAAGTTCAGACAGCCCCAGCATGGGACCAGGCCAGGGGAAACAGTGGCTAGCAGAACCTACAGAGTGGCGTGCCAGAGGCCCCAGGGCCCCACTCCAGCCACTTCCAGCTGGCCTGGTGTGGGTTAGGGAGGAGAGCCAGGGTGGCCCGGACCCAGCCGACCCGTGCCATCGCCCCTGATCTGCCAGGTGAACGAGAATGCCAAGCAGGACCTGAAAGAAGGGCTGCTGCTGTACAACACTGAGAACAACGTGGGGCTCAAGAACGCCTGGAATATCATCCAGGCCGAGGTGCGGCTCGGGCCTCCGCGAGGGCTAGGATGGGGCGGGCTGGAGGTCACCTGTGCTGTCTGGGGGAGCCGCTCCCGCTGGAGCGTTTGCCTAAACCCGAAGAGCCAGGCAGTACCGTGGGGTACTACTGGGGAGGGGCGTGGCAGTGAGCACAGGAGGCAGATGCCTGGCCGGGGAGTGGACAGGCCAGGGGAGTTATGGTGAGTGCCCAGGCTTCGTGGCGAAGGACAGGACTCACCAGATCATGTGTGGCTCAGGTGACAGGCTCTGACACTGACAGGAACACAAGTGTCTATTCCCCGGTCTGCACCCCACATAGACCCTGGAAGGAATGGGGAGTGGGTGGATGGGCAGTCAGCTTGGGAGGGACCGTACCCACAAAGGAAGGAGCTCAAGGTACTGGTGAGCAAATGTTGGGCTGGGCTGTCCCGCCCCACAGCAGGAGCGCAGCCCTGAGGGGCAGCAAATAGCCTTGCCCTCTCCCCCTGCTGCTCTAGAAAAGAGGAGTCACTTACTGCCTCCAAGGGCCTTGCTACAGCTCTGAGAAGGGGCAAGAGGAAGCTCTTTTTCTCATCCCTGCACTCCCGGGTGGCTGCCTTGGTGGGGTTGGCCAGAGGGGGAGAAAGCCTGTGAGGGTGCGCCAGCGGTGACGTATCCGGGCTTACCCCCCACAGATGCGGTGTTGTGGAGTCACTGACTACACAGACTGGTATCCAGTGCTGGGGGAGAACACAGTTCCCGACCGCTGCTGCATGGAGAACTCCCAGGGCTGTGGGCGCAACAGCACCACCCCCCTGTGGAGAACGGTGAGGCTGGATGTCAGTGCCCCGGGGGCTCGCCGACCCCAGGAGCTCCTGTGCTGGATGTGCCTGGCGGGAGGAGTGACGGGAATTAGCTCACTGTGGGATGGGGAGAGGGGTACACTGGAGCGAAGCCAACAATGTGCGTGTGCGTGCGTGCGTGCGTGCGTGCGTGTGTGTGTGTGTGTGTGTGTCTGTGTGTGTGTGTACTCGTGTGCATGTGTGCTGGACCCACACTTGGGAATCGGAAGGTAAGGGATCAGGGATCGGATGGGGTTGAGGCTCTGCAGCTGGGGTGTGCAGGTGGAGCTGGGAGGTTGCATGCTGCTACTAGGGAGGAGCAGGGGCTAAGGGGTAGGAAGGGACGGGAATTAAGAGTAAAGACCAGGGCTGGGGCAAAATGAAGAAAGGGCCAGGCCACTGGGAACTCACATTGGGCCAGGACCGTAACCCGTGGTTCGCTCCCCAGGGCTGCTACGAGAAGGTGAAGCTGTGGTTTGATGACAACAAGCATGTGTTGGGCACAGTGGGGATGTGCGTCCTCATCATGCAGGTGAGGGGTCCCCCAGGCGCCCCGACCCCCGGGTGGGGTGAGAGCCCAAGCAGGGCAGTCTGGTATTTACACGGCCTAGTGTGTGAGGTGTGCAGTGTCCAGGCCCTGTAACGAAGCCGCGCTGCAGAGTCTGTGACGTCACGCGCTGCCGCGCTGCGGAGTCTCAGTGACGTCACAGGCAGTGAGCAAGGTGGTGCTCAGTGCTACGAGTCAAACAGCAGGTGTTGGCATGGGATGTAATGACTCCTACCACCCCCTGCTTCCTGCTTCACTCTCCCACCTCAGCTCCTCTTACCCCCATGGAGGCTCAGGTCCTGTGTGCCCTCTGCCTTCTTCCCATGCCTCTGACATGCTAGCCTGTGAGTAGCCTGGGGAATCTGGTCTTCTGCTCACATGGCGTGAAGGGATTGAAGTGCCCCCGCCTGTGTGTGGTTCCAGGCTGAGTCTGCAGTGTGGCCTCCTAGACCGCACTTTCTCTCTTCCCTGGCTCCTCTCCCAGCACACTGGGTTTTGTCCGCTTTTACATTAGGTTCTCTAGGGAAGTCCCAAGCTTGCAAAACTAAGGTTTGACCCCAGGCCACGAGAACATCTCAAGTCCTCTCTTCTTGCCTTTTAGATCCTGGGAATGGCCTTTTCCATGACACTGTTCCAGCATATTCACCGGACGGGTAAAAAGTATGATGCCTAAGCATTCGGCAGCGACTGGCTCCACCCGGACACTGTCTGTGCCAGGGAAGAGGACCTGAGCCTTGTGTCTCCTGCCTGCCCTCCCATGGCTCCCTTGAACTACCTGCCAGCCTGCCCTTCCCTGTCCACATCCTTGGCCTTGGACTCTTGGAGGGCAAAGGCCCAGGGAGGAGACATCATGCATAGACCTCAGGGCTTGGGCATCTGGATTACTGCACCTGCATATTTGCCAAAGACGCCAGGGTGGGCAGGGTCAAGGAAGAAGCTTCCTCAACGAGGGGTTTCTGCCCCTGCCCTTCTTCACATTGGCACTTGTCCCTGTGTGGGGTGGATAGTTCGCCCCACCCAGGCCACTGCTGTCCGTGGCTGCCCAGCCAGAGAGCCGGCCAGGGTGCAGTATGGCACCACCAGGCCAGGCCCCCTGGAACACCCTGCCCAGGTTTTTATACTATAGTGTAACTTTTTTTTTTAAATTTTACTCTGATTATGATTATTCAGGAATATTATCTCTCGGATAAGTTTAGGGTTAGCTTTCTGATTTATAACTTTTTACTGTGTTGATTTCCATAACGGTTTGAGTTTCCTTTTCTGGTGGGTGGGGATGGGTAAGGGAGAAGGGACCTCCATCCGCTTTCAGTGAGGACACACCATTGTGCAACACTCGTGAGGCTATAGGGTGAGAAGTGCCAGGCTCTCTCACAGAATGTACCCGGAGGGAGAGGATGCAGCCATGAAATGGGACCCTGCCAGGCCTGGCGACCATGGATGGGGCCGGAAGAGGCAGGTGTGATACAAAGCATGGCGAGCATCCTACTCAGGAGTGATAGGATGTGCCTGAGCTGGGGAGGCCACATCAGCAGGGCATGCTTAGGACACAGAGGCCGTGAAATGCTTTGCTGGGAGGGGTCCAGTCAGAACATTGTTGTGGCATTTCCTTCCTCCTCGCTCAGTCCTCTGTGGGCTTCCCTCCTGACCCACACGCATCCAAATGGTCACTCTCACACATTCCTGCTGCGGATTCCTCTGGTTCAGACCCTGTTCTGCTCACCTTGTTCTGGGCAGTGGAAGCAAACATGTTCAGCTGCCCAGACTGAAACAGACTTTCAGGACTACCAGGAGGGGAGGCAGAGTTAGCCAACCCCACAGACTCACTCAGTTGCTGCCTGCCCTGCTGAGGGGAGGAGGTCTAAGGACCCCCCGTCCTTAGGATCCATTGCTGTCCACCCTGGGTAGCTGGCATCATATCCTATGTAACCTCAAAGAGCCGAGATTACAGAAGACCTGAGAAGTCAGGCTCACATTGCCACAGCAGTCCTGGGGAGAAGACCCTCATTCTGGATGCCCAGTGCTGGGCGTGGGAGATGGAGGCAGGCCATTCCCAGCTGTGCAGCAGTCTTGCCAGCACGGATACCCAGCATGTCCTTCAGTGAACAGGGCAAAGACAAGGGCCTGTGGGACTGGCCCGGCAGCCATCTGGGATCCAGAGTGCCTC
Organism: Psammomys obesus; assembly: GCF_907164565.1. NCBI lineage: Eukaryota > Metazoa > Chordata > Mammalia > Rodentia > Muridae > Psammomys > Psammomys obesus. Next base: position 3,567,777 of record NW_026590905.1, on the reverse strand, counting down.
ATTCTCAGGGTTTCACATGGTAGCTGCTTTTCTCATGCCCTTTGACTTCTTACCACTATTTCCCACCAGGCCAGGCCTTCCCCAACCTGGTCACATAACCCAACCAACCTTTAACCCCTCTGACCTCCTTGAATAACAGACAGTGCAGGACCAGAGGTTTATAACTTTCAATATTTTCAGGATTCAGGTTTGGGGGATGGGAGAGAGGATAGCAGGGAGCTACCAGGAAATTGGACCCAGAAGTCGCCAGTTCTAGGAGATGGAGTTCAGATAGACCCATTAAACAGTCAGAAAGCAGATGTGGCGCCTGATTTGTTTGTTTATGCCTACCTATGGAATTTTTAACCTTCTGCTAACATCAACAGCAAAGTCTCAGCAGCCTGGGAGGCAGTCACGTGTCTGGAGTGCTTCAGGGTGGTGGTGGTCCCTGGAGCCTTGGCTGAAGTCCCCCATGCTCCCCAGCCTCACCTCAACTGTCTGTTCAGCAGAGCCAGATCCTAAGTTCCGAACTGCCTTCTCGCTTTAGCTGTGCGTGGCTTTGTAGTCATCTGCAGCATCTCCACGGGGCAGAGGTCTCCATGCACCGAGTGGATGTCCTGAAACCCTTGCTTATCTTGGGGGATGGCCCCTATTTTCTAGAAGGCCACACCAAGTGAGGCCAAGGGAGTTGGCTCAGCTCTTCTCTGATCCTCTCGGCTGTGAGCTTACTGAGGACAACCCTGCCATGAGACCTTCCTTACCTGTGGCCTCTCTGGCCTAAGGCCGAGTCATTTCCTTTGGGTCCCAGGTGCCACACAAGCAGTTTGCAGATCTGATTTAGAAAGTCCTCTTGGTTTGCAGGTGACCTCAAGGAAACACCTGACGGAGCAAGGGCTTTTCTCCACAGCCAACTGACTGGTAGAAGGGCTCAGAGGGCAGGGTCTGGAAACGGGTCTTGGATGACTGACAAAGTGTCAGGGTGCAGGTCTCCTTACGCTTCTACACTCTTTGAGCTGGAACAGTGTCATCCTGTCTCTCCGCCAGCCGGGGCCAGCACCTCAGCTGTCCTTGCGCATGTTCTGGCCTGACTCAGAATTAAGTGGCCAAGCCTCCAGGCACTTCAAGTGGATGGAATTGATTGTCCCCTCCTCTCTGGCCCCCTGCCCACCCTCTGGTGGAGGTGCTGACTAGCAGGGACATGGCACGGGACGGGGAGCTTGGGTGCCAGGTGCTTGGGGTCTGCTCTTGGCCCCACGGCCCCTTGGTCTGGCATCCCTCTCTCATGTTCCTGTTTTCTCATTTCCCTTCCCTCCTCCATGATGGTGGAGTCTTGGCCTCCCCTCCCTGCGTGAGCATTCTGAGGAGTGAGGTCTTTGGGCCTCTACTTGCCTTGCTGTCCCTGGGTGGCCGGAGAGCCAGGAGTGCACGCTTATTGGTTTCGAATGCACTTTCTGCTTGCAATGCCTTGTCTGCATTTCCTTCATCCCAGGTCCTGCTTTAACGAACACCATGTTTTTAGCATGTTTTTAAATAAAAACTGATAATGTGTCAAAAGCACAAACAGACTGATAGTCGGTGGTTTGTTTTCTCCCTGGAGCCACGCCTAGGGTGAATGGATCTCTGCCCTCTCTGTGGAGGCCTGGAAATCCTAATACATATACCCCTTGTCTGGTGGTTGACACAGGCTTAATCAGGGGCTCCCAGTGACCCAAGCCTTCTGCATGAGAAGCTGTCATTCCACCTCAGTGGCTGGTCACTCACGGTTGGCTGCTCCTGTGGTCAGATGTGGGACAAATGAGGAACGAGTCCTTATTTCCTGTAGGGGAAGGCTATCAGGATAGCTGTACCCTTGCCCCAACCCCTCCGCTGCTTCTGAAGGTTCCTTTGAGCCTGGTGTCTTTTCCAGGAGTGTGGGGACCTCATAATGTCATTTGGCCCAGGCAATATCCTTCGAGGTAGCTCCAGAGAGCCTCCAAGAAAGCATGGTAATAAGGGTCTGTGAGGATAGTCACTGGGGAGGCCAGAGCATAACTTGACTGACACGCATGTCAGCCAATCCTGTGGACCTCAGTGCCTCTCTGATGTTGGAGTCTGCTGCTGCCTCAGTTGTGTTCTAGCTTTGGACTGTTCTAGTGAGAAAATGAAGATGAGGGCAGCCCAGCATTCTCTTTGCCCTGGGTCACTGAGTGCCACTATCTCCAGTGAGGAGACAGAGATGGAGTGAACAAGGGCAGGAGTCTAGAGGCTGAGATGGAGGTGAGGAAGCTCCAGAACTCTCCAGATGTGCAGCAGTGTGTCTCTCCCTTAAGGGAGTGGCCAGATTGACACCAGATTGTCCCCAAACCTCAACCTGTGGTGGCATGCTTCCAGCATCTCTAAGGACTTTAACCCCGAGTTTTGGAGAAAGTCCAAATGTCTGGCTAGAATGGCTCCCTGTGAACCTCCCCAGAGGTTTCAGGGCACACTCAGGTGACTCCCCATCTGTTGTCAACTGAGTCACAGGAATTAGCAAGGAAGCCACTTCTCATCTGTCCATTTCCTCCCACACCTGTCCCCAGGGTGTGGCCACATTTGCTGGTATCTGCCAGGTTACTGTGCTGTCTGCTGGTGGTTCAAAGTCACCCCTTTGGTAGTATTTTGGGCAAAGGAGACAAGCCTTGAATAGTCAGGTGCCCTTCTGGAGTCTTCTAGTGACAGTTCTAAAATCAGGAGGATCATGGGAAGGAGTGGCTTTGATCACTCTGGGGAGTCCTGGATTGATCCCCATTAACCTGGGGATGTAGGAGAACAGCCTCCCATCTGTGCTCAATGAAGGCAAGAAAGGCCAGCTTGGGGGAAATAGCTAAACCAATCTGGTACCCACTGACATTGCTACGAGGCCTTGGGAGCCAGACCGAGGGGAGCATAGAGAAGATGTCACAGACATGAATCCAAACTCGTACCCACTACCTGCTACCTTAAGGGGTGGATGTATGTCACAGCGCCAGCCTGCTGTCTCACGGGCCATAGGAGAGGCCACATGGTTGCATTGGAATACTTGCAGTGCTGTTTTTCAGGGTTCAGGCAATGACCCTCAACTTGCCTAGCAAGAGGCCTTCTAGAGGAGATACCGTTGAGGCAAACAGAGGAACGCTTAACTTGCCAAGGATGCGCGCACAGAAAGTAGAAGGGGACAGATCCCTCTCCTCTGTACAACCTCATGAACCAGGTCAAGAACACAAACTTGCAGGCAGGAGCAATAGTTTCAAGCCCGGATAGAGGTCTTTAGCCTCGGGCTTCAGTGAGATGTGGTCAGAGGGACAGTCTGGCTGCACGGATTCAGTGGGAGATGAGTCATAGGGGATGGTTTGATCTGTTACAGTGTTGGGTCATTGCCATTCACCCCGAATCCCACTCAGCCTGGACAGGCAGGTGACTTGTTCTTTGCACTGAAGGATGTGTGCTAGTTACCTGGCAGAAGCACCTTACGGGAGGAAAGAATGTGTCTGGGCTCACGGTTTGAGGATGCAGTCCAGCCTGGCAGGCAGTGCTCGGTGGCAGGATGCGAGGGAAGTTGTCACATTGTGTTTGTAATCAGCATGCAGAGAAATGGCTGTTGGCAGCCTCTTTTTAATTTGGTTCAGGACCTTAACCCCATGGAATGATGCCAGCCACACTCAGGTGGGTCTTTTCAGTCACATCCTTACAAACATGCCCAGAGGTATGCTTTCATGGTGATTCTAAACCCCGTCAAGGTGACACTAAAGATGACATAACAAGGGGAGATCGTATTGTCTGGCCCTGAGTGCAGAAGGAGGCAGGCGTTCTTGGTGTGACATAGCTGGATCTCTGTGTGTTTTCACTGAGGTTCATACTTGTAAGACACTCCCACAAACGTTATTCAGGATCCTCCTGACCCCAAACATCTTCCTTGTCTGCATGCCTGAGTTTCACTATTGGAGATATCCCATGGAGAGGGGCAGAGCCATACTTGGGGAATTGGAAGAACTGGATTCACTTCCCACTCTGCACTTGGTGTGGGAACCTCAGCCAGTCTCTGAGCTTGCCTTCATTTTCGTCATTTGCAAATTGAGAATAATGCCCCTCATACAGATCTGTGAAGGTGACATAAAAGAATTCATGTTCCACCAAGCTTTATGCAACACAAAGAAAAAAATAAATGGGGCTGGAGAGACGGCTCAGCAGTTAAGAGCACCGTCTGTTCTTCCAGAGGTCCTGAGTTCAATTCCCAGCACCCACATAGCAGCTCACAACCATCTGTAACTCCAGTTGCAGGGGAGCTGATGCCCTCTTCTGGCTTCCGTGGCCACCAGGCATGCACATGGTAACGGAACATGCTGGCAAAACACCCACACACATAAAATAAAAACAATAGAAAAGTATAATTCCTTATGGTCCAGCTTATTCCTGGATCAGTGCAAATCTTGAGTGCCCAAACTAAAGGCAGGATCCACAGAAAAGCATCAGCCAGGCTGAAAGCTGGGGACACAGAAGAGAGGGGAGGGGGCCGTAGGTGTTTTTAGGGAGAGCGAGACAAACACAGCTCAGCAGATAGACATCTCAGGCCTCAGCTCAGCTCCAGCTGGCTCAGCACCACCGCTCAATAATCCACAGAAGTCAGATTAAATAAATGTCATTCAGACACAGAAATATTGACATTTTGCTTATCCCTTCAAGCATTCAGCAAGATTGGGGGGCTCTCGGGGTTCTGCCAAGTCTGACAGTCATGAGATGGCCCATTGTCTCCTTAAGCCTAGGAAGAAGAAGAGCAATACTCTGCAGGCCTGCCTTTGGGGCCAGCTTCTCCTGCCCCAAAGATTCCCCCATAAACCATGCCCTGTTGTGTCCCCCAAAGGTCAGATCTCAGAGAGCTGAGATCCCTCTGGGGTGACTTAAGACATGGGCCAGTGTGCTCTGCAGCTTTGGGCATAGAATAGAGAGGTGGTTGAGGAAGGTGCATGGTGTTCCTGTCTGGACCTTGTGAGTTTCAGGGTACAGAGTTTTGGAACTTAGTCTGGGCTGATGTCCAGTGATGCCCTGCAGCATGTGGTTAAAGTCAGAAATTGTAGCTTAACGACATCAGGAAGCCCCTTGTCTCTTGTCTGATTCCTGTTCTGACTTTCTACACCAAATTCCTGGACTTTGGATATACCCTTAATAGACAGAAATATATTTCCCCAGCAAGGCCCACATCCTTTCCTGAGGACTCAGCCACGTCAGCTTCTGGCCACCAGAGTCATGAATGCTGCATATGGTATCTGGTCCTTGGCTTAGGTTTTTCTAAAACAGTTAGGGGTTTTGAAAGTCTGATGGAGGGCAGAGGATGTGGCTCAGTGGTAAAGCACTTGTCTAACATGTGGAAGCCTTGGGTTTCATCCCCTAAAACACAAAACCGCAAAACAACCCACAGACCAGTGGCGACTGTTTATCACTCCTGGTCACAGGAATGCTAAACCTCATGGCTCTGGTTGGCTGTTTTGGTTTAAATCGGAAATGTCTTCCACATGTTCATGTCGTGAATGTTTGCTCTTCAATTTGTGGCTCGATTTCAAAGGCTGTGGAGCCTTCAGGAGGTGGAGCCTGGCTAAGGGGGAAAAAGTCGGTAGGGGTGGGTCCTTGACATTACCCCTGGTGTTAAGTCTCTGATTCCACATGCTCTCACTGCCACAGACTGATGTGTCTCCCCAGCGTGATGGACTGAAACCCCTCAGAACCTGTGAGCTGAAACAATCATCTCCTCCCTTAGGTTATTTCTGTCAGGCATTTTGTCGTAGCGACGAGAAAGCTGATGCATTGGCTCTGTGAGAGTCTTACTGCCATGACAGCATTTGCACCTGGCTGGTGGACGGGATGGATGGAGAGCCTGGTGCAAATGCCTGATGCACAGACTTTGTCCAGTTCCACGGCTGTCGTCTCCTTCCTGCTGAAGTCATTAGGCTTCCAACCAGAGGCAGGAACAGGAAAAGGCAGCCCACGCTCCCTGTGAGTTTATAATTAGGCAGAAAACAAGAGTTTCGGCCTCTGTGTGCACCTCCCGTGCTAGAGCCTGTTAGCCACTGTGGAGCGGCAGTGTCCCCGGCCATGACACCCCAGGGATGCCACGAGGCAGTGGCATCTGCTGGGAAGTGCTGACATGTGACAGGCCGGCCGGAAGCCCCCAGGGTGATCTTGCTATCACTTCAGCGGCAGCCTCATGCTGCCTGCCTACCTTCTCAGCTGCCAGGGCCATTTAGACAGCAGTGGTGAGCCACCATTACTGCTGCTTGTGTGTAGTGGGGAAGAGTGGGCAAGGCTACTTATCTTCCCTGGGTACATCTGTGCGCTTGTGTGCACACGTGTGCACACTCATAGTAATGCTGAGGGGTGAGCAGAGAGCTCGCGCTAATGGGATAGAGGACGACAAAAATATCTCAGCCAAGGGCATTCCCCCCAACTCTCAAATACCATAGGGCTCTGCTGTGATTGGCCAGGAGCTGGAGCTCCCCAGCAGGGTGGGTCCCCACTTAGAGATATCCGGAGGTGTCCCAATGTGATCCGCTCACACGGGCCAGCACCCCTTCGAGTGCTCAGTGAGTCCCCTTAGGGGCCTTTGGGGTGTCACCTGTCCAGGAGTCCCTGCGTGTTAGTGATCCAGGGGCCCAGCTCACCCCCATCAGAGCTCAGCAACCTCCAGAAAGAAGAGTGAATTTAGGAGGTGGTTGGTTTTTTTTTTTTTTTTTGTCAGAAAAGGCAAAATACTGTCTATACTGTCTTTTACCTGTGCACCAGGCAAGCTGGTGCCTGAGCAAGCATTCAAGTCTGGCTTTCTTTTGTATTTTTTTTTTTTTTTTTTTTGTTTTTAAATTATTACATTTGTGTGGGGCATGGACACTTATGCTATGGATTGCCTGTGGAGGGCAGAGGACAACTTTTAACAGTCATTTCTCACCTCCTGCCATTCATATGCTCCAGAGCTCTGGTCATTAGGCTTGGTGGCATATGCCTTTACCCACTGAGACACCTCTCCAGCTCCTGTTTTGTTTTTTATTAAAAATTTTTAATTTTTTAACTTTTATTTTTGGAGACAGGGTCTTACTATACATCCTTGGCTTATCTGGAACTCACTATGTAGATTAGGCTGGACACAAACTCAGAGAGATCCACCTGCCTCTGCCTCCTGAGTGCTGGGATTAAAGGGTATGCACCTGGCCTGTTTTATTACCCCCGCTTCCACTCTGTCTCTCTGTGTTCTCTCTGTGTTTGTGTGTGAGAGAGAGAGATGAGGGGTGTTGGTGGGAACCATGCTTTATGGTGTGTGTGTGGAAATAGAAGGCAGCTTGGGGACTAGGTTCTCACCTTTCCCAGTGGGTCCTGGGGGTCCGACTCAGGTTGTCAGGTTTACACAACAAGCGCTTTTACCCTCAAAGTCATCTCACACATCCTGATTTTTTTTTTTTTTTTTAACAGACTGCTACGCTAGCTCAGGGTGGCTTAGAACTCACTAAGCAACCCAGCCTGGCTCAAACTTTCAGCAGTCCTCCTGTCTCAGCCTCTAAAGTACCGCCACAGGAGGAGGCAGATTCAGTGCCAGCTCCTGAGGGTGGCAGGATGCCTTGAAGGGAAATGTGAACATACTGATTGAAGACAGGAAGCCGGAATGGGAACTCACTAGTTTCTGCCCAGCCCTTGTTAGCGGCCCACGGGCAGAAGAGGTCATTTCAGGCAAGTAAATGGTGAGATGGTGAATGAGGCAGCAGCCGGCTCCTGAGAGTTGGGGCCTGCTGGCGCTTTAGGGAAGCCGTGACCAACACAGAAACTTCAGTGGGGTGTATGAACTCCTGGGTACAAGTCCTTTATTGCCGAGTCCACTAGCACAAGGAACCGAGCGCACAGCATACGTTGAGGTCGGCAGAGAGGCGCATCTCACATCTGGAGTTTCACTGGAAGCGGTAGGTTAAGGCAACTTCTGTCTTTTCGGAATATCTGACGAGTCACCTCCATGAGCCAGCTGGACCCAGGAGCCCATCTGGCCTCCTAACAATGAGCTCTCTGGAATTTCTGTCGGTACTGGCGTGGGGTAGGAGCGGGTTTCACAGGTATGTAAGCAGGAGGGGAAGGATGAGGGAGGCTTGATGTCCAGCTGGAGGCAGCAGAGCCACCCTAAGGCACGTAGTAAAAGGTGGAATCTGGGAGTGTCAGGGTCACCTTTCAGGAAGAAGACCCGGGCATCTGGCCTAGCCGCAATAGGGCAGGTGGTGTGTGGAGCATGCGCACGTGCTTGGCTGATTGTAAACCGCTCAGCGGCCGGCTTCATCCCACCCTCTCTGTGGACCCAGTGGGAGCAGTATCAAGCTGCTCCATGAGAGGCTCGGGCCAGATGGCCTTAATGGCTTTTGACCCTTGGGGGCTCTGGCATCTGAAGGAAGGTAGCCGTGTCCTTGTGTGGTTCAGTGTGCTTTCTAGTCGGTGGCGTCACCACCACCTGGAAACTTAACAAGAATGCCAACTGTTGGCTCTGGCCTTCCTTGGAGCAACTCTGGGGAGGCGGAGTCCTGATCTGAAGGCTCCCCTGGAGGTTCTGAGGGGAGAGCAAGTGTACTGGCCAGGAAGGGTGGTTTGCTCAAAACAAAGCCGGCTGCTTTTCTCCTGAACGGCTTCAGCTGCCCTCCCTTCTCTTGCCTCTTTGCCCTGGCCCAGTAGAGCCAATGCGCAGAGGCCATTTTCAAAGCTGCTGGGGTTCTAACTGATCCGTTCATTCCCTTGGCTTCAAAACCCTGGAAGCTGTCCAGAGTGGCAGATTCTGAGCTGAGGGTGGGTTCCCAGCTCTGAGTGGCTTCTCACACCAAGCTGCTGTACATCCTCCCTACCAGTGCCTTTAGGACCTGAACTCTGTGTCAAGAAAGGGTGAGCGCTCTCAAGATGGAAGTCTCCTGAGCCCAGAAATAACAAATGATCAATACAGGGGAGGGGGGGGGGGGGAACAACAGGGCAGAGGAAGGCCTGGCCTGAGGGGGAGGCTCCGTGTCGGCAGCCAGGGCCCGTTTGAGAGTGGGAAAGCAGGGAGAGGTAGTTCATGTCCCAGCCAGTGGTCACGGCATGGTGTGAGTCCCATCTGCATGGAGGCTGATCACCAAGGACAGTCGCTGCTTTCACTGTAATGGCTGTATAGGCCACTGGGTATGGCCTGGGGCATTTCTAGGAGCCCTGGCTGTTTAGCTTCCCCACAGGGCCTGGTTGTCATTCTGAAATAAGCTAGGTGTGTGCTTCAACTGTGAATGCAAAAGGCTGCTGGCGTTTGAACACTGTGGATGGTCCCATCCAACCTGGGAGGTGTTAAGGCTGCCACTGCTTGGCCAACCCTAGGACACTCTGCTCCTGAATGCCAACCTGTCAGCTGGTGCTGGGGCAGAGGGGCTTCCAGCTTTTTTTGAGTCCACCCGGCCGGGGCCATGACAGCAGCCATCACCATTGACTTCAAATTATGGCCAAGCCTTAGTTTCTTCATCAGCAGCATGGGGACTGTAGCACATACTGTTGGTGTCACTGTGGATAACATATTGAAGGACCCCTCAATGAACATCCCCAAAGCCATGCCAGAGGTGCTGTGGGAAGTGGGGTACACAGATGGGGAGGGAAAAAGACAAATGCATGTAGACGCCTCATCTCCATATTATAGACGAAGGTTCACCCTTGCTCCCCAAACTCTGGTCATTTGGGGAGGATTTGGGGGACTATGCTGTGTTTTTGAGGTGGCCACCTTGAGCTTAGGGAACGGTGATTCATGTGCTCAGGGTGCAGGTGCTCTGGCCTCAGCTACATGGCGCTCGGGGCCTGGCACGGGACCCCAGTATATTTTCTGGGATGGCATTGTACAGGTGTGTTCTCTCTCTTTAAGAAACTCAGACTGATGACCTCCAAACAGGGACCTGTCCCTGAGGGTGAATAGGAAGAATCTGGCATCAATTTGATAGACACACCTCACTACAGATTCCATCCTTGGGTCCAGTCTTTGCAGCTGCTGGACCGAACCTGGCCTACTCTGTGTTTTATGTCTTCTAAACCCATTTTGTCACCAAGGCTGTTATACGATCAAGGAGGTCACATTTGGACTACCTCTGCCTCACGGATGTACAAATGGTGCCTGCTTGGCATCTGTCTTCATCTGCCTGAGGATTAAGGGAGCCTACCAAAGCAGATATTTGATGCCACAGTTCCCCCTCTATACACTGTCACCTTCCTCAGTGCCTTTTTGGGAATAACATGGTCTGGGCCCCTCACCTTTCCCCCCTCAATCCTCCTTCTAGGCTCTCCCCTCAGAACCTCCAGGGGAGCCGTCTTGGGGACCGCAGACGGTCTTTGAGTATCTGCGTGAATCCTGGGAAGATGGAGGGTAGCCATAGTGTAGTCTGGGATTGTTGGGAGTGTTTTCTTTCTACTGAGTTTTTGCAGCCAAACCCAGGGCCCTTCAGGCAGACAACATAAACCAGCCCAGGCTCTAAGTGGTGCCCGGGGAATGCCAGGATGGAGGAGGCTGTCTGACCCGAGAGCCTGGTGTTTCACACAGCTCCTTCCTGCCCTGAGAATGGAACTCTAGGCCTATGCTGGTCACAGCAACCAGTGACCCTTAGCCCATCACGTACTAGCTCATCTCCCTCCAACAACTGACTCAGCTCAGCAGGATCTGGGCCTGCTGCAGTGAGAGCTGGGTCAGGTGAAAGGTGAACTGAGTGCTTTTGGTCAGCAAGATGCCACTGTGGGGATCCCCTACTACCTGCTACCAACCGTTAATTTCCCTAGGGTTTTCTTTCTTTATCCTTTGACACATGGGGAATGCTCCCTGAATAGTCTCTATTTCGTTCAGCAAAGGAGGGGGTGGTGTCTACTCCAGGATGGTGAAGATGAAAGTAGAGAGCACAGTGGAAGGGAAACAGTGGGGTCATGAAGGTACCAGGAAGTGGGATGCAGGCAGCTGTGACTAACAAGCCTGGGGTGTGCTCCCCTGGGGAAGAGCTTTATATTCACTAACATTTTAAACCTAGCACTTTGGGAGTCAAGACTAGGAATGGAACGAGGTGGGGGTGGGTGGGTCTTGTGAGCATCACATGACTCTCCCAGGTGCTGTTACCAACCCTGCCTCCTTAGCATCCTGGTGGCTCCAACAGCCTAGTCTTAAGCTGTCCCACCTTAGGCTACTCCTGTCCCAGGCCTTACAGGAAGGACATGGCCAGCTACTGTGTGGGGAGATCAAAAAACCAGCTAGGTTTTGGGAAGGGGTGAGCTAAGTCTGCCCAAAGTTGTGCTTTTCTCTGAGGAAAGCCAGCTGGGGCCCATGCCGTACAGGAGTCTCAGAGGGACCAGCCTGCCAGCCTTCTACTCTAGACTCAGGCATGGAGATGGAGTGGAGGGAGCCAGGTTCTGCCCTCCTGTTGTCCACAGTGCTCCATGCCTGGCAAAGGGCTCTGGATGCCTCTTGCCAGGACCATCCCTTCACTAGGATTCTGGGGGCAGATGAGTGCTTAGAAGTGGAGGGGTGATCTGAGGACCCTGCCCAGCTGGGAAGCACAGGAGCCACAATCACAGGCACTTGGTGGGCTCTGCATCGGGTAAAGGAAGCCCATGGCCCCTGCACCAACTCTGCAGGCCTGCTTCAGGATGTGGGGATGTGAGCCCTTATGTGGGATGGTGAGCAGGCTTCAGGGGCGCCCTTTAATAGAATTGTTGCTGGAGCCTTCGGTGCAAGCAGCAGGTGAGAACCATCCCGCAGATCTGTCATGTGGGGAGAGAGCAGAGAGCAGAGACGTGAGAGCCCGGTAGCCTTCTGGCTGAATCCTGGGGGGCAGTTAATGACACTGGAGAGGGCTGGACATCTGTGTCCCTTCGGGTCTTGCCCACCTGGAAGGGCATGCATTTCTCACAAGAGCCCCCACCCCCGGTGGAGGGAGGTGAGGTTGCTCTGGTGTGTGGTGTATGGGGAGCAAGCTCTGAGAAGGGCTTCCCAAAGGGCATGACTTCTGTGCTAGAATGGGCTCCAATCACTGCTATGGTTACCCTGTGGGTCTGGGTTGGGGCCCAGTGGCTGCTATCCCCTCAAGCACACACCCAGTTTGTGCTACTGGCCTGTGGGCCTAGAGCTTTTCCGTTTATCTGGCTTTTCTGTGATGACATCCCACTCAAGCACCAGAGCTGTCTGAATCACTTCTAAAACTGCTTCCTGCTTCCTGCTTCCCTAGAGCTCTATAGACACAAACTAAAGCCCATCACAATTCTGGGAGGAGCACTCAACGTTCCTACGAGCTCTGCATGGGAACTCTGGCATCTTGCCTGCCAGTACCCCTGCTGGATCCACTGGCTAAACAAGGATACAGAGGACCCCACCTGCCCAGGATCGGATATGGTTCCCATTCCCAAACTACAGAGGATCTGGGTTCTCCACCCCACGCTCTTGGCTCTCCCACCCCCGAAGCTGTCTCTTCCACGTCTCCTCTTTCCTACCCAGGGGTACCTCAAGGACAAAGAGATGGGGATGTGTCAGACCTTGTTGCCCCATGGCTGTCATCCTGATCCTGGTGGTGACAGTGTAGTTGCTGGTATCTCTACTCTGTGTTTAGCATGAAAGCCGTGTGTCAAGTGGTCCCACACCATCACACGGCACAGGCATGAAGGTGAATGCCTCTATGTAAGGGGCCGTCCTGCCCTTCCCTGCCTTATTCTACAGATCTGACCTTGGCTCCACCGGCCTGTGTGAGTAGAGTTCCAGCCAGAGTAGGAACAGACCCGAGGAGAGGAGTGCAGCCTGAGGCAGCTGCCCGCCCTTGTCAGGTTGGCTTCAGGTCATCTAGGGCAGGTTTATCTCTTTGCCTTCCTCCCACTCCTCTGCCCCAGCCCAACAGGGTGGATGACGGAGGCCACAAATGCTGCTTTCGGCTTTAGCCTCAGTGCTAAGAGCTCTGCTAATCCACCTCGGGGACTCAGGATAAGAAGCCCAAAGGCGGCTTAAGAGGTTATCTTGCCTCCACTGGCTTTAAGCAGGCGCTGTCACAGCCATGCACAGACATGCACCCAGGGATTGTGGCATGCTCCTGTCTCCATCTCACAGTTGGATGCTTTTCCCACGGGTGACCTGCATCTTTCTGATGCGCAGAAAGAGGGCATTGCCTGCGTGTGTTGTGGGCTATGCCCACCTCACCTGAGGGTGTAGTTCACTCTCGATGGTCCTGCAAGAGCCCCCGACACACACGACTTATTTGAGATGGATGCCTTGAACAGCCAGAGCAAGTGCATGGGGAAGGCACTCTCATCAAAGCACAGGCACACATGCACACCTGTGCACGCGTACTTCCCCCTGAACTGTGTGGAGGGATGCTCTTATTAGTGCATGCACAGGAGCACACACACATGCATACATGCACACGTTCCTCATTCTGAATTGCACAGTGTACGCATGTGGACACAGAGAGAGAGGGAGAGAGAGTCACATGAGCATACACATGTCTCCTTAAGTGCACAGAGGGTAAAGGCTGATAGCTCATGAGGCCCTACTCAAGTACCGCTGTCTCCCTTTCTGCAGAGGACACAGAAGCCAGCATGGATGATCCAAGCAGCAAGCACAGCGAGCACAGGAGTCCCTGGGGGCAGTGCCTATCCCCTGGGTTTAGCTCCTGCTACCAACTCCACTTGCACAGGACACAGGGCTCCTTGGGATGTTGCTTGGTACAGCACTTGGCCCCACGTGGGGCATTTTTTTTTTTTTTAACGGGGGCTGTGGTGCTCTTGGTTTCTTACGGGGCTTCTCAGCCAGCACCTGGTGGTCTTTGGTCAGCATGACGGAAGAGCCTGGCTTGGCCCACGTGACCTTTCCATTCACCCTAATGGCCTGCAGATCCCAGCCTCAGCTGTCTCTTTTCTAGGCTCTGAAATACGTTGGCATCCCACCTGTGGGTTGTTGAGGTTGGTTCTGTTTCAGCTGGGTATTTATACTGTGTGGTGTGACTACAGCTGTGTGACCTCAGGGTCACAAGCCTGTCCTGGCAGGCACAGTTCTTCCAAAGCCGGAGCCCTGTCCCTCACAGCTGAGAGAGGCCAGCAGGGCCATGTGAGCCTGTCGGGCCTTTCCATGTGCTGCTCCTGACTCCCCATTCACTCTGTGGTCACCTCCCGCCGCTTCTTGTCAAACCTCTTCAGAATTTAGTATCCGTTGCCTCCTCCAGGAATTCTCCCTGGCCTCAAGAATACCCAGAGCAGCTTTCACTTTTTTTTTTTTTTCTCCCCAGCAAATCCAGTACATTGGGTGATACTGCCTGGTTGCAGGGAGACACCCTGGGTCCTCCTCTGCCCTCCCCCGTGCCTATGAAAGCCCCCACACCTGCCCTCCACGGGCAGAGCATGGCCCTGCTACAAAGCCAGTGCAGTGTGCCCCAGAACCTCCTCTGAAGTCTCCTGGGTGGGAGTGGCCTCCGCTGGGCGTGGGGAGGATGGCCAAAAAAAGATCCCTAGGCTACTATAACCTTTCTGAAGTTTCCCGGCTAGAATATTCTACAAATTATTTTCTGAGATTCTGCTAGAGTGGAAGCAGCTCACAAGAGAGGAAGCTGGTAGAGGAAAAAGAATACAGGCATGGGGGGTGGTGGCTGGGGAGTGCTGGTTGGCTCTGCCACCACAGTGGCTGGGTAATCTTCCACAAGTAACCTTCCATCTCTGGGAATAGTTAGTCCCATATATATATATATATATATATATATATATATATATATATATATATACATTCACATATATAGATATACACACATATATGTGTGTGTGGTATGTATATATGTATGTGTGTATATATCCATATGCATATACATGTTCAGTGTGTATGAACAGGCCCACAGCCCTCCACCCTGAGTGAGCACAGGTTGATTGACCGACAGGACCTTAAGTGTGTGGAGCCATACAGCGAGGCCACACCAGCCTGGAAATGCTGAGGAGAGGAGCAAGCGTGTGCCCAGAGGACGACCTCGCTGAGTGGAGGGCCTTCTCCTTTTAGCATTCCTGCCACTCAACTTCTGCTCCAGCTTGCAGTCACAGAGAAAGCACTGTGAAGGCCCCTGTTGGGTCATTCCAGTCACATTCAGAGGCTTCTGATGGGTCTCTTGTAAATTCCACCCATAGTTCCCACCTTGCCGCTAGACTCCTGTGGGAAGGCCCCACGTGGCTTTCTTCTCCCACCCCCTGAGCCTTCCATACCTCATCTGTAGGCTGCCTGGAAGGACTGGGCAGATTAATGTCCATCTCTGGCCAGTAGAGGGCACTCTAACCGAGGCTTGGCCATTACCAGCCTCTGTTCAGAGACCACAGGGAGAAACCTGAGCAAGGGGTGAGCTGCAGAGTCACAGTTCGGGGAGGTGCCAAGGCCTGCAGGTACACTGTCTGCCCAGTGGCCTGGTCCTGAACGTTAGACTAGCACAGTAGTACTAACCTGCTCTGACTTTGGACTCTAAGCATTTGTAGCCTCATGCCCAGTCCTCAGGTTCATTACCTTTGGCTACTTTGTGCTGACAAAGGCCAGGAAGAAGTGGACAGAGGTGGACCAGGGCCTGGTCAATGTCCTTCTAGGGCAGACCCCTAAAAATCTGTGTGGTGGGTCCCTGGAAACCCCAATGAGCCTGAAGCTGGAGTGATGGGTAGTCCTGCCTGGTCCTAGCAGCAGCTCCTCTGGGTTCACTACAAAGGGAAGGGCCTGTCCTGGGAACTGCAAGAAGGGCCAAGCACTGCTCCTGGGCTCCCTAGTCTAGCATCAAGGCTACAAAGGAGCTATTGGGAAATTTTGGAGAGATGATGGACGTGTGTAGAAATAAGCGCATCTTTTATGGGCTACCTGCATCCACTTGGCAATGAGCCCCCCGCGACCCCCTCCCCATGGCTTACATGCATGACCAACCATCACAGGAGGAGGAGTGGCTTCATTTTATGAACCATTGAGGCCCAGAGATGCAATAACTGGCCTGGAGGTCATGTGGCCTAGCTCACCAGTGGCAGAATCAAGAAGGCTCTCCCCTGAGGGCCTTCTTCTCAGCAAGGGAGGCTGTGGCAGGCCCTCCTGTCCCCCTGGGAGGGGAGTGGAACTCCCTCTGGAGACAGGAGTGCTATGCTGGGAGTCTAGCATTCTATGCGTTTCCTCCCCCCACCCCCAGGGGGCCTCTGTGTGAGGTAGCGCACTTAGGAAAGCCAAGGGCCGTATAGGTGGCAGGTGGAGGCACAAGGTCTGTGTGTGGTCTCTCTGGGTCTCAGGTTTTGACCTGGGAAATAAGGAGAGTGCTCTGCCCACCCGGCTTGGGTCTGGGGTGTGGATCCATTAAGAGGAAGACTCGGAAAATGCCCTGAGACCACAGAGAACCAGAGAAAGCCAGCTTGTACCGATCTACAGAGCTGTGTGTGTGTGTGTGTGTGTGTGTGTGCGCGCGCGCGCGCACATGTGCGCACATGCCAGGAGCCCCGTGTGGGCCATGTGCTCTTCTGTACTCTTACATAGGCAAGGTGAGCCTCCTTTTGCAGATGAAGTTGAAGGACAAGGAGGGCAAGAAGCGGCTCAAGGTCATGTGGAGCCAGAGCCAGACTGGGATCCCGGTGTCTGACTGTGCAGCCCCTTCCCTTCTTGGGGCGCCACTTACAGCACTGGGGTAGGAGATGCAGAGCAGCGTAGCAGGGTGCCTAGGTCCTCCTAGAAAAGCAGCCATCACACAGCTCCCACCAGAGGAAGGACGCATACAGGAGGAAGGGACCGCTTTCTGTGCCTGCTCAGCCTCTGAGGATCCCCTCCTGGCTCCTCCCCTGAGGACCCTGAGGTCCCTTGATTGTCGAAAATGATGGGACTGAAGCTCTCACTTCCTGGATGGAGGCTAGAGGAGGAGCATGCAGGGAGAGGCACCAAGAGCAGAGTGTAGCTCTTCCCATCCTCAGGGAGACTGGGTGAATCTCCCCAGAAGCACATATGTGCACAGGCGACTTAAACACACACAGCTGGGCCCACACCCTGCCATCCATGTTCATAAGCCCAGCAGGCTGTGCTGTGCCCACGGGGCACATTCCAGATACCTGACCCCACTCTCAGGTGTGCCCAGGTCCCTGTTCCTGACAAATTCAAGCTGTTCAAGGATCTCTGGGGGATGAGACTGAGAGTGTGGTCCATCCTCGGTTACAAAGGGAGACAGGGATAGGGTGAGGGGGCAGGACCGGGTGGGCAGGTACAAAGCTACTTCCCCCAAGGCAGAGTTCGAGACCTCCACTGAGGTCTACTTGACTTACCTGAAGACAAGCCACCCCAATGCCCACTGCCCCCATGAGCAGCAGGTGGTCAGCCAGGAACTGCTCCAGCTTGGCCATGCAGCCTCCCTGCGAGGTAGAGAGGTGGGTTGCTCAGGCCTTGGCCCAGCATCAGGTGGGTGGGCAGGGGGGATGGGTAGCTGTTATCCTGTGTGCAGCTGAGGCTGGAGGATGCCAGTGGTTGAAGGGACCAGACTTGGGATTTCTCATGGCCATTTTGAGAGCCCCAGGGGACAGGCCATGGTGTCTGGGACTTTCAGGAGAACCTATTCATCCTTAGTACTCCGTCAGGCCTTTGAGGATCCTGGGCTCTGTGATCTCAGGCCAAAGCATGTGTTTTGCTTTCCCACACCTGCTCACTGAGCTGGCCTTTCTGGGGGTCCCTTCCCAGACCCTAGGTGACCTCAGCACTCACCTCCACCTTGTAGATGTTGGAGGGGTGGACCCGCTGGCCACAGCGGGCTACCACTGTCTTGCAGCAGCTGTCAGGCACCTGGCGACCCAGGGCTCCCTCAGACAGGATGTACGCGCTGCGCTGCCAGTCAGCTGAGCTGTTACTGCCGCAGCACTTGAACTGAGAAGAGAAGGTGGGCCGGGGTGAGAAGGGTTTGTGTGGTGCTCCTGTCCCTGAGACCCAGGGCCACCGGTTATGCTATTCAGACTGGCCCCTCTCCCCTCTGATCTCCCTTCTTCTTTGGAGAAGGACGGAGTCTCTCTGGGACCTTTCTCTGCAGGGTACCTGTTGGCTGCCTTGTGCCAGATATTCTAGGGGTAGGGATTATCTGAGAGATTGGTGGGGGCAGATGGGTGTGGGGCTTCCACGATTGTGAGGTTGGGTGCCATGAGGGTGTACAGCCAGGGTCAGGGCAGGGGGAAACCACAAGGGGGAGATGCCCTGGTCATCCAGTTGGGGAAAAGGACCCAACCTTATCAGAGGTTCCAGGCTCTCTACTGGGTTTTAAAGTTAGGAGCCCCGAGAGCAGAAGGGCATGGAGTGTGTCCCGGAGGCCATGCAGGACACAGGCCAGTCAGCAGTGACTATAGAGTACAATCCATCAGGTCTGTACTCTACCGCATTCAGAGTGCATCAAAGGTCAAACGCTTGTCACTTCTCCCCTCTGAGTCAGGACACTGAGATCCTGAGACCTTGCATCCTAAGCTGCATGACCCAGCTGCGTCAAGTCTGTCTCTTGGGTGTGGGTTCAGGGACATTAGACCCAAATGGTAGCTAGCTACCTACTACATGCCAGGAACAAGGCTGAGGGCTTGGCTTTTAGCTTACCGTTTACTGACCTTGAGAGGGAGATGGAGGAAGAAGGGGGAGTGATTTGTTTGGGGTCAGCAAAAGCCTGTAAGTGAGCCGAGCGTGGTGGCACATGCCTGTAATCCCAGCACTCAGGGAGGCAGAGGCAGGCAGGTTGCTGTGAGTTCGAGGCCAGCCTGGTCTACAAAGCGAGTCCGGGACAGCCAGGGCTCCACAGAGAAACCCTGTCTCCAAAAGAACAACCAACCAACCAACCAAACAAACAAAACCCTGTAAGTGTGAACAGAGACCCTGCATGTGACTGTCCACACTAAACATGCTTTGAGCACAAGAGAACTGGCAGAGGGCGTACACAATGTAACAAGCAGGATCTGTGTATACACACGGCATAGCAGTGAGAGCGTGCACACCACATAATATCCCGCCCAGAGCACACACACATGACCTAACAGTGGGATAAGACGTGGAAAGGTCAAAGCCCAGCTTTGACAGGAAGAGCACAACCACAGCTCATGAGAGCACAGAGTATGTGACAGCACACACAGAACAAGGGCTGGGGTAGGCTGTGCTGAGAGTCACATGACAGTTGCACATGACAGTTGTGTCTGTGTGTGCATGCGCGAGCGCATGCGCATGAGCTGCTGACCCTGAGCTTGCTACATCGCTTGTGAGATGAGGACAAAAGCCTCTGAGGTGGGGCCGTGTGAGGATGGACGGAGTAGGTGCTTGGAGAGCGCTCAGCATTTGCACAGAGCCAGCAGGTATCAAGGCACGACTGTCACTATCCTCGTGATGTGAGCGGCGGTCCGTGTGCCTGTGTGTCCTTTATTACATGTAGCCTGAATGTGACCCCGGTTCCGATCCACCACTGTAGGCTTGGTCCTTCCTCCCTGGGTGCTGGCCAGGACACTAAGTGCCCCGGCTTGGGAGAGGCTCAGGTTACACGGACTGGTGCCATGGAGGCAGGTCAGTGGCGGGCTTTATTTTAAGTGGAAACACACTTGATCTGTGTTTGGCCGCTTCCCACCAAGCGAGGCCCTGCTCTCCTCCAGGCCACCTCCAGCCCCTCAGCCCTGCTCTCTGAGGTGCCCAAGAAAAAACGTCCTTGTCCTCCTGTCAGCTATTGTCCACAGCTCTCTGAGTGAGAACCTCCTCCCCTCCCCCTCCCCGTCAAGGCTCCTGCCCTACTCTCACATAGCTCCTTAACGGTGGGACCCAGCAGGTGTGCGCTGCTCGCAATAGGTGACCAAGAGCGTGGGTCGCTTCGTCCTAGCTCCTGGGCTGAGGACATGCGGCATGGCTACCTATGTCACGTGTACCTATATGTACACACACATGCTTGTAGGCATTTTCTCTGGGGTCTGCTGTGTCTTCTTGGAAACAGGACTTTCCCCCACCTCTCACGTGCTGTCCAATGGCTTCCAGCAAGAAGATTCTTTCTTGTCTGAGCCACAATGGCCTGGTCTAGACCACTGGGGCCTTGGTACCCATCTTTCTGAGGAAAGGCAAAACTAGTCTACAGACAGCTGAGAGCATCTTTCTGTCCCAGGAGAGCCAAAATGGAAGGCAGCTTGGGGTGCGGCTTGAACAGAGCGAAAAGAGGATATTGGGGAAGCCAGGGTTCACTGAGTACTTTCCACGGTGTCGGGTGATCATCATCACCGCACCCCTCCCCCAAACAGCGTAGGTTAGAGAAGTGTAAACTGAAGCTCAGAGAGGGTGAGTGTGTTGTCCCGAGGTCACACAGACTGGGAGAGGCAGGATGTAACCCTGTATCTCTCTGTGTGGCTTACGTCCTGCTGCAGCCGGTCCACTGAGGCTGTGATCTCAGCGGCCCTGGGATGCCCGTAGCGCTCAGTCAAGGTGCTGTTCAGGTGCCGTTTCAGCTCGTCGCTCAGCTGGGGAGGGGAGACGGAGGAGTGTCAGCACGTTCCCCTGCCTCCCTCTAGGACCCAGGTGTCTCCAAATCCTCACCAGCTGGCGTCAGGACACTGGAATGATTCAAACCTCGTGAGATGATGTGAAGGCAAGGTGTGAAGGGCTAACTGACAGTGGGGCTGGGGATGACACAGCCCATGCTTTGCCTCATGGGAGCGGCCTGCAACTTGCTGTAGATTTGAACTCTGATTAAAAGATGAGGTTCAATATATGGGCCCCTGGGACCCTGGGACACAGTGTAGAAGCTGGCTGCAAATGACCTGCTTGGTTGGGATGTGCTGTCTATTCAGCCCAATGTCACCCTGTTCTTGTCCTCAAATCTTGAGCCTGAAGCCATAAGCATAGGGAGAAGGAGATTCTGACTCTCACCCATCCGGGTAGGCGGGGCCTACTCCAGTCTTTGCAATCTGGCAATCTGCCATCTGATCCTTTCTGATCCTTACTCAGAGGCTGTCTTAGCAGGTGTGTTCCTTGCTTAGGGATCCCTGGAGGGGAGTGGCTTCCGTGAGAAGCTCTCACTCATGTTCCCACATGAAACCCAGCAGTGCCAACAGAGGCAGAGAGATCCACTAGATCTGGATAGGAAACTGGGGTGCAGAGGATCACCAGCCCAGGAAACAGGGCCACCTATGAGGCCCTGAGTCTTGCTGTGACTCTGTTATGGCACCAACAGAAAACTCTGCAATAGGACAGTGTACTTACCCTCTGGTAGTACACATGCGCCAGGACCCCAGCCACCAGCTCCACGAGGAAGATGACCAGCAACAGGCAGAAATACTAGGAGCAAGGAGAGGAATGGTCACCCTGGGGATCTGGCCCCTCCCCCATAACAAAAGCCACTGCAAAGAAGTGGGGGGGCGGGGCAGAGATACCTGCCAGGACCCCTCTCTCATCCCCATCCTCCTCTTTTTATTCACATCTGGACATATCAGCCCTTATTGGCTGCCACCACCAAGTTTCCCACTTACCACATGGGAAGCTCAAGAGTCCTCCCATCATCCAAGCTTGAGTGGACACTGACTGGGTGCCAGGTGCCAGGCATTGTGGATAAAGTACTACTGCCTCATGGCGGGTGGGAAATATGACGTTATTCGAGTGCCATGTTGTCAGTGTTTCTGTGGGGTAACCCTAAAGGCTCCTGGGGTGGTGGGGAGTCAGAGCAGGCCTTGTGGAGGTGCTGACACTCATGGCGCCTCTCTGAAAAGAACCCAGAGGCACTTGCCAGGCAGAGAAGGAGAGCCGCACACTCCAGTCTGCCCAGGAAGTGCAGAGCATTTGAGTTCGGGTGATGGCAATCATTCAGGTGGCTGGAAAGGAGAGACTAGGTGGGCCAGGAAATAGGGCTCTGGAGAAGGCAAAGACAGAAGCCCATGGATGGTGATTAGGGTGATATCTTCCATCCCTGATGCCTGATTCCTATCCTACATAGCTTTCCTCAGGGCTCTCGCCTGCCCTCACCATGCCTGCCTCTCCCAGGCTCCTCAGTGCCAGCCCTGAGCTTCAGATAGCTGTGTGTGCACCTCTCTCCTGGCTCCCACATGGCTGGGTACTGTCAGCAGCACTTCTGAGCTTCGGGGGAACCAACAGGTCAGTTCCATGTGGTCTGGGGGAGGTCTGGACAGGAGCAGCGAGGGGAAGTAGACCTCGGGTACCCAAGGGACAAGGAAGAGAGGAGGGTGGAGAGAGAGTGGAGAAAAAGAAATGAGAGGAGGGGAGAATATCCCTCTTCTCCCTAGAGCCACATCTGGCCACAACATGGCAGCCACCAATGTGTATTAGGATCACAGGATTTGGAGGTGCCACCCACGGGTGTCATCTGAGATGCCAGGCTCGTGAAGCAGGGAAAGGCATGTGGGCAGGAGGGCAAGACAGATCCCACAGACCTGACCTCACATTAAGTGTGGGAGACTGCATGGACAGGGCTTGGGAAATACAAGGAGAGTGGGGTTTCTTTCAACTCCTAGAGAAAGAGCCTGGGCAAAGCTGCCCGTTAAATTAACACGTGGTTTTCGGTAACGTCATTGCATCCTGTCCTTCCAGCACTGTGGCTGGCTATCATTGGTGACCAGGGAAAGTTGCTGGTCCCTCTAGCTGTGTGTGTGTGTGTGAGGGGGGGTTAGCCTGCCTTTCATCTAAAGAGCCCGAGGCAGAGAGGATAAAGGATGTTTCTGGTCACCCTCCTTTTTTTTCTCCTATATTGGCATAGAAAAGGACAGCCTGAACACCCAAGCCCTGTCTGTTCCTCCCAGAGGCACCTCATCATTCCATGGCTGAGGATATGGGAAGGACAGAGCGGGGTGCTGTGAGAAGTACAGGTTAGGGGCACACAGTCTGTAATCCCATCTGCTGTAGTCTTTGTCTGGAGCTCAGTTTGCCTGTCTGCCTGCCTGTCTGCCTGCCTGTTTGTCTGCCTGCCTGCCTGCCTGTTTGTCTGCCTGCCTGTTTGTCTGCCTGCCTGCCTGTCTGCCTGTCTGCCTGTCTACCTGTCTGCCTGTCTGCCTATCTGCCTGCCTGCCTGCCTGCCTGTCTAAACAGGGCTTTCCAGGCTCCAGGTGTCAGGCTCAGAACCAGGAGTATGGGAAGGGGTATAGGCTCCCCAGGACACATTCCTTGGCCCCAGCCTGTTTGGGCAGATGGTACTAAATGGGACACAGAGTAAGCTGAAGCGTTTAAGAGGTTTGTGATGCTGCATCTGCGCTCAGGAATGGGCATGAAGACATGGAGAGAGCTGGCATATGGGACAAGTTCAGGTTCTTGTGGTTACTGGGACCGACTGGCTGGGTACCACTGCAAATCAGAAAAACACTCTCAGGCCGGGGTGGTGTGCTTCAAAAAGAGCTGTGCATAATGGAGGCTGTGGTTCTTGTACACAGGATACAAGCTTTGGGGCTGTCTGTGGTAGCCCTGACCATGGGGTTGGGTTCTCATTTCCTTGTCAATGGCAATGGTGGCACACCCTGCCCTGCCTGCCTTGCCCTAGATTGGTGGAGGACATTCCTGGAACTGCCTGGTTCATCAGACACTATGACTGCACCATCACCCATTCAGGGGACTGTCTCACTGCTTCACAGCCCTTAGGGGTCCAGTGCTCCTAATATGTCTGCCCTTTTGGTTGGCTTGAAGTTGACCTGCACTCCCTTTACTCAGATATGACACTGAGCGTGGTCTTTGTTCTGCCACACAGGACCTATATAGACAGGGACTACTGGTCAACCCAGGCCTCCTGAACGCATATTACCATGACCTCCAATACATCAGGGAAGAGGTGATGGAGTGCCTGCTTTTGAACAGCAGCATGATTGGGCTGGTGGAGGCAAGGAGATCACATCTTGTCACCTGCTTCCTGTCAGCTGTGTCACTCATGGACACTAGTCCTGAGGAGGTGGCCATTTCATACTGCTCCCGGGGGGAGCTCACTGCTATGGTAGCTCCTGAATACAGATGGAGAAGAGGGAGGAGAGACACATGAAACCATGTCACATCTCTAGGCTTCATGGCAGGCGAAACGAGCACACGCTACCACTGGGACTGTTCAGAGGATCCAACAGGTCGTGGGACAGGCTGAGTTGTCATGTAGATGAGGTACATTGGTACCGTGTGAAATGCCCAGGGGAGCAAAGAATGATGCTCCAGCATGAGAAGCTGTCCCAGGAAGCAAGGGTCGAGCCTGGTGCTCTGAGGGGACCGAGGTGGTCACAGGTGACAGTTCAGGCAGCAGTACTTACTGCAAGAATGTTGCAGGTGTGTGACTCACCTGGGCGGGGGAGGACCTGAGTCATAGCTTCCCAGTGACAGCTTCCAGGAGGCAGGTGAAGGGTTCAGAAAATCCTGCCACTCTGAGCATGGGACTGATTGGTTGTTACATTTGTGATGGGAGGTCATGAGCCCTAAGAAAGGACTCATCCCCGCTGTCTCCTCTTCACTTTACTCAACCCTTGCAGACCCCTAGCACAATTGGCTCAGCAACTCTGTGCACCTCAGAGAGGGGCTGCTTGCACCCCTGCACGGCCCCCCGCCAGGCCATCTGTCCAGCCTTCATGCTTTTGCCCTCACCAATCCTATCCATCGTTTCCTAGATCAGTCCTGGCTCTACCCCTAAAGATGCCCATAGCACCACCTGCCTGGCAACTGCCTGACTCAGCCTTGTCTCCTTGATCCTCTTCTCTGGCATTGGTTGTTTCTGACTCCTTCCCCTGCTGGACCACTGCTCCTTGGCTCTGTGTTCCCGTGGCTGTCTCAATCACTTCTGCTGCAGATCTCAGCCCTGTCTCCCCAGAGTAACTGTGAGCTTCTGGGAACAGGAAGCACATCTTGGAGTTCCTTGGCCCTTCCCTGGTGCCTGGTCAGGTTGTGTAAATGCTGAGACCACCCCTGGGCTACAGGAGGAGTGTGAGACAATAGGAGATGGTAGCAGGGTCAGCCCCATGCTGCCCCTGCTGGTGAAAGCAGTGAAATCTTAAGTGTGGAAGGTCCTATGGACTTTCACCAGACAGAACCAGGGTGCTGCTGACCTTCTTCGAGACATGGGACAGCTCCTCCTGCACAAAACTTCCCAGCAGACATGTCAGTGAGTCAGAGGTTGGGAAAGCCAGAGATGCACTCCCCTTCCAGTTCTCGGGCTGATGCTGAGATCAGATTCGGATATGTGTCCCTAGGCACTCTGGGATGCACAAAAGAAGACTGGAGAAAGTTATTCGCTTGCCAAGAAGCCAGAGATGGAACTCAGAAATACAAGCATTAGAGGGACTCTACTCTGTCTGTCTGGGTGGGCACATCTGCACACAAAACCACTCAGCTTGACCTAAGCAAGGGTCAGGAGGCTGGAGTAATGTTGAATAACTACTTCCTTCAAATGGAAGCATCCTCTCGTGACACAAAGAAGCTACAAGATTCATAGGTCTCTGCCCAAGGTTACATAAGCAGGAAACAACTGTTGGCCATCGGAGCATTTGGGCGGAGCTGGCTGCAAGAAGCGCCATGGATTCGGCCTCATCTGTGCTGGGGTGAGCGTTTCTGTCAGAGAGCTGCTTTTTGGTCACCCGTGCTCCTTAACCCACATTAGTAAACTCATTGCTTTACCAAGCTGGACCCGAGCGGGATTGTTTCTCCCGTCTGTTCCTTGTGCCCTATTTTGGGTGAAGAGACATTTGTTCACATCTTCTGGGAAAACTCTGCTCTGTAAAGCAGCAGGTCCCTCTGCTCGCTCTTGGTGAGCCAGTGAGGTGTATTGCCAGAGGGATTACATAGGAGTGGCGTTCTCTTGGATTCCGGGAACCCAAACTCTGATCATCACAGCACAGCAAGGCCTTTATTTCTTGGAACCATCTCCCCAGCCCCCTTGATAATTCTTTAATAGACCGGTTTTAACTAGAAGCAGAAGTCAGATACTTTCTAAAATGATAGATCTGCGAGGAATCTGGGACTGCACAGTATTCTCAAAACCAAACCAGTATAATTTTATAATGAGAGGCTCTGTAGAAAATGTGTAGAGATATGTTTTCCTGGTACATTAGGGCAATTAATTAAAAACAGTCCTCAGATGAACTCACACCGCAGTGGGGCAAGCTGAGTGCCAGATAATTTTTAGGTCAGATATGCAGGGGCAAATGACATAGGGCAGCAGTTCAGAATCTATTTTGCCATCTTTGTGGTCAGTTAATTTAAGGAAAAAAAAAAAACTTTATAAAATTGCCATTTCAGACTTCCTCTGTTGCATGGACACTCCACAAGAAAGCTTTGCCAAAGCATTCCTCCTTGATCATTCTGCATATGAGATTTAAAAAAAAAGGCGGTTTGCAAGGCTTGCCATTAGGCCACCACGTATTCATCAAGATGCTGGTCCAGGAAGGCTGGGACAGGTAGAGATATTAAGCTATACCCAGAATAGTCTGGAAGAAAGAGTAAAATCAAGATATGGCCAAAGTTAAGTGGCAGTGAGAAGGGCCCCCACTGAAAATCTCAGCAGCTAAGTGTTAAGGATTACAGCAGCAGGGGGAGGGAGGATGGGGGACTTCAGACCAAGCCAAAACCGGAAAAGACCGAGCCAGCTGTTTAAGCAGCAAGTGACCTTGGGGCCAATTATTTTCTGACAATTACCCACCAGCTGGAGGCACGTGGCTATTTGCAGAAGAGAGAGGATGTGGATTCGGAGCATCAAGTCATTCCTCTAACAAGATGTCACTGCTGGAAGGTCGAAGGTGACCTCTAGCACTCTTGGCCCTAGTCCAGTGCTCACGGTCTGGGTCAACGGGCCACAGCCTTGCCTTGCTGGATGCTGGCCCTCAGCCATCCCACCTGGGAGCTGTGAGGTTGTGCCAGTCTGTAGCTAGCTCTCACATTCAGTCTGTGTGGAGGGACATGGGGCTGGGCATAGACAGCACCAGAACTGGCATGAAGATGGCTAAGCTGACAGCTTGAGGGGAGACTGAGACATGGCAAGGAGGGGGCTGACAGGGGAAGAAGGAGGTGTTCCAGAAGCACATGAAGGAAGCATGACAGAGGTCATCCAGAGGGCAAGGCTAATTGGTGGGGCCCAAGAGCATCGCCTTGCATTATCAAAGCCAAACACAGTTACTGTGAGATAAGCCAAAGACAGATGCCTACCAGGTTTCATGTGGGGATGTCTCAGGGTTCTGTCTAAATGGGATGAGTGAGAACAGGATCTAGAATGAACACAAGGCCTACAGCTGACTGCAGGGAGAGAAGCAGTTTCCCCATGGTGGGGGCACATAGCCCAGGGAACTCCATGCTGCTATTGCTGATAGACTCATGGATGAGGACCTGAGCACCCTGCCAATGAACCTCTGGAACAGCCTGTACTTTCCCAGTTTTCTCACATGCTAACAGGGAGATGGAGTAGCATATGATGAAGGCAGGACAAAGATGGTGGCAGGGACCCAGGGTGGGGCCACAGTGGTGAGAATTCTAGGAAAAGACCATTGATGGAAAAGGGGGGAACCAAGAAGGAGAAGTTTCTACCAACAACAAGAAAGAGGAGACCTTAGATTCCAGGGAAAGGGTAGCCTGGGGGTTGAGAAAGGTATTAGGTCTTGGAGGACAAAGTGTCTGAGAAGAATTCAAACCCCTTTCAGCATAGGGTCTTATATCCTCACCAGATCAAACTAGTAGTAGTGTCACAACTCTTTTTTTCTTTTTTCAACACTGTGTCCAGAAGAACAGGTGAGCCAGGAACAAAGGGGCCAAAAATACCTGTTGAGGTTGATGGCTCAGCCTCTAGCCTCCCTTGTATTACAAAACACTAGCTGCAGAAGTTTGGAGGTGAGGGGTGATGGGGGAAGTTAACTGGCTATAAAAGCAAACAAGCAAAAAAACATGCTTCTGTAAAACATGCTGCTGGAGGTGACAATGATCAGGGACAGAGAAAGGTGGTCCTGGTTAGGGAGGTAATGACACAGAAGGTGGCTTGGCTTGGGAATCTAGGCCTAGCTTGCCTCTGTGATAAGATGCTGTGTGACTGGGGCAGAGTTCCAGCCCTTTGGGTCTTCTGCATTAAGTATAAGCTTAGGTGGGTAGGGTGTGATTGACTCTTCTGAGTCTGCCAGCAGTAGCATTATGGGGGAGGTGGTATGTGTCTCCCCCCCCCCCATTGGGAAGCTGTTTCTCTCCCTGCGGTCAGCATGCTGTTCTGACTAGGAAGAGTCAGACAGGGCCTCCTTCCTCCCTTGTGCATCCTGCCGCTATGCAGGGCTTTCCACAGCAGCCTCCATTCCCTCTTCTCTGCTCGGTGAGCGGGTCTTATGTCCTCGCTTTGGGACCAGCCTGTCCCTGGAGTGTCACATTCTCTGCTCTGTGGAGGGCTGAGGGAGGTGCAGGAGCTTGTCGAGGTTAGAGGGGCTGAGGCTGCTGGCTGCGGGTGGAGAGCCATGTGTTTCCAGTCAGCTTCCTAGGGTGTTCCAGCCCCCAGCCCTTTAGCTTCCAGGGCATTATATTTCAGTTGGTTGGAGTGTCCCCTAAAAACTAAGTGTTTCTTGGGGTACCACCTACGACGAACAGAAAGTCAACTCAAAGACTTTCCCACCGTCAAGTCCTGGACTTGGTCTGAAGGGGACACAGCCAAACATCTGCTACCACCACTCCTCTCCCGGTCCCAAGGTCGAGAGGGCGCTTCAGCCCTCAGGCTTGCTGCTGTGTTTCCAGAGGAAGGCAATCTTTCCCCTTTGTGTAGCGATTTTCTCCCAATTGAAGCCTTCCCTCCTAAAGGGGCAAGCTGACTCATGAGAGTCCGGAAGCTCAGGGAACTTAGAGGTATCAGGAGATTCACAATGTCGCCCTCCCTGAGGTTATAAAAATAGTATTTGCGAGGGAGAGGGGACTTCGGTGAAGCTGCCTGCAGGCTATGAGGAGCTCAGGGACACAGCTATTTCAGGTTGACATCCTTGTAGGGTGGGTCCTTCAGTGAAGCAGCTCCCTGAGGGTCACCTGCGTGCCTGTGAGTTCCTGTAACAGTAACAG
Organism: Psammomys obesus; assembly: GCF_907164565.1. Lineage (NCBI taxonomy): Eukaryota > Metazoa > Chordata > Mammalia > Rodentia > Muridae > Psammomys > Psammomys obesus. Next base: position 3,538,844 of record NW_026590905.1, on the reverse strand, counting down.
TAAGTTCCTGGGGTGTTCTCACTGCTTCCACAAGGTAGGCTGGGTGGACTGATTCCTCTGCTGTGTCATTGCTGTCCATCTGGAGCGAATAGATGTTTGTCTCTCTTGGAAAAGTAACAGGACACTTCTGTTTGTGTGTGTGTGTGTGTGTGTGTGTGTGTGTATGTGTGTGTGAAGACTCAGTTGCTTGGATAGAGCCGAGTGGGGGAGTCAGTTCTGTAAATGACCCCTTCTTTCCACGGGCCACCTCTTCTGATTATCTTCCCTGGGTTGCTTTCTGCAAGCTGGCACGCAGGCTCAGTGCTGAAGGCCAGCCACCCAGAGAGTGGGCTCTCTTCAGGTTTGCCAGGCATGAGAGAGTGTGCCGAGGTGTGCACTGGTGCCGCCCGTGCTTCCGAGGCTGGGCTGCAGCAGTGGCACGCAGAGATAGGTACAAGAAAGGGCTTCCTGCAGGGTCCAGCCCAAAGACCTAGGGGAGGAGGCAGGAACCTGGCTACAAGACCTACACATCCAAGGGTCTTCTTGCACCATCTGAAGCACTCAGACAGAGAGACACCCCTGGGGTGCCGCACACTTGGCTGGGAAGGAAACCTGAAGACCAGGTGTCTAACACCCTCCAGAGACTATTGCTTTCAGGACCTTGCCTGGGTAACAGTGTGGGTCAGTAATGGGGAGAGAGTTATTGGTGTCTTAGGAGACTGAACTGTCATAAAATCTCCTCCACAAGACAGAATCACAGGCCAGAGGGAAGCCATGGCTTGACACCTGACTCCTTTCTACACCACCGTCATTACCTCCTCCTCCTTCTGCCCTCCTTCCATGGTTCACATGACCATCTGTCCAATCATTCATCTGCCTCTAAGATCAAGGTCTCCAGCCTCCCCAGGTACAGTCTAGCTGTCCCTTGGTCTCTGTGGCCTTCCCAGATGGGACCAGAGTCCATAGATGGTTGTGTAGGAAAGATGTGGAAACTGCAAAGCCGATGCCCTGTTCTTGGACGTAGTCCCTATACTACTCTGAGCTTTGTCATCTTGGGGTGAAGGCTAGGGCCCAGCAGCTGTTAGAGAGGTTGGTTCGATGCATCTGCTTTGTTACAGATCCGCATCATGCTCTCTGTAGACATCGCCTGGTTCCATGAATCTCCCACACCATACTAGTGATTTTCCTGGCTCCGTGTCACTGCTCAGTGAGGACAGGAAAAGTGCATTTAGTGTGTGTGTGTCGTATATAAACATGAGTGCTGAGACTCACTTCTCCACCAGCAGGCTCACAACACAGCCCAGAAAGTTCTTTCCCTGTACATCTGCCCTTTCTATGAAAGAAGCAATGACTAACGTGGACCAAGGACAAATTGGGATAATTAGAGCATCCCGAGTCACCCACTTCCTGGCTCACTGTCCTTTCCATCATTGAACTCTGAGTTGTTTAACCAAGATGTTACTGTCAATGCTTTCCTGGGCTAACACTGCAGTGTTAACGCCTGGCTTTGGCCTAGAGAGATAGATAAGTTGCTTCAGATGTATTCTGTTTTCTGGAGATGACTGCCTTGCCTTTATTTATTTCCCCCCTCTGTGTTAACTACCTTTTGAAATCTTTAATCAGATGAAGGTAGTGGGAAGCCCCAAAGGAGAGATGCAGCAAGTCCAGCCCTACATAGAACGGTCCCCAAAGAGAAAAGGGAAAAGATGAAAGATAGGCATTGCAATGATGGGCATCCAAGCTGTATTGCAGCGGGGGTGGGAGAGGCAGCGAGCTTCTCCAGGAAGAGTCTAGAGAGGGGCTAGCCTGCTCGCACTAAGGCTTACTTTCCCTTCTTCCTGTGCCCATCATCCTGGCACGTCTGCAGCCCCTAAAAGTCACTCTCCTAAGAAGGAGACGCTTGGTGGGGACAGGAATAGCTCATCCTTTTCGGACGCTGAAGCAGCGATCGCCTTGGCATGAGAACTCTGCAGAAGGGAAAAGGGATGGACTTTAAATTATTCACACCAGGTCTTCTATTTTAGCTAAGACTGCAAGAGAGAGAGACAGATAATTCAGGCCATCTGAGCCGAAAGCTGATGACCAGGACCCATGCCACCCAGATCAAAGGAGGGGCCTATTTTTAGAATTTGGAATGTGGGCCCTGCACACTTTTATATCTTCAGCCAAATGAAGATCGTGATGGATGGCTCAGACTAAACTGGGTCTTTGTCAGGCACTTTTCTTATTTTTAGGGAAGGGATAGATGAAAAAAGTAAGTTCTAGAACCCAGTTTCTGAAAACCACGGACCCTGAATCACAACACTTCCGTCTGGTCTTCTGAGGTTGTGTTAGAATCCAGGGCAGATGTAAAAAGCAGTTTTTATGCAACTTGCCCAGCTTGCTGCTCAACCTCCAACCAGGGCGAGTGACCCAGCCTCTCTAGGCACTGAAGTAACCCCATTGTTAAGGGGGATATGGTGTGAGGCTAATGAGGAAGCACCATAAGGTCCGGGAAGCCATGTTATGTAAAGATCATAAAACCGTGGCTCCAATCAACACATCATAGCAAACCTCCTTTGAGAAGGGACCTAAATTAGCAGTTATTTTTAGGGATGCTACTCCCAGAGTGCCCACAGCCTGGGTGAAGCCACATCCCCCATAGAAGCCACTACAGTAAGAAGTCTGGAGTGCACCAGGATCTAGACTCCTCCGCCCGACTCTGCCCTCCCCTCGGACTCTAATTTGTCTTGCCCTGTCTTCCACTCAGCCACACAGTGGTGCTCTGTGCTACTCTGTTTGGTGGCACTTAAATCTTTGAGTCAGTGGCCCAGGAAGTTCCAGAGGCTCAGATCCTACAGCTAAGGCTCTAGGAGCCTTCAGCTCCCTCCCAACAGAATTGGAGAACATCTTCCCCACCTCTGATCATCACCAGTGTCCCAAAGAGCAGATCTTGCACAGATACCCAGAGTCACACAGCTGACTATGTTGGGCTCACTGAGAAAGGCCCAAGACTGAAGTGGGCTCAGGTTTCAATGGAGGGAACCCTCCCAGTAGCCTGCTGGGATGATCCCTCCTCCTCTCAAGTCCTCTCCCACTGACATGACTTCTGTGTCTTTCTTAGCCATTTGCCCAAGGCCCACAAAGCCTGGTGAACTCACCAGCTCTGGGGTGGGGCCTTCCCTACTGCACAGATAGCTGTTTGTACACCTACGTTCCTCCTAGCAGGGCATAGGCTCATGCCCTTTTCATGATGTAGGATCTCTGGCCTCTTTCCAAATGAAATAAATACAAAGGATGCAGGTGATTTCTGGGGCTCTTTCCCTGACAGCTTGTTCCCCGATTCACTCCAGAGTGGAAGGACAAATCAGTGCTTCTTGGGCATGCGGTTATGAAGGGGGGCTTTGTAACGTGTGTGTGTGTGTGTGTGTGTGTGTGTGTGTGAGAGAGAGAGAGAGAGAGAGAGAGAGAGAGAGAGATCCCTGAGAGCAGCCCTTACATCCCAGCCCAGGTGGAACACTGAACAACTTCCAGAATGTGTTGAAAAAGGTTCAGAATGTGCTTGTGTATGTAAGCATGTGTGTGCACGCGCACACACACACACACGCGCGCGCCGTTAGTTATGGGTGGACCAACAGCTTACCCTATCTTGTATCTCTAATCTGGAGATCACACACCGGCCCTTACCCTTACTTCTATGTAGCTCTCTGGGCAGGCTCTAGCCATGACTGTAGACTCATAGAGCTCCTGCCCCCCGGGGGGGGGGGAAGGGCTGTAGAGGGGAGTCCTGCATGCGGCATTCACAGTTTCTCATCATCTCTGGGCATCTGAGCTGTAAAGAGAGTGAATCTTGCCCCTCTGGGGATAGGAGGTGTACCAGGTCAGAGCACAGGAGATGGACCATTTGCCCCCTGTCTATAGATAGTTGTGCATTGTAGTTTCCACTGCCTCAACACTCCCATAATTGGGTTGTGAGTAGAACTCAGACAGAGGACTCCTACCATAATTTCCCTTCCCGACCTTACTCAGAGGCACCCGTGGCCTCTCTCTGTGTGCCCCACCCCTCCCTGATAGGCCTCCTTCCTGCTTGGCTGAACCTGTTTCCCTGGTGCTCCTCCCAGAGGCCCTCCTCTCTCAGCCTCACCTGTACCTGCTCCCCAGCTCCTGTCAAGTGCACACCACGAGCCTGAGCAGCTCTGTGGGAGTGTGAGGCCTGAGTGAGTGAGCATGCGCAGTGCCAGGAACAGGGCAGATGGCAGTGCCTTCGCAGGGTTGGTGGGGTGTGAGGAGCAGCCGGTGGTGCTCAGCGAACAGCGGCCATCTGTGTCGCCAGCAAGCTTTGCCTAGTCAGCAGAGACCGATTCCCAAGGCTGCTGGGGACACCTCGCCCCCCACCCCCAATGGAGATGGGTGGCTGAGTCAGAAGCTGGGTCCTCAAGGGACAGTGTCTGCATTCCTTCTTAGGCTGTCAAGTGAGAGCGCTGGTTTCCCCAGCAGACGGCTCCTCCTCTGCCTCTTGTTCCCTGAGACGCCCTGCAAGGCAGAGTCCATGGTAGACAGGAAGGAGGCAGAGGGCTCAGCAGCCTGCCTTCCTGTGACAGGGCCCAGGGGCCAGGGACAACTGCTCACCTAGAACCTCAGGCCTCTCAGAGAACAGCAGGGCACAGACCCTGGAACTGAGCCCGAGAAGGAACAAGGTCTTTCTTTAGGCCCGGAATCTCCATCCTTATGAGACTCAGTCCCCACAAGGGCTGGTCGCTGGAGCACAGGACAGTTCTCTGCTTGAGTTCTTGTAACCCAGTATCTTTCTTCAGCTGAACGGTCAGATCTGAGACATGCCAAAGACTCTCAGGGACCTTAGGCGGTTGACTCTTCACCATCTGTTGGAGATGGAGTTGGCCCCCTATATCCATGGGGTCAACCACAGCCTCAGGTGGCAGTGTGGGAAACAGGCCTGCTGTGGTGGCCTATATGTAGCATGCACAGAATGTTATTGTCAGCCCTTAACTATAAGGCACAATTATTTGTGTGGCATTTGCACGGTATTTGGCATTATAAGTAGCTAAAGATGATGTTTGAAGAGATGGAGTGTGGGTATAGGCTATATGTGAACACTGTACCATTCCACATAAGGTGCTTGACGTCTCCCGTCTCTAGGTGTCTGTGTGTGTAGTGGAGTGGAGGAGGGGATGTCCCAGGACCAGTTCATATGGGCTTCATGGATGGATGACCATGCTCTTGCCAGGCCATATGGGGGATGATCAGGCAGGCTGTGGCTGTTTCCCGACACCCCTGCCCCCCTGCTAGAAGGGGGCTCTGAGTATACATCCTAAAGGTTGGTCCTTGGTAGAACTTTAGCCTACATATCACCGGGTACCCTGCCAACACCCTGGCTCCAGGCTCTGCCCCAGAGCAAAATGAAGGAATTCTTCAAAATGGGAGCACCATCCAGCTGGGCCTGCACAGAGCAGCTTTTCTATCCAGGCCAAAAACTAGGTCGCTGCTTTGAGAGCTGCTGCAGGGGCCAGGCCTCAGGTTCCCCTCTGTAACCCCTGCCTCTCACTCCCGAGGGTGAATGTAAGATAGACGTGCACAGGCTATGATGGATATCGGGGGTGGGGTGCAGGGTGGATATAGGGGTGCTCAAGAGCCCTGTGAAGCTTCTTCCCGTTGCCTGCTTTCTTTCAGGTTCAGCCTGATTTCTCTTTGAGATTTGTGTCTAGCCTGCAGCTTAAGTTTCCTTGGAAAAAACCCAGGCATTTTTCAGTTTTATCTGTTTTTTTTTTTTTTTTTCTCTTCTGAGAAATTAGGCTTGGTCTGGGGGCGGGGGATACAAAGAGGCCACTAGTCACAGCCAAAGTGTGCCAGAGAGCTGGGTGTGTAGAGCCTGAGAGGGCCTCAGCCTCAGGGCCTCTGTTGGTTCCTCCCTGGCCTCTTCCCTAACTTTGAGTAGCTACTATAGGTGTCTCCCCAGACCCCCAGGGAGAAGCTGTCACAGAACCCACGGTGCCAACAAATGCCAGCCATGAAGTACTCGGCAAATGATGAAATCAGTTAAGCCTTTCTGTGGAACTGCCAGGAGTGCATAGCAAAAGAAAAAAAAAAAACAATCTAGAAATCCATAGAACAAAGGACCTGAACTTTCAACAAATGGAGTGGGTGGTCACCCACAGAGATAGAAAGAGACATCGGAGACAAATCCCCTGGTTTTAACACACGGGCCTAATTAAACAAACTTAAAAGAAACAACACTCTGTGGGTTAGCTAGAGGATTCAGAAACTACTGCACCACTTCGTGATATTAAGGACTGAACATTGATCACTTTCAGCAGAAACAACGGACCCTTAGGCTTAAGAACCATAGAAACACAGATGGCACCATGTCTGGGGCTGCTTTACAATAGAGGGCAGGGTGTGTGGGGAGGGTGTGCACCAGGTGAGGGTGGCCAGGAAAGGGCAGTGGTGAACTATCAGTGATGGGACATAGACGGTCACTATTGCACTGTTTTCAGTCTTCACTTACCTGTGAAACTTGCCTGCTGAAATCTAGAAGGGGAAGGAAGAAGAAATGGGGAGGGGAAGAGAAAGGAAATGGGGGAAAAAGGGCGCAGAAAGGGCAAGATGGAGGAGGAAGGAGGGGCAGAAGAAGGAAGAGGAGAAAGGGAAGAAAATTTAGGGAGGAAGAGGAGGAGAAAAGGGGAGGAAGAGAATAGGAAGAAAAAGGGAAAGAAAAGAAGGGAAGGAAGAAGAGGAAGAAGCAAGGCCTAAGCAGTTGCTATGGTAATTGCTAAGGCCGACCTCCTGGCTCAGGTCCTACATTCCTGGAGAGCATGGCCACCACACCCCCCACAGAAGCTGTCCTGCTCTGACTCTCTGGTATCCTCAGGGCCCTGCTCAGGCTGGTAAAGCCCACGTGTGTTGCTTCCCTGCCCCCACAGAGCACAGACCTACACTCACTCTCCGTGGAAGGATACTAACTGTGAAGAGGGTTTCCACAGAAGGACAGAGGGACACTCACTGTGGAGAGGCAGCTCCTCTGCTCCCGGAGGATGGCACCGAAGCCCAGGAAGCCAGTTGTCATGACAAGAGCACCAGCGAAGATGAGGATGTAGGCAGAGGCAGCAAATGTGCTGGAGGCCAAGATGCTGAGGTACCCGCTCTTCTCCACCAGTGTCCAGACACCCACAGCCATGACAGCTGCCCCACCTACCTGCAGAGACATGAGACAGATCAGCTTTGCCAGCTGCCACCTCCCTGGTGCCCACTGGGCACCAGACCCTTTTCAGGCACCTTGTCAATTTGGCCTGATAGAAGAATTTCTCTGTTGAGCTTATAAATGAGCAAATCAGAGGCTTCAGGTGCTCAGTAGGCTCGCCAGCCACCGCCACCACCACCACCACCACCACCGCCGCCGCTCCCACAAAGATGCAGAGAGATTTTGAATCTAAGCCTGAGCTCCAATCTATGCTTTTTCCTGACCAGGCACGAAGACCCTTTGCCTTCCCCGCACCATTCTGGGCACCCTCTTCCTCAGAGCTCTCCTTGGGGCCTTTCTTGCAGGCCCATGTTCACATTTGGACAGTGGGTGAAGAAGAAACAGGCCCACGGAGGAGAGGTGGCCTGTCTGAGGTCTTGCTTCCAGGCGGGACAGACTCAGGGGTGATGCAGAGCCAGCATGTGTTCTCCGTCCTGCTCCATGGAGAGGCGTCCATGTTCCTTACATGCCTACACAGGATGTGGAGGGGGCTGAGTTTTCTTCTTCGCTAACTGGCATATTCTGGTTTGGTCCTGAGATGGGGCCGGGGTTAGGACCCTGCTCACTTGCTGGTCTGAGAGCTACTCCCGAGGGAGAGTGTCATGGAGCACAGCTAGAAGCTTGGCATCCGGGGGATCATGAGGTGCTCAGCATTTATAACCATGCGTGCACTCCAGGTGCCGCACATGGAGTAGGAGGGCCATTGGCCTGGGACTCGGGACTTCAGGACTTGGGAATTCTGAGAAGCTCTGCCATTGGGTCCTGGGAAGGTAACTTCTCCCTGCTCCTAGTCTCCAGGTCCTCATTTAAGAATGGGCCCTCTCCTTCAGGTAGATAGTGGCAGCTTCCTTAGAGGTCTTAGTGTGGCCAAAGCTAGAGAAGCCTGCTCCTGCGCCACCCCATCTCTGCTCATCCCTGGAAAAGGTTCCCCGTCTGTACCACAGTGACTCCAGGGTCATTTCCTCACTCTTGGTTCTGTGCAGTGACAGACCTCAGCAGGGCAATGCTTGGGGGTTCTTAGCAATTAGTGCACAACAGGTACCTACACCACGCAACTGACATGTACCCTGCCAATTTCTTGTCCTGGGGTAGGGCACATTATCTCCTCGTAGCAGATGAGGAAGGAAACTGAGGCCAGCAGAGGATAGCCGTGTGTCCCGGGGTGACTCCACTAGTTTCAGAACTGAGATTCAGGGCCAGGTCTTTTGAGGACAGAGGCAGGACTGTCCTTGGATCCCACGGAGTGGGTGTGCCTGCCCCTCTGCTTCTGCTGTTCAAATGGATGGTTCCTTCCAAGCACTCTTTTATCTCCACTGGAACCTCCAAGTGAGAGAAGCCGGCGTAAGGGCACCACACAGGACCGCAGCTGTGCTGCTAAATGGAGCTGGAGAGGCTAACAGTCCCCGTACCACACGAAGCACAGTTTCCCCTTCTGGGTTAACCTCTCTAAACCTCAGGTGTATCTTTTGATGAATGGCACCTTACGCTATACTTGCCGGCACAAAAACAATGGCAGGGCCTACAAATCGAGCTTAGAGTTGGGAATCCCAGGGTACACTAGACTTCTGGAGTCCCCGAGGGTAGAGGTTATCCATACTTCCCACAATTCCCAGGAGCAAAGGGTTGGCTGCATCTGGGTGAATGAACCTGAACAGCTTCCGTGACCTCTGGGAATCCAAGTAGACTATCACCCCCATGATGCCCTATATAAGCATGTTGTCTAGAAGGCTTGAGGGAGGGTCTCGGCTCTGAACGACTCCTCGCTGGGAGATGGAGATGATCCTTCAATCTCTTTAGTCCTCAGTTCTTCATCTTGCAAGTTGAGGGAACCTCATTGGATTGGTGGTTCTAATGTACATCTACTAAAGACCCCTTTAATTACTTTCTTCCAAGGATCTTGAATTTTGAGGTCTTTGCCTAACAAACATGGTGTATTAACTAAGAAGTAACTAATCTTTCTCTCTATCCCCGCCTCCTCCAAAACAAATTAACCAAAGGCAAAGGATACTGCCAAGGAGAGTTTCTGAATAGTGTGAGGCAGGCAATGTGACCCTGATGAGTTATGACATCATCAAAACTCTGAGAGTCATGGTGTTTTGTGGGTACAATCTCTGTGTGGAAATGGGCACACCTTTTCTATTAGGTGAGTTAAACCAGGGAGTAACCTGAGCATCCATATCTGGGAGTCTCAGAAGGACAGGTGCAGACTGGCCTGGGACAGTTAATCTGCTGGGGGTACATGAAACCACTCAAAAAAAAAAAAAAAAAAAAAAAAAGAATCATTTGTCACATAAAATTTGGGATCTCAAGTTTCTCTCATGTCCTCAGAGTCATGGCTGCATAATCACCTGGGGAGCTATGAAAAACCAGGGATGGAGCCCAGTCGGATCAGCAGCACCCCTGGGAGTGAGACCCAGGCAGGGACCTTTTAAGAAGTCCCAGATGCCTCTTTGAGAATCACAGCACAGGTCCAAGCATTCCACCCTTTTCTTGCCAGTAGGTGGCACTGTATGAAGCCCTGCAGAACACAGCTTCTCTAGGTCTTGCCCCAGGCGATGTAGACTTCGGATCAGGGCTGGCTGGAGCTGAGGGCTTTGTCCCAGCACTCTCAGACCTTGGGAAGTATCGGATCCTGTAGAAAAGCTGGGTCCCCAGCCACAACATATGGTCTGGGAGGGATCTGGAGGGACACCTGCCTGATCAAAGTCTAGAAGACAAGCTGGGTCTGATAACCCAAAGAAAGCAAGAGAAGAGTGTGAATCAATGGGCCTGAGACCCTGAGGTCACCCTCCCCAGAGTTGCAATGCATGGAGAAGGTAGTTACTGAGGGGTCAGCACCGTAACTAGGCACGAGGAACAGAGGCCTTACATCCTAAAGGGGCTTTGATTTCCTGAGTGTGATTCGGTTACCTTTGAACGAGAAGTAAAAAAGTTCAGTGTTGACATGGGTCACCAGGTGTCACAGGAAGGCAGAAGCCAGCGAGACTGGGCCAAGTTCTTTTGGTTGTATGGTTTGCTGTGTGATAATGGGACGACTTCTTTAGGTCCCAGTGCCTTTATCTGTAGATTGGGGTACTGGGGGAGTGGGCAGGGGTGGAGTGCTGACCCCAGATCCCATTTCCCCAGCTGCTTGCATCACGTTGGTGCTATAGCACTCGGCTCTTTATAAGACAGAGATGGCTTTCTGTCAAATCGTAACTGGATTTCTCAGCCATGGCTTAAAGCCAGTGGGCCAGAAAACAGCGTGGGAGTGTGGGTAGGGGGGAGATAGACAAAGACACAGCAAGACAGGAGGGGCAGAGAGGGTCACCCACACAGGTCATTGAAGAGTAACTCTGACAAAATGCTGTGTGTCTGGTCCAGGGCACTTGGCCTAGCATGAGCAGCCATCCTTGCCCAAGGCCTGATGGAACTAAGATGCAGACCTGTAGAAAAGCAGGCAGAGGGTGTGAGAGCAATCATAGGATTTTTCTTGGTCAGGACTCATAGGTAGGGTTTCTCTGCTGGGGACACAGGAAGGACAATGAGGCCTCTAGGAAGGACTCCGTCCGTGGTCTGGGTTCTCTGTCCTCTGTACTGGGCAGCCCATGGCATGGGAAGGCAGGAAATACGCAAGATGATGGTGTGTGTGTGTGTGTGTGTGTGTGTGTGTGTGTGTGTGTGGTGGGGAGCAGGGGCCGAGCAGAGCTGCTCACTACCTGCTCTGTGGCATTCTAGAAAGGTTTGTAGTTAGGTAGAAAGGCTGGCCCATTCAAGTCCACACTTCTCCTTCATTAATGGTCCCTGGGTGGCCTCTTCCATGACACAATCACTCATGTACCCAGCAGCCTTTGCAGGGGCCCTGATGCCTCTCTGTTAGACCCACTTCCCTATCCTTACTGTACTGTCCTTGGCTCCAGTCCCAGGTCATCCTCCAGCTCTTGTTCTGCCCCCTTTCTAATCTGCACATCTTCCCCAAAACCAGAGCCTCAGGCCCAGGCTCCCCTACATTTGCCGGGAAGCCTGTAAATATCTGCCCTCACATGATTGGCTTTCGTTCCTTCGCACCCTGGTTTTAATGGCCACTTAGAAAGTGTTCACAATTTTTTTTTTCTATTTTTAAAATTTTTTTAATGTATGTTATGATATGTATGGAGGGTGTATGAGGATGTGCATGCTTGAGAGTGTGGCTTCATAGCATGTGTATGGAGGCAAGAGGTCAAGCTTGGGTGGGGTGTTGGGCTTCTTCTTGGCTAAGGCAGGGTCTCGTTTGTCACTGCACACGCCTGGCTAACTGACATGTGTCTGTCTCTCCTCTTGTTGTAGGTGTGATGGGATTGTTGACCATGCCCTACTGTGATTGCCTTTACCTGGGTCCTGGGGATCTGAACTCATTTCCTTATATTTGCACGGCAAGTACTTTGCCATCTCCTGATCCATCTCCTAAGCCCACGGCTGCTGCTCTTGAACCCACTGTCAGCGCCTCTGAAATAAGTGAGCAAGACTGTGAACTTGGGCAAGGCGATAAGGTCTGGATCCCTGGACTATTGGCCATGTGTATCCGGATACACTATACTGCCAGTCATCTGGCTCCGCGTTTCTCATCTCTTTCCTTCCCATCCTTCTTACACTAATTATTCTGCACATTCCAGAGATCTTCTTCCAAGCCCATTAGAAGCATGCACCTACTTCCAGCTCAGCAGGAGAGCTCTGTACCCCTTTCCCTGGCAGCACTCTGCCCACCCCCTGCTGGCATGCATGAACTCCATGATGGGACTTAGGCAGACGACTGTGGTCACATCAGCCTCTGCCTGCCAGACTTCCTGGGGCAACAGCAACAAAATGTTTTTTGCCCCTGTTTCCCTTTTTTTTTTTTTTAGAGGGATAACCTGCATCTCAGCAGGCATGGGAGGGGGTGAGCATCATAGATCATAAAGGGACAGGAAGCTGCCTCTGCATCCTGTTAATAATGTCAAATATCAGGTCGGCATCTCTGCTAGCCCTGCCTATGTGGGGATCTCATTGGCTGCTGGCTCTGTACCAATTCTGTGGGACCAACTTTGTAGGGATGGGCTTGTTATAGGCAGGTCCAGGGTGACATTGTACCTGCTGGCATGTTCTTCATGGCTATTTGGCTTTAAGTATCTCTCGGTGAAATAAATTCATACATCTCTGATCCTTTTATCTTGAACCTCATCTGCCCTGATACGTGCAAAAACCTCAAAGGACATGGAGGGTTGGAGCTGGGAGGGAGGGTCGTGTCACTGGCTCAATCTTCCAAAGACAGAAGAAACCTCTTTGGAGCCTGGTGCACCCAACACCCAGCAAATCTTGCTGTCCTCCCTACCATCACCAAGCCTCCTGTATCTTTCTATAGTTACACTCCTCACAGGAGGAGTGTTTTGCTCACACCACACTGAGTGTCACCCTTTTAGCCTCTTGATTAATGCCAGAGTGCAGGGCAGCTGTCTATAGGGAAGGACAAGCAGAAAGAACAGAAAGGACAAGAAGGAAAAGAATCAAAGAAGGAAGGAAAAGAGGAAGAAAGTAAAGGCCGGCAGGGAGAGAGGAAGGAAAGAAGAAAGGACAAATAAAAGGAAAATTCCAGAGTCTAGAGGGAGGAGTCAGGGTCCATGCAGACGTGACATCTTTATGGCCACACACTGAGGTGCTGACAGAGTGTGGCCCCGAGATCCAGAATTGATGCTGTCCCATTGGATTGGATGCTGCCGCATTGTGAGGTGGGAAAAAACTCACCCCAAATAGTTCCACCCAAGGCCCTCAAACAGCTGCAGCACCTACAAGTCCTCCTCGGGCACAGGAGATGGCTTTCTCATAGCTTTCTGGAAGAAGCCCCTTCAGTTAGTGGTCCGCCCACCATGCACTCTAGCACCTGAGGCCTCGAGGGGCTGGGTGGGAGTGAGTAAGTGTCGGGATCTCAAGTGGGGGTCTAATAAGGGCATATTCTCTGACCCCCCCCCCCATGGGTGGTGCTCACGTCTTCCATTTTTCTTTCTGCTCCCAGCCACTGTGTGTGTGTGTGAAGGCATGCACACCCACACATACTCCGAGGCCACAGAAGGACTCCAGATGCTCAACTCCTCCCTTATTCCCACGAGGCAGGACCTCTCGTTGAGCCTGGAACTATCCCACAACAAGCTCAGTGATGTTCTTGTCTCTCCCCGCCCCTCCCCCCCAGCTGGCTCTGGTCTTCGTGCTTGCACAGAAAGTGCTCCCACTCACTCGAACATCTCCGCCGTCTCCCGTGTTTCTTTAAAGAACACCCCATTGGTAGCCCCACAGCCTGGATAGACCCCTAGGCAGGACGGGCTGTGAGCAGAGGCAGCATCCTCAGACTCCTCCCGTAGCCTGGCAGAGCTTCTGGGAGGTTGGGGATGTTTTGATTATTGACACAGCCAAGCAGCTAATTAAAATAATAAATTAGAGAACAACAGAGGAGGTGACGGGAGCCGTGTAAGGAAGGGGAGGGGGGAGAAAAGTGTCTCTTTGGCAGCCACGCAGGAAAGCAGGGCATGCTTGCTTTTCAGGGTCACCCAGGAGGTATGCCAATGGTGGCAACTGTGACCCCTGACCAGAGCTAATCCAAGGAGGCCTCAGGGACAGGGTGATGGGAGAGGAAGCTCCTGAATCTCATCCAAGGTGAGTAGAGTGGGGTCTGCCCTGCTCTTCTCAGATGTGGGAATGTGACCCACTCAGGACTGTGACCCGTGTGTAATAATGACAGTGCTATTGACAGAAAGGTCTCAGAGGGCATCAGGCCTCCCCCAGGCAAGCTTAGCTTCAGAAGCAGCGTTCCGTGTGAGCATTCCTTGTTCTCTACCCAGGTCCTGACTCAGGAAGCTCTAAGTGCAATGCTGGGAATGGGGGAAGCTGAAGAGGGGGCAATCACCAGTTCACCCCATTGCACTAACAGCAGGGCACCAATACAGGCCACCGGTTGTGGTAGAAATCGCCACAATAGCAAGTTCTGATTCTCACAGTTCTGACATTCTCACTCCACATTTAAAAAAAAAAATAGTGAGAGTAAATGAGTTGCCTAGCAGCTCAATGTTTGTGGTGGTTTGAATGAGAATATCTCTCATAGGCTCACATGTTCGAATGCTTAGTTCTCAGTTGGTGGAACTGTTTGGGAAGGATTAGGAGGTGTGGCCTTGTTGGGGGAGGGCTATCATTTGAGATTTCAAATTTCAAAGCCCACCCATTCCCAGTTAGCTTATCTCTGCCTCATGCCCGTGGGTCAGGATTTAAGCACTCAGCTACTGCTCCGGCCCTATGCCTGCCTGTCTGCCTGCTGCCATACTGTGCACCATGATGGGTATAGATTCACCCTCTGAAACTGTAAGTCCCAAACAAACTCTTTCTTTTATAAGTTGCCTTGCTCATGTTGTCTCTTCACAGCAATAGAGAAGTAACTGAACCAACTGGTGACGAATGAACTTGGTCAGCCTGGTCCCCATCTACACGGCGAGGACACTAGTGGCACTGAGTACTGAAGTTGAACAGAAGGTCACTGGGGCTCCTCTGCAGTCTCTCAATGCTGAGCATCATGACCACCAGAAGGACACCCTGGGCGTTTTGCTCCACGCTGGCTTTTGGCAGAGCCCTGCAACGTGGACCCACACTCAAAAAGCACTTTGCATTGCCCAAAGAGGGACTTTGTGTTTCACTGAATGTCTAGCCTGGGTGGCTGGGCCCTGCTCTGTGTCAGCTTCTGTGTTGGAGGGTGAAAGGACAGTGGGCAGCAGGCTGGACGATGTGGAAAGACGCCCCCGCCTCATCGCCCTGCGCTGTGGTTTCTTCAGGAAGGCAGAGCTGTGGTGACCCTATTCGAGACACGCAGACATTGCTCCATCGTGTGACCAGGGTTCAGGTAAGCCACAATTGGACTTTGGGTGTATCTTCAATAAGAGGGGACTTCCTTTGTGGGGAAGAGTTTACTTGATAGATCATGGACTTCCAGGTCTCTAACTGAGTAACAACTGCTTCTGCTGGCTGACGCTACTTCAAACTGCGTTGCTTTGTTCTTTCACCCTGGGAAACCAACACGGTAAAAAGTGGGTAATTAATTGTTTTATACTTGTCAGTGTTTTAGAGATTATCCAGAGTGGGCACAGGAGACTTATGGTCAGGGGAAAAAAAGTCTTACAAAGAAAAGTTGGGCCCAGGCATGGTGAGTCAGGCCTGTTATCCCAGTTAAGGCTAAGAGAATTGTTGCAAGTCTGAGGACAGCCTGGGTTACAGTATGAGACCTATCCCAAAAAAATAAAAATAAAGAAGAAGAAGAAGAAGAAGAAGAAGAAGAAGAAGAAGAAGAAGAAGAAGAAGAAGAAGAAGAAGAAAAAGGAAGGTGGAGGGAGGGAAGGAGGGAGAATGCATGTTCAGCAAGAATTCTATACACCCTAAGTGATTTATCTGAGGGTCAAATCTGTGCCTGTGGCCTAGTTGTCAGTCCTCAGCCACAGAGTTTAATTACCCAGGATCTGTACCCCTGGGCCTCCCTGCTCCAGAAAACTCTTTTCTAGGAAGATCAAAGCAAGTTATTTTCTTTTTTCTGTTCTCAAGAACTTTGCAAAAACACATTTAAGCAAACACTGTGTCTATCATTTTAATAGATAGTATCTGATGCCATCAGTTTTCTCTCCACTTTGAAACCCACCCTGAGCTGCTGTCTTGGCCAGGAAGGAACTTGGAACCAGTGTGACCTTCTGTGTTTTTAGGGTCCGTCTGTGTTTTTGAGTGTGTATGTGTGTGTGTGTTGGGGTGGGGGGGTAGTTATCCCTTACCTGATACCGGGAGGCCAGGTCAGTTTTAGGGGGCATTTTCAGGCTTAGAGGCTAGGGATGATCTCCAAACTATAGCTAAGGAAGCAGGCTCAGACATCTAAACTACGTCTTCCTGGGCCACAGCGTCCACAGCTGCTGTGTTCCTGCTGACTACAAGCTTGCCCTCTTAGTCTTTGCCACACCCAGTAGGACCACAATATGAAACACACAATCAACAAACACCAGATATGGTGGCAAGCCCCTATGGACCCAGCAGTTGGGAAACTGAGGCAAGATGATCACTGGTTCCACATCGAGGCATCGTCTTAATAAATGAATTAGAATAAAAGGCAACACCTCTATAGACCACCTGGGGACTGATGGTATTGTGTTCCCAATTAGCCAGGTAATCAATCACCCCTGGGAAGCAGAGGCCATGCTGCTGTGGGAAACCTCTGTCAGGAGCCATAGAGACCATCCCTGTTACAGTGCAGCTCTGAGACCATGGCCAGGCAAGGCCGGTGGGTGTCAGTGGGGAGGGGGCATCATTTCAGCAGCCAGGAGAACAAGGGCACCGTGTGTTGGTTGCAGGGAAGGTAAATGAGGCTGCACACAGACAGTTCGGCCTGGATGTGGTGCCGTGGACTCCACGAGAGAGAGATGCAGCCTAGATTCCTCCCTGCCTCATAGCCAGAGCAGGGCTGGCTCTGAGCTGAGGGTCAAATCTGATGATGAGCCCCCTGCACGGTCTTCACCTTGGGAGAAGTCAGCCTTGGCAGTGACTCAAAAGTGAACGTGGCCAGACTGCAGCTGTCAGGTGGGGTATGCCACGGCCCCCACTTACCCAGAAGAAGAAGTTGAAGATGAAGAGTAGGTACTTCAGGTGGGCCAGCAGCCAGTCATCCTGCTCTGTCTTGCACTGTGCCATGGCGGCTGGGCCTGTGGAGGACACAAGCATGCTGGGTAAGGGGACACCACAGGAGTCCTTGGTGTTGTTCCCATCCCAGTGGGCTTCACCGGTGGGACTGAGGCTGGGGCTCTGGGTGTCCAAATATAACTTGGACCTCAAATAAAGAAGGTCAACATAAGCCAGGTACGGTGGCGCACGCCTGTAATCCCAGTATTTGGGGAGGCAGAGGCAGGAAGATCTCTGTGAGTTTGAGGCCAGCCTGGTCTACAAAGTGAGTCCAGGACAGCCAAGGCTACACAGAGAAACCCTGTCTCAAAAAACCCATACCCAAACCCAAAACAAACCAAAACAAAAAGTACAACCTAAGGAAGGCCAGTCTGAGTAGATTTTTCTAGGCTTTTGGGTCTCAGTGTCCAGAGTCCTTTGTCTCTCCACCCTGTCTCAGTACCACTGCTGTGACTCTCAGGAAGATCCGTGGGCTTCTCCAGGTCCATGGTCTAACTAGGCTTTGGGACATAGTGTGTGCTCAGTAAATGGGAACTTCACTCCACTCCCCATCTCTGACTCGGCATCCTGTCTGGCTCTGAGCCCTGGATGGATGACCCTAGAACTGTGAAAGCAGTGGGGCTCCAGAAGGCCTGCTGGGCATTGGCCCTCTTTGCTTCTCAGTTGGGACACAGCTCAGCAGGTAGTTTCTGCTCCTGGGCTGTGGCAAGTTACTTAACCTCTCTGTGCAGCGTCACAAAGCCAGGAGGCTGGAAGACGGCCGAGGAGGTGTACTCTGTTCTCTCGGAAGAGACTCTTCACCACCTGGAGCATGTATCTATATCCCAGCCTCTCTTTCTGTGAGGTGTGGGTAGGGTGGCAGGCAAATGGCCTGTGAGCAGAGGGGGCACACCAGTTTCTTTCTTATCTATCTATCTATCTATCTATCTATCTATCTATCTATCTATCTAT
>NW_026590905.1:3504897-3520992 GCF_907164565.1 Psammomys obesus | reverse complement strand
TATCTATCTATCTATCTATCTATCTATCTATCTATCTATCTATCTATCTATCTATCTTTGGTTTTTCGAGACTGGGCTTCTCTGTGTAACAGTTCTGACTTTCCTGGAACTTGATGTGTAGACCAGGCTGGCCTTGAACTCACAGATGATTCCCCTGCCTGAGTGCTGGGATTAAAGGCATGGGCCACCACACCCCACTTCAGATCAGTTTCCTGAAGGCATTGATTTTGTGGGGGAATGGGTTCCCTTGTACTTGGAGAGAACGTGGACCGATTTTTTAGAGGTCACCGAAGTGAGCTTGTTCCTGATTCTGTGCCAGCTTGGCTTGTTTCACTGGTTATTCCAGGTTTTCTGCAGACTCCGTCATTGATATGGAATTTGTCAAGCTCTTCTTTAACTCTGCTAAATTTCAGGTCCTATTTCCCGGCTGTGTTCTGGGGTACACACAGATTTGGAGCTGCGGCATCGTTCTGATAGATCATTCCCTCTGCCGTTAGTAAGCACCACATTTTATCTCTGACAAAGACGGACGCATCCTTGAAGTGGGAAGGGCGGTATGTCTTTCTTGACCCTGTCCTTCTGGTTGCTTGGCATGTGGCTGGACATCAGGCCGCCACTTTGTCCCCCAAACTGGAGGGACCAAGGCTCGTGCCAGCGTGTGCCAGAGCGAGATGTTGGCTGTGTCCACCGAGCAACTCATACATGTATTTGACTGTGGGTTTCATTCATAGCCCTCATACATATGGATATTTGCTTATACGTTTTATTTGTGTATCTCATACATATGGATATTGGCTTTTGCATTTCACTCATGTACTACCATCAATCTGCATGGGAGGTACTAATCAGGGACTAATTTTGCCTCTGCTGAAGATCATAATGATTAGGAGGAGAGATTCTGGTGAGATTCCTCCTATATCCAGGGGCCTGTCAGTTTCCCCTCTGGTGTATGGGGAAGGATATGGGTGTGGGGCTCAAGACTGGAGGTCCTTAGAGAGCAATGGTCCCAGCATGATCATTATATGTAAGTTCAGGAGCTTGGGAGTGTGTTCAGAGGGTATTCCCACATTTCCCTATTTCATTCTCTAGCAAGAACGAAAATATGCATCAGACACTGAAAGTCCAGTGTGGAGAAAATGTCAGGAAGGTGGACAGGAGACAGAATCCTGCTGGGCACAGTGGGTAAAATTCCCTGTGCAGACCAAAAGCAGAGAGAAGGAAGGTGAGGCCTGGGAAGGAGTGGGCAGAGGAATAGGAAGCCAGGAGAAAGCTAGTGGGAAAAGGTGAGGGACTGGAGGGTGAGGACACAGGGCCAGATTTGCATTGAGGCTTGACCTCAGCTGTGCTAAGCTAGGGCGCATATGGGAAAGGGCAAGAGAGAAGGTTTTAAAATGGTCGGGGGGGGAGGGGGGGAAGGCTGAAGGGCATGTGGGGAAGGGTACCAGTGCTGTAAAGGAGGGTTGCTTGGCTCCCTGGGAAGCTCCAGAGCCCATGTGCTGGCTCTGCAGCCCTCCAAGAAATGGACGGGACTGGTCCCTTTGGCAACCAATGCTCCACCATCCTGCCCTGGTTCATTTACCCCTACGTGTCTTTGTTTTCCCTGATCGGGTAGTGGGGGCCGGGTAGGGAGAAGGGAGAGTAGTCATGGTTTCAGAGTGTCAGCTCCCAGTTGGGCTTTGGATAGTCCCAGGGCAACCACCGGTATCCTTCTGCCACCCAGC
Source organism: Psammomys obesus (assembly GCF_907164565.1). Lineage (NCBI taxonomy): Eukaryota > Metazoa > Chordata > Mammalia > Rodentia > Muridae > Psammomys > Psammomys obesus. The sequence goes on along the minus strand of NW_026590905.1, from coordinate 3,519,271 downwards.
TTCCGGTTCCCAGGAGACAAGCTGACCACCAATGTGTGTGTTTTTCACTTCTGCTCATAAGGGTTGGGAGCTGGACACACCAAACAACTGTCCCAGGTAGAGGGGTCAGACTGTGGGGCCATGTGGGACTTCCTGGGAATGAATGGATGAGATCATTGTCATCATTTTTTCCCCCAGGACAGGGTTTCTCTGTGTAACCATGGCTGTCCTGTTCTAGTCACTCTGTAGACCAGGCTGGCCTTGAACTCCCGGAGAGCCAGCTGCCTCTGCCTCTGCCCCCCGGGTGCAGAGCACCACCACTGGCCTGAGATCATTATTATTATTACTTTTTTGTTCTAGTTTCATTTCTTTTCCTGTGGTAAAAATACCTAACAGAAAGCAATTTAGGGGACATAGGTTTGTATTAGCTTATGGTTTTTTTGGTGACAGTCCAGCATTGTGAGGAAGGTGGGAAAGTGAAGGCAGGAACTTCAAACATCTAGTCACATCATGTCCAGACAAGAGCAGAAAGAAATGAACTTGCGCATGCTCACTTGCTGGCTCTCTTGGGCTCGGCTTAATTACTCCACTCTTACATAGCTCAGGACTCTGACCAGGGAACAGGACTGAGCATAGTAGGCTGGTTCTTTCCACATCAACTAAATTAACTAAACGGTTCCCAGCAGACATGCTCTCAGGTCAATTCAATGTAGACAATTCCTTCTCAGGTGACTCCAGGTTGTGTCAAGTTATCAATAGAAATAACCACCACGTCTTGCTCTACAGCCTAGTCTGGCCTGGAATTTACGATCCTCCTGCCTCTGCCTTCCTGATGGAGGCATCACAGATGTGTCTCCGCATTCCTGTATCAACCTCTGATGTTGAATCACAAGCAGGCATCTGAGTACAAAAGAGGTGACTTTTCCCCCAGATCCCCTGTCTCATCAAACTTCTGGCCTCTTTGGCCTTTGAGAAGCTGAGAACCTGATACAACCTCATTCCCCGTCCACCTAGAGGCACCAGGGCTCAGAGGAGCTCCCACCCCTCAAGGGCTGTTCTAACCTTCCATAACCTGTAAGCTAGCATTGCTACAGTGGACAGCAGTGAAGATGCGACAGCAGAGGTCGGGGCCACAGGAAGGGATGGGGCCTTCTCGGAGCCTTAGCTGTTGGTGGATGCCCGCAGGCTGTCTATGACCCATCCTAGGTGGAGACTCTGCTAAGAGCACAAGGCCTGAGATGGGGCCTCTGTGGCCTGGGCTCTTCCCACTCTTCCCAGTTCCCAACACTGCCTGTTGGACCCAGTGCATAGCTTTAGAGTGGGTCTCACCAGGTTGCTGGGGGATCACATGGGTACTTGGGTGCTCATTGCTGCATAGGTAGGTGGCTAACCCCTCCTAGGGTCCCAGCTCTTTAGGATTGGGGCAAGACTCAGTCAGAGGGTGATCAATGACCCCGCTTTTCTAGGTCAGTGATGTTCCTTGGAACACAGGGCTTTTGAGGCCTGGACCAGGAAGGATTTGTGTCATCCTGCTTCAAGATGCTGCTGGTCTCAGTGTCTCTCCTTGACCCAGAGTCCCAGGAGCCATGTCTAGGGACAGCGAGGCATCGTGCAGGAGTGGTGGGAATCGTGCCGTGTGGGCACATCCTCTCCTGGAGCTCAGATTTAGGGTAGTTTTCACCAAAATGGTAAAGCCTTTTCACAGGTTCCCTGGGAACAGTGCCTTCCAGGGCCTCTCCTGGGCCATGGTATTGATGAAGGAACAAAGCTGGATTCAGGGCTGCTGAGGTCATAGGCACAACACAGGCCATCTCAGAAAAGCAAGAGCAGATGCCTGGATGGTGATGTCATGTTCTGGGCCATTCCTGAAGACTGGGTATATAATGTCACCAGTTGTAAGACTTGAGGACTACTCTCTGCTGCAAGCCCACCCCCTGTTCCCAGGAAACGAATCTCAAACAGCTCAGAAGATGAGAGACCGTAGACTGAGCCAGATGGGCCTGCTGTCCTGGTGAGCCAGATATGGTTCTGACAAGGTGAGAACCTAGGAGCACAGGACTCTCAGAGCTACAAGGATCCCTGGATCTGTTCTGCTCTCTCTCTCTCTCTCTCTCTCTCTCTCTCTCTCTCTCTCTCTCTCTCTGTGTGTGTGTGATGTAGGTCAGAGGACAACTTTAGGTGTTGATGCTCACTCCCCACCTTTTTTTCGAGACAAGGGCTCTTATTCACAATTGCCAACCCTCAAACTTCCAGCAATTCTCCTGCCTCTAAGCTCCTATTTTCTAGTAGAAGCATGCTGAAATTACAGACCCACATTCCACTTTTTACTTTTTCACATGGGTTCTGGGGATCTGAACTCATGTCGTCGGGCTTTCCCGGCAAGCCCTTTCTCTACAGAGCCACCTTTTCAGTCTGTCTTCTTTGTTGAGAGCTGAAGCCAAGCCCTGGGTATGAGGAGGAGGAGGCAGAGGTCACACTGTGGCTTTGTGGTCTACAGAAGATTCCCCACTCCTGAAGGGCAGTTCTGACTGAGGGCTAGGGAGGGAAGCTAGGCTGAGGGTCCCTGTGTGTCCCTAATTTGTTGCTCAGTCCCCTGGTGGTGGGATACTGAGGGTGAGCCTCAGCAGGCCAGTGTATCTTGACCTGTCCAATGCAGCTCTTTGATCTCATGCCACAGCTGAAAGTCTGTCTGTCCCGGGCACAGCCTTCGATTGGGTCTGTAGGAGGCAACAGGCCCCTGAGTCGAGAGAGCCACCGTGGCTGTGCACTGTGGAGGAGCCAGCGGATGCTCACAGGACCCTCTGGAGGGAGCCACTTCTTTGCTCTTGGCTGCCTGAGCTAGAGGCTTGGAAGCCTCTGGTTGTGAGCACCACAGGGAGTCATGTGCTCAAGTCTCTGGGGAGGCGCCACTCTGTCAGCGTGTCCATGTCAGCTACTGCAAACGCGTGCATGGATGTGGGCCACTGTTTGCATCAGACCAAGGGCTGATTGCTGACTATAGAGTCTCAAGGATGGTGCTATAGGCGAACCGTGAGTGAAGAGCCTGGCAGTAAGAATCCCTAGTCTCTATATTCTGGTTGGTATTTTTCTAAGTACAGAACGGGGCTTTGGCTTTTTGGGTTTTTTTTTTTTTTTTTTTTTTTTTTGTTATTTTTGGCCTCATTTGTAGCACCAACATGCATTAGGTGAGAAATCCACCCCCTACCCTGTCTTTAGCTGTGTTCTCCCATCAGATTCCCTTTGAATGTGCACATGCAACACACACACACACAGGCATGCATGCACACACGCACATGCACACACACACTGACATACATATAGGCATGCACACACAGGTACCATACATATGTGTACATGCATTCACACACATACATGTACATATGCAGACACTGTAATACACTCCACACACACACACAAGTACACACATACACACAAGTATACACACACGCAGCGTCTTCTCAGGTTCTGTTTGCTGTCACCTCCTGCTAAGTGATTCCGACTTTTTTTTTTTTTCCTTTTAAAAATTGTAGCCTGATCTTTGAAATGAGAAATCCCCCAGCAAGTAAGAAAAGTGTCAGTGGATAAACAAACACACCAGCAGTACTAGTGTCATTGGGTGTGAGCACCTCCTGTCCCCTCCAGCACTGTGATCCTTGGCAAGCCTAATGGCCTCCAGGACCTCAGCTTCCTGCTTTTTAAACTAGAGCTGGTGCTGTCTGCTTTCAGGGTAGTTTTGAGGATTCGATGGGCTGGAGAATTTTCAAGAACCTCACATACTGAAATGCTCCAGGGACAATTGACCCAAGATCTCGAAGGCCCTCCCCAGCGAAGGACAGTGGAAAGTGGGTGGTGGGCCAACTTTCTGTTGCTGTAACAAAATGCCTGAGAAAAGTCAATGTAAAGGAGGAAAAGTTAGTTTTAGCTCATGGTTTCAGAGGTTTCCATGCACAGCTTTGAGGCACTGTCACCCTGGGCCTCTGGTGGAGCAGAACAGTACAGTGGAGGAGGACATACGTCTATTCACCTTATGGTGGCCAGGAAACAGAGGGGAGGAGGGACAAGGTCTCGATATCCCCTTCAAGGACATGCCCCAATGACCTAACTTTCTTACTTTAGACTCCATCTCTTAAAGGTTTCACTACTCTTCAGAAGCACCACTTGGGAGGGGCTGAGACTTCTGCTTACAGGCCTCTGGGGAACATTCTAGACCCTAGTTACAGCATCTGGGCAACCCCAAGTTACACGCTACCTACGTCTATCAGCTGGGAATGCAGTCCAGGTCCCTGCGTCCATCTTGCGTACTAGAGTGTCTGACCAGAGGGTGGCTGGAGAGACCCTGTTCCGAACTGTCCATGATCATTCAGTTGCAAGGAGCTGAGACCTTTATTTAATGAAGTAGACTGGCACGGGCAGGAAAGCCCCTTTAAAAGAAGTAGGAAGACAGCAGTGATGGCTTTCAACCTGGCAGCAGGAAACGCCTTCTATGTGTGCGGGCGCTGAATGGCAGGCTGCAGCCTGGGCCACCTACAGTCAGGGCTCCAGCATGTGGCACCCACATGGCCTTGGCCAGCACAGTGGGCATGAGGCCATCAAGTCTACAGGGTAACATCCATCTTGGTGCTTATGTCTCCTTCCCCAACCCCTGTGACTTCGGGAGGGCTGGGCTTAAGGATGCCTGGGCTCCGGCCCCACGGCTGTGTCTACCTTTCTCTGTGATGCCAAGCTGCAGCTTTTCCTGTGTATCTAGCTGCAAGGATGACCTTCTTTACCGAGTCAGGCAAAGGTGGCCTTTTCAAGTCCCTTGATCACGGTCAGATCATTTCTGCATCCCAGCTAGAGGTGCCCAGCAGCAGTCATGGCTCTCACACACACCCCATTGGGTGTGACTCTGAATACTTCATGAGTACATCTCTTTAAGGCTCACAGACACCCCATGAGACAGACATCGGAATCATCTCCTGCCACAGATGCAGAAAGGGCCACACAGGTTATACAGAGGTCACACAGTTAGTAAGCTGAGGCTGCTCAGACGGTTTCAGCCGGTGACATATTTCTGTGTGCCCACACACAATCAATGTCCTGTTTACACCTCTTGTGTCTGGGACAATGCCAGCTGATACCTATTGTCCTGCTACTGTAATTATTAGTAATGTTCTGTTCACTTTAAAAAAAAAGTGCTGGGCAGATGCTAAATGCAGGCTCATCACCACTGTGTCAGGCCATCTGTCTGCAATTTTCCATACTCCCCAAGCCTCTGTGTCTTCCCATTCCAGTCCCATTCCATCCTGTTCGCCTCAGTTGGTTTCTCCAACTGTGTGGAGGAACCTATAGAGGAACCCTGGCTGGAGCAGTCATCTCCCTGCCTCAGCTCCTGAACCCTCTCTACATGGCCTTTGTTATAGTCCTTCCAACTGTAAAAAGTCCCGGACCCTGAAAGCTCACCACCAGGGGTGCTCACCACCAAATCACACACAAAGGACTCCCTTTCTCTCTCCCCTCTCCCTTCCCTTTCTGCATTCCAAAGTTAGAGATATGCTGTGCTCATCTAAAAGAGCTCAGGCTATACACAAATGCCAAATCCAAGGACAGCAGGTCACCTACTGTTAGCTCAGGGATGCATGATTTCTTTATTCTGTAGACTAAGGAGAAGCCATGCAGACTGCCTGGCCAGGGCCCTACAGCTTCAGGTACAGGACAGCAGCCCCACCCCCACCCCCAGGCCAGGGTTCTCCTGAACTGTTTCAGTGAGTGAGGCTGGGCCATAGCTTCTGTTCTCTATACAGGGTAGATCTGGAATCAAGTCTGGGTGATGTCAAAGCAAAGGCCTCTTAGGTTTGAAGCCTCAGGCTTGGGGGAGAGAACTCCCATGCATTTTCTTGTTTGGTCTTGAATCTGAGAGCATCAAGATTCTTCTGACAAGCCCCTCTGACCAGAGTGAGGTATCGGTGGGTGAGCCATTTAGGGTACGCTCAGGATCTGTATAGTGAAGAGCAGTGGCTACAGGAAGACCTGGGTCATGAAGGGGGTGAGAGTGACACAGATCCCACAGTCCCAGTACCCAACTTTGGGAAGAGCCAGCCACATCATGGCTCATGTGCATGGGCTTAGGCTTGTGTGGTCCATACAGCTGTGACATTAACAAGCTGCCCACCTTCCTTCCATGTCTCATTTCCAATGAGCCGGCACTGCTCCATACTACCCATCATTCTTGCTAAACACAGACGCCCTACTTCTGACTTTTACTGGAAGTTGCCAAGCAGAGGATGGACAACGTAATAGATAATGCGTGGAAGGAGTCTAAGACTCCAGGAAGGATCAGAAGAGAGCTGGAGCTGTTATCTTTGACAAACAAAACAAACAACAACAAATGAAAATAGAGGACCGCAGATCCCTTCTAACGGGTGCTGGTAAATGGTTGTCTTCCTTTCTTCCAGAGATAGGTGGTGACATCAGACTTACTTATCTTTGAGTCATAAGGTGGCCTAACCGGCCCAAGGTCTTCTCAAAGTTGTCCCCACTTCCTCCTGTTACAACTATACAGCCACCCAACCACAGTACCCCAAGATCTGGGGACAGAGCAAATCTTGACGGTAAAGCAAGTAGACACATGTTATGGTCTGAGTCTTAAATGCTCAACAGAGGCTCACATTTTGAATGCTTGGTCCCCAGGTGGTGGTTCTGTTTTGGGCAACTGTGGAACCTTTAGGAGATGGAGACTAGCTGAGGAGATAGATTGCTAGGGGCAAGTCTTGGTTTCCAAGATCACTCTCTGCTTTCTGCTCTACTGTGATATGAGCAGCATCTGATACTCACTCCTGCTGCCCTAGATGATCTTTTATGCTGTGTTTTCCCCCTTGTGATAGGATGACATTCTCAGAAAAAAATATCTTTCATCCTCTCTTAGTTAGGGTTTTATTGCTATGAAGAGAGATCATGACAATAGCAACTCTTATAAAGGAAAACATTTAATTGGGGCTGGCTTATAGTTCAGAAGTTTAGCCTATTGTCATCATGACAGGAAGCATGGCAGCATCCAGGTAGTCATGGTGGTGGAGAGGTAGCTGCTGAGTTCTACATCCAGATCACCAGACAGCAGGAAGGGAGAGGGCCACTGGGCCTGGCTTAAACATTTGAAACCTCAAAGCCTACCCCCCCCCCCCCCCGACACACTTTCTCCAACAAGGCCATTTGTCCTAATCTTTTCAAACAATGCCATGTATTCCAGCTCGAACTGCCCAGGCAAATGTAGAGGAGATAGTACAGTTGCTCTCAAATTCAAGGACGTTTTAGAATCTTCTGGATGGTTGCAGAAACAGGAGGAGAGCTGAGCATGTGGCTCAGTCCCCAGAACCGTAAAAGCCACACAAACTGCCATCACTACACCACTCAGAGAGGTAGAGCCTTCTCTAGAAATCTCATTCAGAAAGTCTGGAGGGGCCGGTGAACATCTGTGCCCAGTCAATGCTGGTACAGCTGGTCTGGGTACACACAGTGTCCTTTGCATGACAGGGGAAAACAACAACAATAGCAAAAACAAGTGAGCCTGTTGACTGTGTGCAGGAGAACTCTCTACCCATCCTTGACTGCGACAGGGACACAACTCTTTATTTTCCAAGCTACTGCCCTGATGGGTTCTGATTCAGCAGCTCAGCTTCCTCCCCTCCCCGCCCCTGAATTGCATCTCTGGGAGTCAGAGTCTTCTCTGGTTAATGTCTCTCTAAAAAGAGAAGAAATGAAATTCTACAGTCGCTCTGCTTCTGGGTGAGGGGAACTAGACCTCCATTAGAAACAATGATAGCAGTGGTGTGAGCTTAGGTATAAGGTTCAAAGTTGTGTCTACTCACAATGCTCCCTGTATCTCTAGTCTCCTGTGTGCTTCCAGGTCCTGCTTCCCTCTAGTTATCGGATGATGGATCACTTTTCCCATCGCTATGACAAAATACCTGTCAAAAGCAACTTAAGAAAGGAAAGTTATTTTCGCTCACAGTTTGAAGGATAAATTCCATCATGGTAGAAAAGACAGGGTGCTGTAAGTATGAGATGGTTAGTCACATTCTGTCCATGATAATGGGGCAGGGAGAGAGAGAGAGAGAGAGAGAGAGAGAGAGAGAGAGAGAGAGAGAAATGCTGGCATTCAGCTGGCTTCTTCCTCCTTTCTCCTTTCATTTTTATTCAGTCCAGGACTTCATCCCATTGGACGGTGGGTTTTCCCCCCTCAGTTAAACCTCCCTGGAATCATCTTCAAGGACACACCCGGGGGTGTGTCTCCTAGGTGATTCTAAGTCCAGCCATGTTGACAATGAAGATTAATTCCTTCACTACTGACGGCTGAGGTCATTCACTCACCCAGACAGTCCCAACTCACTGCTGTCTGTTGTTTACCACTTTGTGGTTCCCAAAGTCACTTCTAATTGCCAAGGAAGGAAGTGGCTTTTTAGCCTCCTCCATGAAAGTGAAACACTGACACACCTTCATTTCCCAGCTCCTCTCTTTCTTTTGCGTGTTTGCTGGCAATGGAACCTAAAGCTTCATGATGTTGGACTTCATGATGCTGTTTAAGCCGCTGAGACACAACCCAGACCACATCTTCCTTCTGGAACACTCTTGCTGGTGACCGCTGATGTGGCCTATGATGATTTGAATAAGAATGGCCCCCGCAGGATCCTATATTTGGATGCTTGGTCACCAGGGAGTGACACTATTTGAGAAGGATGAGGAGGTGTGGCCTTGTTGAAGTAGGTGTGGCCTTGTTAGAGGAGTGTGTCACTAGAGGTGATCCAGTGTCTGCCTGCTACCTTACATCAGGATGCATAGGTCTCAGATACTGCTTTAGAGCCTGTCTATATGCCATCACGCTATGCACCATGACAATAATGTCCTAAGCCCTTGAAACTGTAAGAAATCCCCAATAAAATCAAATGCTTCATTTTCATAAGAGTTGCCTTAGTCATAGTGTCTCTTCACAGCAATAGATCAGTGACTAAGAGATGACCTCACTGGTTTCATGGTCCCGTTCTCTTCTGATTCTTCTTGTTTGTCTCCAATTAGCCTTAATTGCCATAGTTTGAAGATGGTCCAAGTGCTTATATATTAGAAGCTTAATCCTCAATACAGCAGAGGAGGACCAGAAAAGAGCCCATTAATGGTGCTCTCACAGGGTAGGCTAATTGTCTCCTGTGAGTTTATTATGAAACAAGATTGGGTTTCCTCTTGCTCACTGTCCATCACCTCCTCTTCCTCTTCTGTCTTTGGTCTGAAAGGAGACAGCGTAAAGGCTCACTTCAGATTCCAGATGGCATGCTCCTGAGCCTTCTAACATCCAGAACCATGACTAAATACATTTTTGTTCAGGGAAATTTAGGAACAGCTACCAGAGCCTGCTGATATCCAGGCTCACCCAGGGCCACAATCCATTCAAAATAAAGCCATTAGTTTTCCCTGCTACATCTCTTTCGCTTATGCCTTGATAGAAGGCACCAATGCCATCCCTCATCCTCACAGTCCCAGTGGCCCCTTTGCATCTTCCTCAGTGAAGCATCTTGAGAATCCGCCCATTCTACTCCTTTCACTGCCCTGCCTCCGGCTTCTCCTCCCTTAGTACTGGGGGTAGTTATCTATATATTGGTTTCCCCTGAGATTAGATAATTAGTCTATTAATTCACTGAGTGTCTAAGGTCCCCATATGTGGACACACATGCTAGGTGATAGAGATTAAACAATGAAAAGAATTAATGAGGCTGTCTCTGACCCCCCAAACACTCAGCGCTGGAGCAACAGGCAGAGTAATATCACTCTAGCATGAAGTTCAAGGCCAAGATGTACTTGCAGGGGTGCTGAAGAGGAGACTTTGGAACAATTTACAGGAGACGGAGCTGGACAAGATGTGTGCCAGACTCAAGGCTTCGACTTGGATTTCACGAGCAATGGGGATATGTCCCCTCTGATCCAGTGATACGAATTACAGCCACCACTTTGGAGGTTAAGTTAAATAAACTCATGGCTATCAGAGTCTGAGGCTGGGGACTGAACCTTCATTTAAACGAGCTCTGAAAATACGTTTAGTTGAAGGGCTCACTAGGCGTATATTAATTGATGTCCTCTTGCTCTGCTGGACATAGTAGGGAGCCCCCCACGGAGCCACCCAGCAACCACATTAATCCCTGGCAGGTGTCCCAGGCTGGACCTGCATGTGTGGATGCAGCCAGGAGAGCGGAGGAAGTCAAAGCCTGGCCCCCTCCTAGAGAAACGGCTGCACTGGAGACTGGACTTGCAGCCACATTCTTCGGAAAGTTTAGGGCCTTGCCTCATAGACTGAGCACTCCTGACAAACCCAGCCTACTTAGAGAGAAGACAGAACCCGTGCTGTCCCCCATTCCGAGATGTGCCTGTATTATAATTTCCCTGATTGTCTGCACTGGACGGAACTAGATCTCCTCGGAGGAAAAGCCATTCTTTTCTCCGTCCAGGCTGGGCAGGGTTCAAGGCCCCAGACCTGTAGGAGCTGCTTGCTCCTTTCCTAGGGTGAAGGTTGGGTGAAGTGTATGCTTCTGGACCCAGGAAAGTGGAGGGGCTGCAGGACTGCCAAAGAGAGACTCCTTATGGGTCCACTTGGAAGTCCATTGACCTCATGGCAGGATAGGGGGACGGGCAAGCACAGGCCTGGGTGTCAGGGAGTCCTTCTGTTCCATACTGGCTGACAAGAGATGTTATCTATCCCTTTCTGTGCCTTGGTTTCTTTAACTGTACCTGACAAGGTTGGTGTTCTGGAAGTACGTCCTCCCAAATGGCTTCTTCAGTAGACTTTAATATATAGAGCTGTAAGCCAAATGGAGTTTTGCTGGTGGAAGAGGGGTGTTGAGTATCCCTCCAAGATCAGCTCCTTTCATCACTACCTCCTCCTCCCCCACTACCTCCTCCAAAGTGGGGACCACACTACAGCCTCAGCTCTAGGGCTCTGAGATCATACCTTTTTATTCCTTAATGGGTATTATCATTTGCATAGCCGTCCAAGGTTAAAGTGACCCCAGGAACATCGGGGACTGAAGGGGACCTATGAGGTCACTTGAGAAGCTTTTCATGTATAAGATGGCCCAGCTGCTGCTGATATCTCTGGGACCCAGACACACCCTCCTCACCCATTTTCACCGTGATAAAATCCACACAATATCAAATTTACCATGGTAACCATTTCAACACATATCATCCAATGGCATTAAATACATTCATAATGCCTTGTAACCCCCTCACCTTTTTTACCCTTCCACAATTTTCTCATTACTCAGGATGGAAACTGTGCACCTTGAAGTACTCATTCCTCTGGCCTTCCCACGGCCTTTGGAGACCTCTACTCTGCTTCCTATCTGTGATTTTTTTTTTTTTAGTTCAATTATTTCCTATCCACAAGTTGCTTTGTCCTATGGTCTGGTGCATCTGGCTTCTCTAACCACAACCTTTTCAAGACACTTCTGGACCCCAACCCCTGTGCTTAGGCCTCAGCTCAGACCCACCAGCAATGGGCTGGGAGTGGGTGCTGGCTCACTTCCCTCTCCCAAGGGCAGCTCCTGGATGGACCCACATTGTTGCCACAGTTTTCCGGACACAGCACTGAGGGCACTGAGTTCCGAGTCCGTGTGGCTATAACATGGTAGTCACTGTGCACCATCCCAGCTGTTTCTGCACCATTCCCTCAAATTCAGAGCTTGCACTGAAGCATCAGAAGCATCAGAAGTAGGAAGGCTCTCTCACTGAGGTTAAGGGCCATTGACACTCTTTTCCTTGTAGGGGTAACAGAGAGGCCTGCCCATTCCAAAGATAAAGGCTATGTCTCAGGCATAACACCAGACCGGACAGGCTCAGGGATGCTGCCAGAGGCAGGGTTGCCTCTGGAGCCAGGATCCCAGGTGTCCACCTTCCTTTTTTGGTTGGCTCTCTCTCCAAAACACAGATGCGTAAGACAGCGTGTCTATGTTGCAAATGTAAGAAGAGTCTTCTGTCTAAATTTCAAGGTGAGTGTTCAGCTTTGGGACTGAGATGTGAATGTGCTGGGTCTTAAGCCCAGAAGGTGATGCAGTCCACTGAGCTGAGTGTGGAAGCTTCGAAGGCTCCCAGTCAATAAACCGTGGTGTTCCATCTCAAGTCTTTGGAACCGTATTTCCTAAGGACTTGATAACCCTATGAAAAGTCTTCAAAGCTTCCCCTTACAGGTAGGCAAGAACATTAATATTTGTCTTTTTTTTTTTTTTAAGATATTTGACATTTCTGGACAAGGAAATAACACATTCTCCTTGTCACTGACTAAAATGGCCACATTGTTACCCTAATTTGTCCCAGAGAGAAAGAGATGGCTATTGCCAAAACCAGTCCCCTGACCATGCGTAACATACTACCCTGCACCATCATTACCCATTCCTGATGTTTAGGAAGTGACCTACATGTCTCAGGTGAGGAAGAAACCCTGTTTATCTTTTGGTTTATGAACCTGTGGGAGGCACTTACTGGTCAGTGCAGGGGTTCAAACAGAACTTCTAAACTCCCCCGAAACAATCCACATGCGTATAGTACATGCCTGGGAATTAGGTGGTCTGTCCACTGGTGGAGAGATTCTGTTCTCCGCAACCCCCACCCCATGGAAAGGCTAGACCCCTGACTTCCTGTCCTCCAATAATGTAGCTTACGAGTCGCTTACATGAGGATGTCTGATTATCCTTAGCACCGAACAAAGAAACACACAAAGCGAGAGCAACTCTGCAAGGCAATTTCTTTTTATAAAATGAGTGTGCCATGACCCAAGCAGGGCTGGTAAATGCACATAGGCCAAACATGCTCTGTCTCTTCTCCCTTAAGCAGGCTGTATCTGTGTCTCATCCTAGGGTTCGAAGGGGAAAAGGTGACAGAGCTTTTCCATGTATAACTATCACAGCCCTACAAAGTCAGTGTTTGTCTAGTTGATGGGTTTTGTGGTTTTGTTTGCCTTTTGTCTTTTGAGACAAGATCTTCCTACGTAGCCAAGGCTGGCTCTCCATTCTCCTGCCTCATCCTAAGGGCTGGGATTATTATCTATCTCATTGACTCTGCATTACTATGCCAGACACTCCAAGGCACTGTTATCCTCATGCCACAGGTTGGGCCATGGTTTGCATGTGGAATGCCCCATAGGCCTCTGTGTTTGAACACTTGGTACCCAGATGATGGTGTTGTTTGAAAGGTGGTGGGACCTTTGGGTTGGGAAGAAGGTAGCAAAGGCAGGTCACTGGGAGGGGGGGACCTTTGAGGGTTATAGCCCAGCCCCGCTTCTTGTCTGAGCTCTCTGCTTCCTGTCTGTGCTATGTGGCTGGGAGCCTCATTCCTCCTCTGTCAGAAGCAGATCTGCTGCTGTCACTTCATGGTCATGATGGATTATGGCCTTTGCTTTGAAACGTGAGTCAACACGGTCCCCTCTTCACTTGAGTCACATCTGTCAGATATTTCAGCATGGTGATTAGAAAAGTATTTGAAACACTGGCATGGCTTCTTCATGTTTAACTTGCATCATTTCTCTGGATTGCTGCCTTTTCTAATCTTTCTCTCCTTTTTAGGGAGGTGTTGCTTTCCCCAAATTGCTCCCCTCCCTCCCCCGCCACCAGCCTAGTTCACTCTACTAGTGCTTGCTTTCTAGAGCTTGAGTAGAATTTCAGGTTTGCCCTAGTTAAAAGCCCTCGGGTATTGGTGCAGTGAAGTCGGCACTTACCTGTGTTTTCTGCCCCCCCCCATCCTCCTGCTCCTTACTTCCTGTCTCATCATCTCCTCCACCCCCCCCCACATACAGGAAGAGCTCTAAGGCTCTAAGGCTCTGTGTGTATACAAATCACCCCACACTGAAGCTATGTAGTACTTTTTCGTGGTCCCTTCTCTGCTCATCTCTTTTCTTTAGCCCAAGAATGTTCCCTTGATGACAAAGCCTTCATCCCTCTTATCTGCTCAGCTCTGGTGTGAAAGTGAGCATGCTCAGACAGTGAGCAAGTGTCCTGAAGACCAAGAGCGAGCAGTTTTGCTCTCAGTCCGTTTCAAACCTCAGACAAAATGTACAGTGCTCACCCCCATCCCTACCATTTATTGTTTCCTCCTGGGGTTTTGTTTTGAGAGAGGACTTGTTACAATGTCTAGGCTGGTCTTGAATTCTAGTAATTCTGCTGCTTCAGCCTCCCGAGTAACTGGGCCTATAGGCATGTGCCACAGCAATGAAATTTCTTCTGAACCATTTAGGTATTTTCTTGTGTATGTATATATGTATGTATTTAGTGACATTGAGGATTGACCTTATACTTTGCACATGGTAGGCAGGCACCCCCTACACACACGTACCACACACAACACACACACACACACACACACACACACACACACACACACACACACA
>NW_026590905.1:3265663-3504887 GCF_907164565.1 Psammomys obesus | reverse complement strand
ACACACACACACACACACACACACACACACACACACACACACACACACACACACACCACAGATGTAAATGGTAAAATCAGAAAGGCAGAGACACAGACACAGAAATGGAAACTTTTCTCATTCTGCTGAAAGGGTTTGTTCTGCCCTCACTGGCTTACCATCTACCTTAGTTAGGGTTCCTATTCCTGTACCAAAACACCATGACCAAAGCAACTTGGGTAAAAAAGGTTTATTTGGCTTACACTTCCACATCATTATCCATCACTGAAGGAATTCAGGACAGGAACTCAAACAGGACAAGAACCTGGAGGCAGGAGCTGATGCAGGGGCCATGGAGGGGTGCCACTTACTGGCTTGCTCAGCCTGTTTTTGTATAAAACCCAGGACCACCAGCCCAGGGATGGCACCACCCACAATGGGCTGGGCCCTCCCTCATTAATAATTAATAAAATACCCTATGGCCAGATCTTCTGGAGACATTTTCTCAATTGAGGTTTCCTCCTTTCAGATGACTCTGGTTGACAACTAACCAGCACACCATGTTAAAATGGGACCCCAAAGAAAGCCAAAGTATGAGGCCAGGCGGCTTCAAGGCAATGCAATCAGGGTAGCTCACAGAGCATCGGGCTCCGAAGGGTCTCATGCTGGGCTCACTGCTCTGCTGTTGGCAGCCTGAGATGCTAAACGATGTTACCTTTGAACTTGTGTTTTATGAGTGAAACTCAATGATCCAGAGGGACATGGATGTGAGAAAGGGACACATTTGCACACATTCTGCACAACCCCCATTGTTACAGGAGGCGGGTGCTCATCCATCAGAGGCAGCTCCAAGAAAGAAGCCTCACTGCAATATTTCAAGAACACTCAGAGAAATAGAAAGCCTTACTGCCAAATGGCCTTCACAGTCTGACATAATTTTGTCCATTTTTGCAGGCTTTAGATATACTGGACAATTCCTGGCCTCACCTTTATTTGCTTTTCTTCTCTTTAAACATCCTGAACCTGATCTCTCAGTGAAAGGCTTAAACTGATTGTTTAAAATGAAAACAATATAACAGAAAAGAGAAGAAAGATAGTAAAATTAAACCACCAGGTACCAGGTCCTTTAAGTTTTTGTTTGTTTGTTTAGACCAGAGAAACAAATATCTTGTGTCTGTTAAAAATTGACTAACAAAGATCTTTTAAAACACGAAGTCATACTGACAAAAGGAAGAAAGAACCTCAAGGTTGGGGTAGGGTTGAGAACCGCTGAGGTTCCATCGGACAGCCTTGTAAAAACGGAGCCTGCTCACTGCTTCAGACCATAGAAGGGACTTGCCCAGAGATGTTTGTCTCTCATTTCTAGACCTCTCTATAATATTCCCAGTTCCTGGAGATCATATGCCTTCAAGAAGGGCTGTGGAAAAGGTAGAGTAAGGCTGTTGTAAGGCAGTTGTACCCCAACAGTGTTCTTGAGGAGTGGGCAGTGTCTTAGTTATTGGTCTATTGCTGTGCAGAGACATTATGGCCAAGATAACTCTTATAAAAGAAAACATTTAACTGGGAGGCTTGCTTACAGATTCAGATGGTCTGTCCATAACCATTATTCAGGAAGCAGAGAAGCAAGCAGGGTGCCGAATGGTAGCTGAGCGCGTTACATACTGATCCTCAGGCAGCGGGCAGAAGGAGGGAGGGGATGGAGGGAGAGAGACAGATAGAAAGAGAGAGAGAGGAGAGAAGGAGGGAGGGAAGGAGGGAACGAGAGACAGGGAGTCAGAGAGAGAGAGGAGAGAGATTGGATCTGTTATGGGCCTTTGAAATATCAAAGCCCAACCCCAGTGATATGCCTCCTTCAACAAAGCCATACTGCCACACCTCCTAATTCTCCCCAAACAGTTCCACTAACTGGGGACCAAGCATTCAAACATATAAACCTATGGGGTCATTATCATTCAAACCACCACAGGGAGGGACCAGGGGAGATGTCTCAAAGGAGATAAAGGCCGGTCTGTGCATAATTCACAGGAATCCATGTGAATTATGTCATTCCCACATAAGCCACAATGTACAGTAGATCCCTGCCTCATGCATACCATTCTGGCCACAAAGCTATCTTCCACCTACTTCACTGAGGCCAAGAGACACATGGGGACCCAAAGACTCTGCCAAATGAGGTCAGGGGACTCATAGGTCACACAGGAGGAAGGACAGCACCAGGGATGGGCCTGCCTTTCTGCACCCCAGTAGTTATGGCTGGGCGTGTGAGAGTGTCATGTGGTTCCCACCCTACTATTTTCTCATCTCATCCTGGGAGTGATCCTGGTTAGTATCATTGACTAGAGCTTAGGGGGAAATGGTTGCACACTGAATCCTTGGGGGCTGGAAGTTCAAGGCTCACGGCAGACACTAAACAAGTCACCTCCCTGGTTTTATCTGATCCGTACATATGTGGTGTTTTGTCTGAACCCTGGAGCCCACAAGGAGCAACCAGAATAGGTCCAGGTACAAGCAGCAAAGTTGGCAGCCCAAAGGAGTTCACTGAACATCCTGGTTCTCTTTGCTCAACTCTTTCTCTCTCCCAAACCACCCAGAATGAAACAATGCCACCTCCTTCTCCCCTGCAGGAGTGGGCAGGAGTGCTTCTCCCAAGGGGTTGGGGGATGCTCACGTTGAAGGTAAGCTTATTCTGTGTGAGGGACAGGGGTCAGGTTGGCCATAGCAGTCAATCTGTCATGTGCCATTTTGTTTTTAGAAAGAGAGAGTATAGTTGAACACTTTATCCAGAGGTGAGAGCCAAGACTCCAGGAAGCATGCTGAATGTACCCGCAGGTCAGATTCCCTCCATCATGGCTGGTTTTGAGTTCGGAGGTAGCTCCACGAAAAGGGTTTCCCTTCACCGCTCACTGCTCAAAGAAAAGGACTGTGGGTGGATGTCTTCTGGGAGAGGGGTGATCTGGGTCCAGGGACCACACCCAGGGAGGACAATGGCAGACACAGCCACCTTGGAGTGTAGTGCTTGAATAGCTGTGAGTAGCTTATTCACCTCGTTGGCGTTCGGTGTTTCCTCTCCCATGTGCTTCTCAGCATTGTATTGTGTGCAGAATTATTTCCATGTTGAGTTTTGACTTAACATCCAAGGCTTGTTGTGTGTAAAAACAAGCCTAGGGTAGATTCCACGACCACGCCTGGTTTGTGGAATAACTGCTCTGTGGGAGAGGGGCCGTGGAGAGGTCCACTTTGAAAGCTAAGTAGCTATTAATGGCTAGTTTAAGACAGTAAGTTTTAACCTGGAGTTGGGAACGTGCCTGGAGGCTGACGTAGAACATAATTTAATCTCTGAACTGTTGGTGCTAATGTATAGGGTAGGGATAGGGGACATGCAGGCACCCCTGCTGGCCAGTGGATTTACCCAAACACACAGAACATTTCTTGAACACTCACTGCACTCTAGGGAAGCAGCAGGGAACAGGATAAGAGTGGCCTCTGCTTTTCCCACATTTATATGACAGCAGACAGCAAAGGTAAGCTCAGAATTCGGCGAATGCTATTAATGGGACACAAGAGCTGGGGCCTGGGGTCTAGCTGGAAGCTGGCTATTTCAAAGGGGAGACCAAGAAAGGCCTCAAGGAACTGGCTGACACAGTTCCTTATTTGAAGGTGCCTTGAGGTTGACCTATGGGAAGGAGACCCACAGATTGAAAGTGGATTTTCCTAGGAGCCCAGACAATACTTAACTCTGGGTTCTCTAGTCCTCCATACCCAGGACTCTTTCCTTCCACAAACATTAATTAAGTAGTTACCACACGTGAAGAATTCTCTGTGACAGGCGACATCGAAGGGCCGTAAGCCACCTAGCTATGTCTTGGTGTTGGGTGCTGTCTGTTTATCAATGATGAAACCCTCTCACCTCCTTACTTTGGCCCAGGACCGGACTTGGGCCTAAAGTCCCTGTGCCATAAAAGGAAGAATTCTGCAGGGAATATCCCAAACCTGTGACCCTGGGGAACAAATTTCTTCACTTCCTACTTTCTGGGGAGCAAACGATAGGGGGTCCTACAGCTAAACACGAGATGGCCGATCAAACCCCACTCTCCTTGAAGCATGCTTTCTGCAGAGGTAAGGTGCTCTGGGTATTTGGAGACCATCAGCGTCAGTTTCCCTTCCGCGCTGCCGAAGACAGTTACACAAAAACTGTGGGGAGCCTGTCCAGAGGGTCCACATTTCCAACCAAGAGTACAGACATAGGCTCCAGACAGACATCCCTCTTGTGCTGAGTGTAAGGGCTCCCTCGACCACCACCGACCAAGCATGGACAGACCACCAGAGCATTCCCAAGCCACCAGCTGGCACTCCTGTTCCCAGCCCCATCCCCTTGCCTAAAGCCCCTTCCCGGGCATCCCCCATCTTGTTCCTCCAGCCACCTGGGAGACAAGTAGGACCATGGTTATTGGCCCCACTGGGCACAATAAGCTCTGGAGCTCTGATAACCTTCCCGGGACACAGCGCTGTGACACAGCCATGGCAGCTAAATTTCCCACTAAGTTCAGGTCTAAACCCTGGTGCCAGACTCCACCGGCTGTTTTCATAGTAGTTCATAAATTAAGCACAGGCCGTCTAATCTGTCTCAATACTACCCGAATTCTCTCCCCACCCCTCCGACATGATCCCTATGCCCTGGAGTGCACTTAGAAATTTTCTAGAAGTTGGCTCTTCCGATGCCCCTTCCAACTTCCTGCCCCAATATACACGTGCCACTGTGCGCTCTGTCGTCCAGCCCGACACGCCAACCAGCCCTCCTTTCCCCTGCTTTCCAGCTGCTTCACAAGTGTGAGCACTGCAGAACACACACGAAACCCGTATATCCCGGAACCTTCCTCGTTCTCCTCAGCACAGGCGGCAAAGAGCGCGCGCGCGCGCGCGCACACAGGTGACAAGGCCTGCGAACACACACCCGGCCAGGGCCGGGTGGATAGCCCAGCCTGGGAAGACAGACAGCCTAGAACAATCCCCCAGTGTCTAGGACTCAGCAGCTGCCGGCAGCTAGCAGACCCTGCTTTTCATGGGGTCCAGCAGCCAAGGTCTTGGCACTTTGCCTTCGCTAACAAGACACAGCCCCTGGCATTTGGGGTTAACAAAGAGGGGGACATTTTGGGGAGGGATAGCCATGCACAGGGCACTCTGCATGGCCCAGGCTCTCAGAGGCCCGGCGCTAAGTGAACAGCCATCCAATGCAGAAAGGCAAGGCAGATAGTTAGAGTTTGTACCGACCCCCCCAACCCAGCTCCTCTGAGCACAGTGCGACACCCACCCGCGCACCCACTGCGGCGTCCTGCCCCATCTTCACTCAAGAGCAACTTTCCTGACCACCGAGACCCTTTGGGGTCCTCCTGGGTACAGGCAGCTGAGCTGGGGGCGCCATGCCAAGACACCCCCTTAGCGTTTAATGCCAGTCCCACAGGCGCGGATATCTCCAGCCTCCACCTGCACTTACCAGGGCACAGCTGCCAGGCTGGACGCAGAGAGGGGTCAGGAGCCCCAGCGCAGGGTAACTGCGGCTGTCCAGGCCACAGCCGCCCTCTCCACCCGAGGCACCCCGCCTCCGGGCCGCTGCAGCCGGGTGCCCCTCTCAGGCAGACTGGCCGGCGGGGACGCGCCCACAGCCCCGGGGCGGGAGGGACCGGGCAGCTCTTTGTTTAAAGCTGGCTCTCTCTCTCTCTCTCTCTCTCTCTCTCTCTCCTTCACTCTTTTCTTTTTCAATTCAGAGCACACGGAGCTCTCTCCGTCCTGGCAGCTGTGCAGAAGTGGCCCCCGGAACTTGTGGGGAGGGGGTGGGGAGGAGGAGGAGAAGGAGAGGCGGCTGGCCCTCCATCCTGTCCCCACCCACTCACTCAGTAATCCCTGTCCCAGGCTTAGATTGGTCCTCATGAAGTGGGGGAAATCTCAGGATCCGTGAAGAAGTAAATTCTTGAGGGGTTCCACGGGATCTTGGGACAAGCCTCCCGCTCTTCTCCTCACTCCTGAAACACAAGACCCATCTCTCTCAAAATCCTGTGGATCATCTCCACATCTTTTTTTTTTTTTTTTTTTTAATAATAGTAATAAAAAAGAGCCAGATCTCTTCCCTGACTGGAACACAATGGAATGGCGGAGACAGCCAAGGCCCAGTCTCTGCCAGTGGGTGAGGAGGGTAAAGAGTTGCTGACCCCAGATGCCAGTCTGAAGGGAGTGCACCCTGTGTCATTTACCAAGAGGAACAGTCTGTGCTTAGCCGGCCTTGACTGCGGCGAGCCAGGCCTCCCAGCTTATTAGTTATTTTTCTCCTTGCTGTACCAGGCAAGAGAAACGCAAGAAAGGGGTTGTTCAGGCTCTCAGCGTGGGGTGCAGTGGACCAGGGCTGAAGGGCACAATGACAAGAGGTGTTTGGTCACTTCTGCGGTCAGTCAGTCAGCAGAGGGATGTTAAGTTGGCCTGCTTTGTTCCTCTTTGTTATTCAGACTCCGATGTAGACACACCTCCCCTCAGTGACACCTGCCTGGATACATTTCACAGACACACCAAAAGGTGTGTTGACAACCCAGGCACCAGAGGCAGGAAAAGCTGAGCCTGAGCGCTCCTGGCTACCTAGGCCAGCACCCTGACTACCCCAGCTGGCCTCAGTGTGGATGTGTTCATGTGTGTACACATGTGTGGGCGTGTTCATGTGTATACAGGAGCATGAACGTGTGTGTGTGTGTGTGTGTGTGTGTGTGTGTGTGTGTGTAGACCGAAAGTCATTATACAGCATGATGCACCCCCCCCCCCAATTTGTTTCTGGGATGCAATAACTTCCCTCTTTCACTTGTTACCATGTCTTAACACAGTGCGAGGCCCTGAAGATCATGAGCTAAGTAGACTTTAATTCTTTATATGTTTTTCAGTGTCAGCTATTTTGTTGAAGCAAGGGGAGATGGGCTAAGATAGTGGGGTGGAGGGGCTCACGGATGAGGGCAATAATCTCTTTGAGAGGTGAGCTGGGTACAGGGGTGGTGAAAGACAAAGATGCAGCAGAGGGGCCTACGGATCTGTGCTGCACAGGGAGGAGCCTGGGAGGGAGGGAGCTAGGGGTGTGAGGGAGGGACCTGAGTGTGTGTGCTGGGAGTTGTAAAATTAGGGGCTTTCAATGCCCTCTCTAACTTCCAAAAATGATGCAGAGATCTATTGCATTTATTAATAAGCTTCAAGTGCTATAGCTGGACCGAGACTCATCTATTGTAACCTGACTATAATAATGGCCTGACCTACTTCCCAAGCATGTGGCCCATTACCTGCCACCTTAGTCCCACCCTGGCTGTTCCTGTGCCCTTATGGTGACTCCCTCACGGAGACTCTCCTCTTCCTGGGACCCTCTCCCTAGAATCAGAAGTCTGACCCTAATTCTCCTGCCCCTCTATAGGCTGCTCAGCTCTTTATTAACCAATCAGAGGTGATGGAGAACAATTTTAACACAGCATTGAGACAGAAGACGCTTCAATAACAATGACAACTGCAGCCAGATCTCTGGGTATATAAATCTGCGTTTGAATACACAGTACACAAAACCAGGAAACTTTGGAGCTCTGTAGGAGAGCCTGGAGTGGGCAAAGCTGAGTTCCCTGGGGAGCCAATAGGGTGTAAGATTAGTCAGGGGAAGGTGTCCAGGGCATGTGTTGGAAAAGTGATTCTAGAAGTCTCAGGAGAGGGCTGGAAGCAGGAGATGGACAGACAGAGGAGGTGGGGTGGAGGCAGTGTAGAAAATGAAGACCAGACAGGGATGTAGATGGAACATGGTCCTAAGGAAGAGATGGAGTGGAGGAAGGAAACTGACACCATCGAGAGAGATCATGAGGAAGGCTTCAGGGTCACAGACCTTGGGCAAAGAGGGAGAATCAATGGAGGCCACTATACGGGGAGAGCAATGACGAGGGTGCTTAAGAATACAGGATATAAGGTTTGACTTTGAAATTAGGACACTTTTGGAGACTTTGAAATACTTAGGGGTGGCTTGTCTAAGCCAGATGGTCATTTGCCATCTGCCCCAGTGGCTTGAGTGTTGAAGGCTTGGTCCCTAACCGTCATGCTGTTGGGAGACTTGGAATCTTTAAGAGATGGGCCAAGTGGAAGGTCTTTAGGGCACTGGGACAGTGCCCTTCCAGGGGATACTGGGACTTTGGCCTCTTCCCCTCTCTCTCTTTGCTTCCTGGCTTTTGTGAAGTGAGCAGCCCTGCTCTATCCACATGGTCCGCTCTGGTGTACCACAGCAATGTGGCCGAGCAACTGTGAACTGAGAGCGTTGACGAGCCAAAGGAAATCTTAGTCTCCCACAGAGTTGTTTATAGCAGATGCTTTGCCACAGTGATGGAAAGCTGATAGATATACTAGACCAAGCATGGGGAAACGTATGGATCCCAGACCCAACCGACTAATATGGGCATACAAAAGTGAGTCTCTTGTTTCAGTTCCATGCCTTTCCAAAGGAACCCCCAGTTCAAGTCTCTTCTCTGCCTAACCCCGATTGCTTCTGTGTTAAGGTGTTGTGCCAGAAGTGACTTCTAGTGGACCTCCTGCATGCGGGTCTCTATCTGTTGCACAATATGGCACATATAGCTAATGTCATAGCTTAGTTTATTATTTTTAAAAAAAGAGGCTTATTTAACTCATGGTTCGGGAGACTAAAAGCCAAAGATGGCAAGGCTTCTTCATTTTTCTGGCTTTTTAGAGATAGGGTCACTGGGGGAAGGGTTAATGGTACAAAGACCAGGTTGTGGAAATAGAGGTAAAATTCCTTGTACGAGAACATGGAAGTGATGGACAGTCAATAATGCTAGGAGCAAGGCTTGGGCTTGACCTCCAGTGAGGCAGTTTCAAGGAGCAGGGATGGTCATAAAGGGTCAGAGAAGCTGCCAGCAAAATCCAGGACAGACAGCACTGAAAAGATGACTCGGTGGGTAAGACCTATGGCTGCTCTTCCAGGGGATCCAGTCTCTATTTCCAGCACCCATATCATGACTCACAACCATCTGTAATTCCAGTCAAGGGGATACGGCACCCTCTTGGGCCTCCGAAGACACAGGCACGCACCTGGTACAGGCATGCATGCCGGGAAAACATTCACACACATGGAAATAAGTAAGCACATAATGCAAGACAGAGTAAACAGAAAAGAGGAGGGGGACTAAGAAGAGGATGTGGAAATTTAGGGGCCAGGTTGGGGAGGGGAGGAGGGTGGAGTAGGCTTGAGCAAGGAGAAGTGAGGTATGTGGCATAAGGATGAAGGGCACTTGGTACTCATCAGGGTTATTAATAGATCACAGCAATTAAGAAAGAGAGGACTGGAAAACACCCCGGAGAATCCTTGAATGACCCTAGACACCAGGAGCTGAGGAAACATCTGGGTTAGCATATTCCTTCTCCAGTAATCTCTCTAGTGACATTCAACATCTAGAACAAGAAAAACAATATGTAAGTTAAAAGTTCCCAGGAGCCATATTTGAGCACAGGAAAATAGAGGGAAGGGAAGGGGTAATGGTATAGGTTACAGGCCCTCAGAGAGGAGAGAGATGTTATTGGCAGAGGGTCTGGTGCATGGCATGGTGAGTAGAGCTAATGCCTAAGCTTATTTTCTGTTGTTGTCACACAATGCCTGAGACTGGGTAATTTATTTTTGAAAAGAGGTTTATTAACTCATGATTTTAGGGACAGAAGTCCCAGACGACGTGGTTTGATTTGTTTGCCCTTGGTGGAATAAAGATAGAAGTGGGCAGTACCTGCGAAAGAGAAAATGGGCAAAGAAGGGCAGACATGGCTGCATCGTGCTCTCAAGGAAATGGACACATTTCCCAAGAAAGACCAAATCTCTCTTAAAGGACCCCTTGAGAACTCTTCTTCATTAGCCGTCAGATTTCAATCTGCCTTGTGGAAAACTGTGTTCAAACCACAGGTGCTCATCCACAAACTGCATATTTCAATAATGCGAAGAGAGAAACCTTCAAAATGCTCCCATCACACACACACACACACACACACACACACACACACACACACACACACAGTCAAGTGATGTGGGTGGCAAATGGGTGGGTTAATGGGCTTTATTAAGCCATCCCACATTGCACTGAAAAATCATAACATCTCCTTCTAGCCTGTAAATATATGCAATCGTGATTTGTCTGTGCAAATCTAACATGTTAAACACCAGGTGGAATTCATTTTAATGACGTGTTTTATTTAATGTGGTGCATTTAAAGTAGTATCAGTTCACATGTATTAATGTAAAAATTAATAGTGTGATCATTTGCATTCTGGCTTACTCCATCTCCCAGTTCTGAGGTGCAGTGGTTGGGATTGAAGGTGGTATTGGTGGTGGGGGATATCGGACATCAGGTGTGCTGGACAGCACTGTTCCACTGGTCAGTAAGTAGCCCTGGCCCTTGGCACGTGGGCTTTGTGCAGACATGGGGTTCGCCAGAGCTATGTACAGAAAGCAAAGTAGGTTGACACTCAGAGGCAGCATAGACACTTGAGCCTTCCAATGAGAATCAAATAATGAGTTTTTACATTAAAGTTTAGGTTGAATGAGAAAACAAAACCAACTTACCATACAAACAAACCCCTCCGCCCAAAAACCCCCACCAAAACCAAACCAAACCAAACCAAACCAAACCAAACCAAACCAAACCAAACCAAAAAAACTGTTGTCCTTGACTTTCACTCAGCACCTGCTTTTGCTCATGGAGTATGCCAGCTGGCCTTGAATTTCTGATCCTCCTTCCTCCATCTCTCAAGTGCTGGGATTACAGGCCTGTGCTACTACTCTTGGGTCTTAACACATCTGGAAGCTTAACAGCTGCATGTGCCTGAGGGCTGTGGTATAAGAACAGGCAGGCAAGGAACTTGAAAGACACACATGCTCCCGAAAACACACACACACACACACACACACACACACACACACACACACACACAGTCAAGTGATGTGGGTGGCAAATGGGTGGGTTAATGGGCTTTATTAAGCCATCCCACATTGCACTGAAAAATCATAACATCTCCTTCTAGCCTGTAAATATATGCAATCGTGATTTGTCTGTGCAAATCTAACATGTTAAACACCAGGTGGAATTCATTTTAATGACGTGTTTTATTTAATGTGGTGCATTTAAAGTAGTATCAGTTCACATGTATTAATGTAAAAATTAATAGTGTGATCATTTGCATTCTGGCTTACTCCATCTCCCAGTTCTGAGGTGCAGTGGTTGGGATTGAAGGTGGTATTGGTGGTGGGGGATATCGGACATCAGGTGTGCTGGACAGCACTGTTCCACTGGTCAGTAAGTAGCCCTGGCCCTTGGCACGTGGGCTTTGTGCAGACATGGGGTTCGCCAGAGCTATGTACAGAAAGCAAAGTAGGTTGACACTCAGAGGCAGCATAGACACTTGAGCCTTCCAATGAGAATCAAATAATGAGTTTTTACATTAAAGTTTAGGTTGAATGAGAAAACAAAACCAACTTACCATACAAACAAACCCCTCCGCCCAAAAACCCCCACCAAAACCAAACCAAACCAAACCAAACCAAACCAAACCAAACCAAACCAAACCAAAAAAACTGTTGTCCTTGACTTTCACTCAGCACCTGCTTTTGCTCATGGAGTATGCCAGCTGGCCTTGAATTTCTGATCCTCCTTCCTCCATCTCTCAAGTGCTGGGATTACAGGCCTGTGCTACTACTCTTGGGTCTTAACACATCTGGAAGCTTAACAGCTGCATGTGCCTGAGGGCTGTGGTATAAGAACAGGCAGGCAAGGAACTTGAAAGACACACATGCTCCCGAAAACACACACACACACACACACACACACACACACACACACACACACACACAAGCACACACACACGCAGCACGGAGGGATGCAGCCTGTCCTGTTGGCTCTCTGAGTACATTCGGACCCTCGATTT
Organism: Psammomys obesus; assembly: GCF_907164565.1. Lineage (NCBI taxonomy): Eukaryota > Metazoa > Chordata > Mammalia > Rodentia > Muridae > Psammomys > Psammomys obesus. The sequence continues at coordinate 3,492,938 of NW_026590905.1, read as the reverse complement.
AGCATTTAAGCTCTCAGAAGTCAGGAGCTCTACAACTTGTGTTTCTTCACCCTGGAGCATCAGCCTGTCTTTCAGAACCATTTCTAATCTCTGCCTAGGAGACTTGCAAGGCAAAAAAAAAAAAAAAAAGGTTTCCTTGACAACCCAGCTCCTGCCCTGCTGCCAGCCTTGCTTGCTTAACCTGCTCATGTGGCCCCTGAAGAGTTCTGTGTAGACTCTCGCTGAGCCATTCTAAGAGAAAGCCAGTCATGATCTTGAAGGCAGCAGCAAGAATCCAAAAACACACCACAGAGAATTTGCCGTCGTGGCAGCAAGCGCTTCCTCCCGACCTCAACAGAGCGGAAACTGGCTCTGGTTACTTCATCCACAGTAGAAATGGGGCTCACTTGCCACTTGTTGGCACCTTTCCCTTCCCCAGGAGGAGTGGGAGTGATCAGCCACTACCTGTAGATCAGCCGAGGCTGCTCTTGGAAGCCGAGGCTGTTCAGTTTTCTACCTATGCCTGATGTAAGAAAACGGTGTAAAGAAACGGTAGTGGAGCCCAGCCTTCACCGTGTTGGTGTAATTCCCAGGGGAGGGCTGTTACAGCAGAGCTGGGCTGCTGTGTGGTACACTTCTGGGACACCAGGAACATTAGTCACACTAATTAGTACCTGAAATAATTATTGATCTTCATTAGCAGCATCAAGAGCACAGTGCGAGCGTCTGATTTCTTGTTGTGCTTTCTTGACATTCCACATGAAAGACCCCACATTCTGCTTTTCCAAACCTCAAGAGAATGCTCTCTAAAGCAAAACATAGAAAAACACATGTAGATACAGCAAGCAAGGCAGCTAAGCAAATGTATAAATAACAAGCAAAATGATACTTAAATACTTGCAGCTGTGAATTCTGGGTGTGCTCACCCCCTCTTGGCTTCTCTAGGGTGCTCCCACAGCCTTCAACTGGAGTGTAAGCTTTCTGCATCCAGGGTCACACGCCTGGGAGGGACAGACAGAGGGAGAGGAGGGATCCCTAGCCACATCTGTCCACTAGCCATCAGGAGGGAGGGAGAGAGGAAAGCTTTTGTGTAAACCCCACAAATCTTCTTGGAACTTTGTTCTACTTAACTTTTTAGGTTGAGGGTCTTTCTTTAAAAGAGGCTTTCAAAAATATTTTAAAATGTATTTATTGCTGGTAATTTTGTATGCAAATACAGTGTTTTAGGTCGTATCAAGCAGCAGCTACTTATGTACTTTGTAGGAGATTTGATCAATATAAAATATTAAAGTAGTCACTGGAAACTTTAGCATCAGAGACCATTGCTGTGTTATCTGAGAAAATGTTTTAAGAGCAAGTCACATTCTAAATTTTATATGGTTGACAACCTATCAAGTATTTCTTCAGATAGATTCCTAAAAATGGAAAGACAGAAATGATTTAGTTCGGTTGGTAGATAGACACACAGGTGTGTTTGTGTATAGATATGTGTGTGTGTGTGTGTGTGTGTGTGTGTGTGTGTGTGTGTAAAAAGACAAAGTGACAAGATAGCTACTTGTCACTAGGATTAAAGCTATCTGTGAAAAAATATTAAATATGACTAAAAGAATTGTAACTACATTACATAAATGTCAAAACTGCTAAAAGTAAAACAAAAACAAAAACAAAAAACCCAAATGCCTAAAGTCCTACTTTTAGTCCAACAAGAGTAAAACATGGAAGAAAGAGAAGAGATAACAGGAAAACACCACAAATGAGAAGTTCAAATACATGAACAGAACAAGTTCTAATATACCAGTACTCAGGATTAAAATGATTTCAGCTCTATTAGGTAATGCATTAGCTGGTCTTCTCTTGCTGTGGCCAACAGGATGCCATATCTAGAGGGGCATGACAGGGGCAATCGCAGGGAAAGCCACAAGGCAGAGAGTCCTTTATTCATTAGGCAAAGTCCACTACAGCTTCAATGGCAATACAGCAACAATGGCTGCACACAAAACATAACCAAAGGTTTCAGAGGCACACTGTCTACTTGAGCAGCCGCTAGCCACATAGCTTGGCCAGTAGCCACCAGGTTGCTGAGCACATTAGAATGAGTTCTGATTGAGTTGCACGCTAGGGGTAAAAATACAGTGGATTTCTACAAACTGGAACAGGATTTTAAATTTTTATTAATATTTAAAAATATCACCCCCCAAGGGAGGAGCAGTCCTGTTAGGCCACAGAGGAGAGCTTTACAGCCAGTCCTGAGGATACCTGATAAAACAGGATCAGATGAATGGGGAGGAGGTCCCCCCTATCAGTGGACTTGGCAAGGGGCACGGTGGAGAGGAGGGAGGGAGGGAGGGACTGGGAGGGAATGAGGGATCGGGACACGGCTGGGGTACAGAGTTAATAAAATGTAACTGATAAGAAAAAAATAAAATACAAAAAAAAATATCGATTGCCCGATAAGGTCTTATTTTAGTTATGAGTTAAGTAAAAACCTATTCAATTTGATCTTGCCATTTTCTTTGTTTTAATAGAGTGTAAATGGTTACTAGGAATCAAAAACAAGAGATTCACATTGCCCAGCAGTGAAGAAGAGGGTTTAAAAATTGACACAAGTGAGAATGAGGACGAGGTGTGTAGAAGAACATTTTTCACTTGGACATTTTACATTTTTTCCTATGTGTAACATTTATAAATTGATTCATTATTTGACCACAGAACCATCTCAAAACTGTCTAAAAATAGCTCTTACATAGGCCATGGCATCTAACCGAAATGCTTTTTCACAGGCTAAGCGGACCTTCCTGGTGTCTGTTCGAGGGCTGTTGGCCTCCATAGTGGCTTTGGAGGCATGCCTCTTCAGGCCTAAGACTGTGACCTTCAAGGTCCGGCTCTGCCTCTTTTGAGAACCGAGTTACCCAGGCTTCTCTGCTGTCTGGTGCCTCCAACTCACACAGTTTGCTGCTGCATCTGAAGGCACCTTCGCAGAGCAACGACAGCACATTCACCCAAAAGGAAACCCGTTTGTGAGGACTGGGAGGGGCAGGGGTGGCAACTGGCCCATATGTTCTGACCTATCCAGTTGATGATACTGATCACCAAGGCTTTCTCTTCCGATGCAAACGTAAGGGTGCCTTGGGACTATTCTTATCTTGTGAAGTTTATTCATTTTTTTTGGCTGGCAGTTCTTTTTTTCTTTCTTTCTTTCTTTCTTTCTTTCTTTCTTTCTTTCTTTCTTTCCTTCTTCTTCTTCTTTTTTTTTTCTTTCTTTCTTTCTTTCCTTCTTCTTCTTCTTTTTTTTTTCTTTCTTTCTTTCTTTCTTTCTTTCTTTCTTTCTTTCTTTCTTTCTTAAATTAACCTAATATTACTCTATACATTGCCAGCATCAATATTTCTAGTCTGTAGCAGCATTTTTCCATGATTTCCAGCTACGTTACACAGTCATTCTCTTTAAAAATGATTCATTTTCATTTTTTATGTATGTGTGTGTGCCACATGAGTGCAATGCCTTCAGAGGCCAGAAGAGGGCACTGGATCCCCTGGAGCTCGAGTATGGATGGCTATGAGCCACCAGACATACGCTGGGAATTGAATCCTGTTCCCCTGGAAGAGCAGAATGTTCTCTTAACCACCAAGCCTCTGCTTTAGCCTCTACTCATTTATTCTTTTTCCACAATATAATTTCTGTTCTGTGACAAGATGCCAATTTGGGTATTTATCTTAGAACCAGTCACCTTCCCTAATAACCATTTTTACAGTGCAGTAAGCCCTGCTGTATCATTAAGAACGATGCAGATATGTGTGTGTTTCGGTGACATAGTACTTAGAGGAACTGCATGGCTGCAAGGACTTTTTAAATTAAAAATTTTTTTTTTAAATTTTAAATTAAAAATTTTGACAAGGAACAGGATTTTTGGACTTTCATCTGAAAAGGAGTTGGCTTAGTCACTGTTTTATTGCTGTGAAGAGACACCATGACCAAGGCAACTCTTATAAAAGAAAACATTTTAATTGGGGACTTGTTTACAGTTTCAGAAGCTTAGTCTTGTCATCTTGGTGGTACACATGGTGTTGAAAACGTAGCTAAGAGCTACATCCTAACTGGTAGGCAGCAAGAAGAGAGGGAGGGTGGGAGAGAGAGAGAGAGCAAGCGAGCAAGCTTTGAGGTTTCAAAAGCCCACCTCTGGTGACACACTTTCTCCAACAAGTTCACAGCTACTCCAATAAGATCACACCTCCTAATTCTTCTAATCCTTTCAAACAGTTCCACTCCCTGGTGACTAAGTATTCAAATATATGAGCCTATGGCGTCATTCTTATTCAAACCACTACAGGGCTTTTAAATAATTTACTCCCCTCCCCCTTCTCCTTAACTTTTTCCTATCTTCCTTTCTTAGCCAAATATTCTACCAAGGTCTCTGGTCTCTCTCAACCATAAGTGGTGCTGTCTTTGTGTGTGTGTGTGTGTGTGTGTGTGTGTGTGTGTGTATGTATGTATGTGTCTGTCATGGGGTGTAGGCTGAATTTACCAGAGCCCACATCCCTGGCCTGGGTGCTTGTTGGTGAGAAGTCCTTTTTGTCAATTCTGCTCTTGTGGCCACAGATTCCTGTCCTGGGTACACCTCACACCTCAGCAGGCCACTCAAAATGCTCACCCTTTCTCCCCTGTTTGTCAAGCTGACTCCTGTGGCTGGGAATACCCTTTATGCCCTGTATGTTGAGCCCCTACTCATTCTCCTTGACCTCCTGGAGCAGAGCTGGGGACAAGCTTTTTCTCTTTTTCCTTCTTTTTAAAACCTTATGTCTCCATTATGAATGTGTGTGTGTGTAATATTCCCCCCTCCTGAGCAGCTCACTTGCAAGCCTTAGAGTACAGACTGACATTTAAAAAGTCAGGGATAACTGTAACACCTCGCTCCCGCAGAAAGAGTGGGTCTCACAGAGACTGTAAGACGTCTACTCCGCCATTTTGGGCTTTCTGTTCTTCAGACGTTCTTGTGTCTCTCACATGTTTCATTTTCTTATGTTCTAATCAGGTCAGCTCACCTAGCTTTCCTCTGCCAGGTGACACGCTCGGGTCCGTGCTCCACTGAACTATCACTATTTAACGTTCTCCATCGGAGCACAAGTATGTCAGAACTCTTGATTGAAATGTATCAGCCCACTGTGATCAGGAGCAGCCCCACAGGTTGTTAACTGAGCCGGGGCTCTAAGACACAGGAGTACTGTGCTTTGTAGGCAGTACTGGTGCTTAGTAGGATGTGCCCATTGGCCTGCATCTGCCCAGGAGTGGCATCTTCTGATCTGTACAGGAGCAGCATCCAGACTGATATATTCTGGTACCACATCAGGTCAGCAGGCAACTGATACAGAGCAAAGCTGGATTCTACTCATCTTTTACTTTTTCCAGTTCAGTGCTGGCCGGTAATAGACTAACGAATGTGGAATGAATTATAGAGTGCCCAAGCGGGCTCCTCTGAAACTGTGCTGCGTGACTTGGCTGTTGTTGAAAGGCGTTTTCCAGTCTGGACTGCTGGCTCCTAAACTCGGTGTCCGGTACACTGGAAGGATGTGGGTGATTACAACTGTCCTCTTCACTCCAGTCTTCTCCAGCCCACCCAAGTCGTACATAGCCTTGGATCCTTCATATCTGTGTAGAAGTTCCCAGAAATCCATGGCAGCATCCCAAGCTCTCGGGCATCATTCTCAAGGTCATTGTTACTGAGGGAACAGCTGGGGCTGCTGCACTGACTCATTCCTCATCAACTCTGTGGACCCTGGATCCCTGCTCTGTTGCCTCCGTAGCACATAGAGGTGAATGAAGCTTTAGAACTGAGACCCGCATTAGTTACTTTTCTCAATGAAGTGACTACATGGCCGACAAGAAGAGACTTAAGGGAGGGGGGACCTGTTTCCAGTCAGCATGAAGAGTTGCAGTCCAGCATGGTTGCAGGTGGGGCGGGGGGACTCAGCCACAGCAGCAGGAATGAGAGACTGCTTGCTTACACCTGGGAGAGTTACGAAGCAGAGGAAAAGAAACGCTGGCATTTGTCTGACCTTCTACCCACCTTTATTTAATCCGGGACCCAACACCAGGGGTGGTGCCAACCACGGCCAGCGTGGGTCTTTCCTTTTCAGTAAACCTGTCTGGAGACACTCCTTCAGGCTTGCCTGGGGGTATGCTTATGTGAAACTAAATCCAGTCAAGTTGATCGTGAAGCTCACCTCAGGCATCCATTGACTACTTGAAAATCTTATCGAGGGTAAGTTGACAGAGAGGTCACTTGGCCTAATCTCATTTATGATCCAGAGACCAAGAAGGGAAGGTGATGCCAATTGTCAGCCACTGATCAAACTTCAGCCAGCACCTACTTAGGGTTGCCTGCCAATCCGATACCACCGATGACTAAATATGGTGGTCAGTGTTAATTGTCAACTCGACAGAATCTAGAATCACCAGGGAGATGGACTGCTGGGAAAGATTGCTTTGGTCACAGGAGTTGATGTGGAAACACCCGTCTTAACTGTGTGTGGGACCTGGGCTGTGTGATGGAGACAGAGAGCTGAGTGAGCACTCACACCTGTGGTTCTCCGTTCTTGGCTACTGATATGATGTGACCAACATGCCTGAGCTTCCGCTTCCGAGGTTCCCATGCTCTGATGGTCTGTGACACGGAATGAGCTACAAGAACCCCTTGCTTCTGGAAGTTGCCTTTGTCAGGTTTTTTACTATAGAATCAGAAAAGGAGCCGCCACCCTGGGGGCTTTCATTTCCTCATTTCCTTCTGGTCACCGAAGCTTTCCTTCCACACCTGGCCCATGCTTGCCGACCTGTTTCCCAGTCCTGTTTTCTGAGATGGGTGAGCAGAGGTGCAGAAGAATAGCCAGTTTGTCTCCTTCCCATCCTGCAGTGCCAGGAGCCTTCTCAGCTTCTCTCTAGAGAAGCTCATGTGACATCATTAGATTTTCCTGATGAGCAGAACCTTCTGGATGGAGGCTGGGTGTAAGGGAGGGTCAACTCAGGGAGAGGACTGCAGAAGATGAAGAGGAGGCAGAGGGGCCTGGGGGTCAAGTACAGCATCCAGAAGCCAAATCCATCCACTTCCTTCAGCTCCAGAGCTTACACTGTACACCTCATCTCTTCCTGCTTGGCTTGAAGGTGGGGCCAGCACCTCGCCTCTGCAAGGAAGTCCTGCAGACCTGTGCAGGAGGGATGGAGGGGTTACGTCAGGGCTCAGGGATTTTCAGTCCTGGTGTCATTTTCCTTGCTCCTAACTCCCTGCGTGTCAGCTCATCTGCTGGAGAACCTTCCAAGGACACCTGCACAGGGATTCCAGGAACTGTGAGTTTCCTTTCAGTTGACAGACGGACGATAACAAATCTTTCTGGAAAGAGGAAGTGATTGTAAAGGTCATACATGCAATGCAACTCAATGTAAAATTCAAGCCAGGGGTTCTGTGCTCTTGTCTGTCTGTGACCCAGAACAGTTCTGTCTCCCATTCCTTCCTCCACTAAGGGTATTTCATACCCACAGCCTGTGCTGAGAGCCACAAGTCATGGGGGTTAGCATGGATACAGGAGACTGAGAGGGAGGGATAACTGGGCTAGACTGGGAGTCCCGGGCAAGTATTCCTTTGGTAGATATATGGGAGAGGAGAAAAATGCGTGACAATAAAAGGGCATGAACAGACATGGTGCCCTTGGCTATTGTTAAGCCTCTCCAACCCGCAGGATCTAAGAAGACTCTTAATTACTTTCCCCTGTTCTTTCCCATTACTCACTGTAGTGCTTACTATAAAATTTAAAGACTTACTTTTATTTAATCATGTGTGTGTGTATTATTAGTTCTAGTTCTGTTTCGGTGGCTTTGCGAAGACACCAAGATCAAGATAACTTCCAGAACTAATGGTTTATTTGGGTTTATGGTTCCAGAGGGATAACAGTCCTTAGAAGCCAACTGTAGATGGCTGCTGGAGCAGCAAGCTGAGGGCTCACTTCTTGAATTAAGATCACCATGCAGAGAGAGCAAATTAAAAATAACATGGGTGTTTAACCTCTCAAAGCCCGCCTCCAGAGACATACTTCCTTCAACAAGGCCATACCTCCTAAATCCCCATATAGTTCCACCAACTGGACACCAAGTGTTCAAATAGATGAGCAGTTTCAGTTTCATTCAAAGCAACACAACTTTTGTTTTGGAATTATGTGCACCAGGGTACGGCTCGAGGAGAGTGTGGGCTCCCCCGGAGCTGGAGTTACAGGTGGGTGTGAGCTGCCCCATGTGGGTGCGAAGAATTGAACTTGAGTCCTTGAAAGAGCAGCAAGCGAGCACTCTTAAGCACTGAACCATGTCTTCAGTCCCTTATCACAATTTTAACTGCTACCTTTGATGTTTCCTTTCTTGCTTGATGTCCACCGAAGCCCTGAGTTTGCTAAGTCTATGATGGCAGGAAGCACACTGGCCCCAGCAATGCCTGCCCAGACCAGTTTGCTCAGCCTGTACTCTAATCCAGAGCACCCAAGGTGGGTTTTGGTTTTTGGTTTTTTTTTTTTATTTTGATTGTTCTCTTTTGAGACAGGGTCTCCTATGTAGCTCAGGCTAGCTTCCAACTTGTGATCTTCCTGCTTTTGCTTCTCAAGTGCTGAGGACACAGGTAAATATAGATTATATATTAATATAAAATATAGATTATATTATAGATTATAATATATAATTATCATAATTGTATATTATTACAATTATAATGACAAGACCATTTTAGAATCAATTAGAAAAGCCAGCAAAAAACACCCATTTGGGATTATATATATTAGGCTAGCCTTTGGCAGGCTTGGGGATCATCTTGATTAAGCTAGCTGAGATGGGAAGACCCCTCTAAAGGAGGGTGGCACCAAATTCTGAGTTTGGGTCCTGCACTGTAGAAAGTGGGGGTAGCTAGCAGTGTGGACATTCATGTGTCTCTTTTTCCTGACTGTGGATAGAGTTTGACCTGCTTCCCCAAGCCCCTCCCCCCAGGACTCCCCACTATGATGGGCTTGCTCCCCTCCAACTGTGAGCTGAAATAAGGCCTTCCTCTCTTAAATGGCTTCTTGTCTGGCAACTCATCGCAGCAATGTTGAAAAGGGACGGCTCCAACAACAGAACATGTGTTAAGTGTAAGTGCTCACTGGATACAAGTTTAAACCCAATATAAGTGTGTGGATGATTTTACTGATGATCCACATGGGAGGTTATCAAAGAATGAGTATGTTTTCCAAGGGGCGTGAGTTGATGAAAAACACAAGGTACCTTAGATTTTTGTTATTTCTCATATTTACTTCGCCACCCAGTTAATGACCATGTTGGGGACATAGTAGTTTGTAGTTTACAGTTTGTTTTACATTTTGTAGAAAATGATAGCTACCATGTTTTTCCACTCCATCTGTTACTTCCTCAGGGCCTCTGGTTCTTACTCTTTCTTTGGAGGGGCTGAGATTGTATGGAATCTGGCATTAGGGACCACCCAGTGTTGTCCTCTACCACACATGAGTCCAGCCTTCCCCCAGGATCAGGGCTCTGGGGTGGCCAAATCTGTAGCTCCTCATTTCCCAGCATCACTGTAACAATCATTCCACCAGATGCTGATGTTGGAGGAGGAGATGCCTGCAATTAAAAAATTAAAAAAAAATTTTTTTTTTTTTTTTGGCCTAGAACTGAGAGCTAAACAGAAAGCAATACTTCTGGAGGCAGGAAGGCTCCAGACAGGCTGGTGTTTCCAACCCTTGGCTCACTGGCTGGATAACTTGACCATTTTCCCAGTTTCAATAAGATGCAGCTTTGGCATACGGGATGCAGACATCCTGCCCACAGATCTACAGTGAGGCCCATATGATCTACGGCGAGGCCCCGTGAGTCAATATATGTGAAGTGAGTGGGGCAGCGGCCAACTCTTCCCAATGTCTTAGCTTGAGCACATCTCCGAAGTGCCCCACTCCCTGGGTTTCTGGTACCAGCCCACAGACTGTTCCCACTGAAGTCGGTGGGGGTGGGGTAGCCTCGGGACTTGTGGCCACCCCAGAACTGAGGTGGGAGCTGGCCTCAGCCTGGTGGAGGAAAAGCGTGGAGGAAGGCCAAACAGGTTTTGACTTATCTTGCCCCTGACTCTTCTGGAAAGCATGCTTCATGAAGCGGTTCTGCAGAACTGAGGAGTTGAGAAGCGTGCTTTGTGGGTCTTTCCTGGTCAAAGTCATTCCTGCATGGTGTGGTCTACAGTTGTCCCCAAAATGAAGCCACCTGGTGGGCTGGCTCACCCCTCTCAGCAGAGACCCACCTGGCACAGATCATGTGCACTTGTGATTGTGTATCGGCTTTCATTGAGCACCCACTGTGTGCCAGAATTAAAACATCATGGCAGGTACACTAGATTGGCCCACTCTGCCTTTCTCCCTTTTCTTCCTATTAAAAATTTTATTTTGTGTTTTGCAAAGCTGGATGGAACACACAGCTGAGCTCATGCTAGGGAAGCCCTATAGACTACTGTAATATTAACCCCTCTCCCTCCTTCCCCTTTGCAGAGTCCAGAAATCTATGCTGTAATGTTCCCAGCGCTCTGCTGGTGGCCACATGATATAGCTCTGGGTGGCATATAAGCAAACATTTGTAAAAAGCATTTCTTCCTGACTAAAAAGAGAAAGCTTAGAGAAGAGCAAACCCTGATTCACATTTCTGTCTCCCTCCTGCCTGTAATACAGATGTGATGCTTTAACAGGCGTTTTGCAACCAAGAGGCAAGGCACCCCATCTGGCAGGCTAAGGGTGGAGAGAAAGATTCAGCCTAGCTCCTGCTATGATCCTGGTTTTCACAGGAAACCAGGAATCACAATCAGTAACGCAAGACACACCAATGAAGGTCTTTCCCTAATATAGTCGCACAGGCCAGGAAGGAAAGCTGAGCCTTCTGGGAGCGGGGTGGGCACACCTCACCTGCTAGGCAGCTTTCCTACCCACCTGTGACCTTCAGGCCATGGCTAAGTGGCGGGATGACTGAACAGTCGGTCACACTGTTACCCCTGACCCTTACTCTGGGGGATAGTCCCCCTGACTAGCCAGGACAAGAAATTCCATCTTGGGACCCAGAGCCAGGCTCTTAGAAACTAACTGTCCTGGCGGCAGCTTTCTCACTCTCACAAAACTGTGTGTGTGTGTGTGTGTGTGTGTGTGTGTGTGTTTGTCTTACTCCTGTGCTGTTCCATAAGACAAGGGATTGGTGATGTACAGCATTCACACTGTCACCTGCAGCCTGCTGGCATTCTAAAATACTTATTTCTATTTTTAGTCCGTTTTTTTTTTTTTTTTTTGTATACCAGATTTCTGCCTGCGGGTATGTCTGTGTACGGCGTGCATGCAGTGTCCACAGAGGCCAGAAAGAACTGAACTCCACACCTCTGCAGTTCTTCACCACTGAGCCATCTCTCCAGCAACTATTTTATTTTTAAAACACACATACACACACACATACACATATATGTATGTGTGTGTGTGTGTGTGCATGTGCGCATGAGTACAGGTGCCCTTGGAAACAAGAAGAGGGCATGCTATCCCCACTGGGGTTGGAGTTATAGGCAGTTGTGAGCCTCCTGAAGTGGGTACTGGGAACAGAACTCTAGTCCTTTGGCTGCACTGTTGACTGCCAAGTCATTTCTTGGTCCCAGGAGTTAGAAATTGACAGAGAAGGAATCCCTGTCTGTGTGCCTCTTGTCAGATAGTCCCCCTTCCTTTGCTGGCCTTTGAGGATAGGTTCCAGGTCGCCCAGGGAAGGTCCAGGACGCCCCATTCACAATGTCACACATTGAGGCATGGCTTGTGGTCTCTACCTCTGACTTCTGTTTCCCAGAGAAGAAGGAAGTCAAGGACTTAAGAGGATGCGAGCTTTAAGAAAGAACATGATTTTCCATATAACTTGAGGGCCTTGGAGCAGAGGGGACGGGACATTGGAAGGACAAATACAGAAGATATATTGTGTTGTGTTTGACTTGTAAAATCACTTGAAGTGTCTGTGGGGCATGTCAGAAGGGTATCTGCCCCTGATGTGTGAATCAAGTCAAACGGGGCATGTGCAATGGTCTGGTTGTACGGGGTGGAGTGCAGTGCTATTCCAGCTGGGAAACGGGCCATTTTCCAGGCTGGCAGGAGAGTATTGGGGCTCAGAAGGACTCTGGACTTGGGCCAGGTGGGGTGCAAAGGCACACACGCAGAAGCACAAAAGAAACACTGATTTGTTTTTCTTCTCAGAATCAAGGACTCACAGTTGTTTCTTGGAAGCCTATTGAGAGGCTGCCCTCCCTCCCAACCCCCACCTCCCTGAATTGTCCCTGCTAACTGTTCCCCCTGGCTTTCCCCCACCAATTCCCCACCCACCCCTCACCCCCACCGCCCTGGTTCCAGCCTGCTGGCTGGAGAACAGAGCCTTGAAAACCATTGCTTTTGAACTGCTGCTTCTCACTCCGACTCCAGCCTGGCTTGGCTTCCCAAACCAAAACTTTCCCGTAAGCAAAGTTATTAAGGGTCTGTGAACAGGAAGCCCTCAGATTGCAAACACATGTGGAGCAATGGATCCAATCACTCAGGCTGTGTTAGAGAGGCCCCTGTCTGCACCAGGGAGGGGTGGGGACTTGTGTCTGACCCAGGCCAAGCTTTGGGGGGGGGGATGGGTTCAGGCTGGGAGAGATTTCTAATTCAGCTCTTGTAATGGTAGTGGCTTTCCAGGGAATCTGTGATCTTTAATTGATCCGGTGCTGTTGGGTTTTCCCCTTTGTCTCCTCCATGGCCTGTTACTGTCTCTAAGTCCAGACTGCACTGCTAGGGGTTTCATGGCTCCATACTATTGGAATTTTGTTTTGTTTTGAATTAATTTTTTAGTTTTGAGATAAATGTAAGTGTAAATAAGTTCACATGCAATTGTAAGAAACAACAAAGCAAGGTTTCATGGATCCCTTTTCCAGCTTCCTTCAGTGGTAACAAAACCATAGTACAACAAAACCAATGAATAGCCTTGATTCAGTCCAGGAACAGAACTTTCTTTTTTCTTTTCTTTTTCTTTTCTTTTCCTTTTTTTTCTTTTTGTCATAATGGTCTATAATATAAAATAGCTGTGCCCACTTCTCTTCTTCCCACATCTCCCTGCTTATCCTGGGGAACTTTCACATGGCCATAGCATTCACAAAGCCACATGTGTGTACTGCTTTTTCATTACCATGCCAAAATAGCTGAGACAATCTATTTAGAAAGAGAAAATGGTTGTAGTGACTCACAGTTTTGGAGGTTCCGTGGCTGATGGGTCTCCCTGCTTTAGAGCTCATGGCAAGGAGTACATAGTGGCAAAGCATTCGCCTTGTGGAAGGAAAAGAGGGAGGAAGAACAAGGATATATCATCCGTGTCCAAGGATGCCCCTCCAGGCTCCAATCTTAAAGATTCTACCATCTCACAGGAGTTCTACCTTGGGAACTAATCCATGCGGGCCCTTGCGGAACTTTGGTCCAAACTCAGCACTCCATAAATGGAACCATGTGGTCCAGGGCCTTATGATGGCTTATTGTGTAAATGTCAATCATCTTACTTATGGCACGTGTAATGATCCTTTCATTTTGAGTAGCATGCCAAGGCAGGCTGTGGTTTGTTGAACTATTTAGTTGTTGATGGGATCAGAGGTTTCTTTAGTTTTGAGCTTTTTATGAATAAAGTCGCTAAGAATGCTTCACGTAGGGTTTCCTGTGAGCATGCATTTTCATTTCTCTAGGATAAATGCCCAGAAGTGCCACTGCTGGGTGACACAGCAGTTACACTTTTAAAGAAATGGATGAATGGACTCTGCAAAGTGGCTGTACCGCTTTGCAACCCCGGCAGTTCTGTGTAGGGAATCTAACATCCATGTGTCCTCCTGGTTTTGTCCCTTTGGCAGAAGCTTTTGCTGTGGTGATGCTTTGAATGAGCTTTTCCACAGTCACAAGTGAAAGAAAGCCCTTTCACACTCATCTTTCTCATCAGGGCAGTCCCTGGTGTGATGGTTGCTCTTGTCTTTAGAATGTTTTTTTTTTAAATTGAGGACTTTTTCTCCTGTTGAATTTTAAGCATTTTTTAAAACATATTTTCAAGATACTAGTCCCTTTCAGACAAGGGGTTTTAAAATACTTTCTCTTTCCTCCTTCCTGCCTTCCCTGTTTCTTCTTCCCTCCTTCCCTCCTTCCCTCTCTCCCTCTGTCCCTTTCTTCTTCCCTCCTTCCCTCCTGCCTTTCCTTCCTCCCTTCACCCCTGTCTCCCCTGCTCTCTTCCTTTTCTCTCTGTACTGGGTGTGTGTCAGAAGTGTCTGTTGTACACTCAGTCATGCCTGAGGACCTGAGTTTGGATCCCACATAAAAGCTGGGAAAGTTGTGTGCACCTGTAACCCCAGGGTAGAGGAAGCAGAAATGGGGGGATGCTGGGGCGGGGCCAGCAATCTCTGAGCTGGCTGGCCAGCCAGTCCAGCCAATCAAGAACTTTTCAATTCAGGGAGAACTCTGGTTCAAACCTAAGTTGGAGAGTGATTGTGGTAGACACAGATCTTAATCTGTGGACTACACGTGTCTGCACATATACAGGAATGCACACTCATTTGCACATGTGAACACACACACACACAGAGAAAGAGAGAGAGAGAGAGAGAGAGAGAGAGAGAGAGAGAGAGAGAAAACAGCTGTCACGCATAACTCTTAAAGACCTTTTGCTCTTTGGCTGAGAACTCTCTGTCTAACCCTAGAGAGTGACAATTTCTGCCCCTGACTTTCCTAGAAACTTTATGACAAGAAGCATGTGGTACACTGTAGGTTAATTTTTACATGGTAAGATGCCTTTTGTCTTTCCCTGAAAATTTCCAGTTGCTCAGAACCATGTGCTCAAAAGAGACTTCCTCCCCTGCCTCCAACTCCTTCCACACCCATTTTAAACTCACACGTTTTGCACAGTTCTCCCCGGGTTCTTCGAGGTTGCTATACGCCTGTGCCACCAACGGTGCTATCCAGTTATCCAGCCTTGACGGCTCTAGCTCTCTATTTTGATAGTAAGTCTTAAAATTGTGTAGATGGATTCCTCCCACTTCATTTTTCCATCTCAAAATGGTTTCAGCTATTCTGGGTCCTTCTCCTTTCCATATGAAAAGGAAGTTTGTCTGTATTCATAAAAAAAAAAAAAAGTCTGCGATTTTGATGGGATTTATGTTAAACCTGTATATACATTTGAACGATAATTAACATCTTTTCTCTATTAAGCTTCTCAAACTATAAACACAGCATGTCTCTGTGCTTATTTAGATCTTTTGCTTTCTCTTAACAGAGTCCTTCAGCTTTCAGTATACAGACTGGCTGTAACCTGTGTTCTCCCAGTATGGTTTGCATATAAAATGAAAGCAGACTCATGTTTCGGGTGCTGCTCCCCAGCTGGCAAACTATGGAGTCTTTAGGAGGTAGGGTCCTACTGTAGAAAGTAATTACTAGGGGCAGGCCTCTGAAGAGCCCAGACTACCGGTGAGTGGTTCCGGCTTGTTCTGTGCTCCCTGGTCTGCTGTGGTGTGAGCAGCCTCCATCATTTGCCTCAGCTGCTGCAATCACCATGCTTTCCCCACTGTGGTGGACTGAGAAACTCTGAAGCATGATCCCTGAGAAACTGTTCATCTCTGTAGGCGTCTATGTCAGGTATTACAGTGACAGCAATGCAGAAGTCACCAACACAGACAATTGGCAGCGGGGAAGGGGGGTTGTTTCTGTAATCTTATGCTATGTTCTTTAGGCTCTGGATATGGTTCATGGAAGAGTTTGGAGATGCAGGCTAGGGAAGCCCGAGAATGCTGTAAGCAGAGCTTAATGGGTGATCATGGTGGGAGTTCAAGATGCCAGGATGTGGGCTGAAATGTGGGCAGAAAACAGCGTGTTCATGAGGTTTCAGATTTCAGTGAGAGTTTCTTCAAGGAATCTATTAAGATTAAATTTGTGGCTGTTTGTATTGGGATCTGGAAAAGAGTGTGATTATCTTAGTTAGGGTTTCCGTTGCTACAACAAAACTCTATGACCAGAGCAACTTGGGGAGGTGTTATTTAGCTTCCACCTCCCCAACACACCATTGAAGGAAGTCAGGGCAGGGACTCAAACAAGGCAGGGCCCTGATGGAGCTGATGGAGGAGGGCTGTTTACTGTCTTGCTTCCCATTGCTTGCTCAGCCTGCCATGACCGCCAGACCAGGGGTGGTGTCACCCACAATGTGCTGGGCCCTCCCTCACCAATCACTAATTAAGCAAATGCCCAACAGTCTTGCCTACAGCCAGATCATACAGAGACATTTTCTCAGTGGAGTCCTTCTCCTCTCAGTTGACTATGGTTTGTGTCATAAAAGTTCACATACAAAAAAAAAAAAAAAAAAATCTAGCCAGCACAATACTATGTTCTGCCAGTGAGAGGCCCATTAAATTAACAGAGAGTTTTAAGACAGTGCAGTACTTGAGCAGTAGCAGGATCACAGCTGGGCACTTTGAGTCATGTTTACATTGAAGGTGCAAACAGGAAAGCAGAGCAGCAGGTCCTGATAAACACATAGTTAGGGAAGGTGTTTACAGCTGTGGACAAATCAAAGGCAAACACAGAGGCTGAGACTGCCAAAGAGCTTATCATCAAAGACAAGGAGGTACTTTGTACTGTGGCAATAGGCCGAGTGCCTTTGGGGCAAGGCCCCTCCCACCGGAAGCTGGAATATATATATATATATATATATAAAAGGGCAAATTCCCTTGAAACTTTTCCTTTAAAAAGACTGTGGTTGGGGTGTCCTTCCGGGAAAGAACCACCCAAGGGTTTTAGGCAGTCAGGCCTACCAGGCTGTGGCTGATGTCTGTGTGGCCTTGGCTACATTTTGACATGGCTATAGAACTTGGCAGTATCTATGTGATGTTAATTTTGGGGGGCATGAAGATGACAAGGGTTATGGGGTCATAGAAGGTTGGTAGATTTAGGGGGAAAACCTGGGCGGCCAAGTAATGAGTGCGCAGGGCCAGAATCCATGCAGGAAGCACATAGTAGCTAGATGAGTAAAGCGGTGAAGGTGAAACGTAAGCCCCTGTGGAGACCTGAGACAGATGTCAGAGCATGTGCTGTCTGTCAACTATACTTCAGGTGCCGGTAGAGCCAGCCCAAGTGGGTTTTGGAGAACAGGAACACTGTGGGGAGGGGCATCTCAAAGCATTGCTTGTTGAATGCTGGGAACAGCTGAAGGGTCTGATGTTTTTGTTGCTGGGTTTGAGCCTCAGTCTGGTCCAATTGTTCCTTACTATCCTTCTGTTCCTCTCTTTTAGGATGGAGTGTTTGCCTTGTGACACTTTAGGGTGGAAATACACAAATCCCTGTGGTTTCACAGGGGCTTATAGCTTCAAGGGTGCCCTGAGTCTCAGAAGAGACTGTAAACTTTGGACTTCTGTGTCCAAAGTGTCAGGACAGCTAGGGGCCGTGGGGACTCGGTAATTCTTACTTGGTGGGTTTTGCATTTTTGAGAGGGCCATGAAACTTTGGAGAACAAAGATGGTATGTTATAGTTTAGATCTGGAAAGGGCGTATGTTTTAAACCCTTATTCCACAGCTGGTGATGTTGTTTTGGGGAGAGGGAGAGGGAGGGAGGGAGCGGCTGGCTAACTGAAGTAAGTCATAGGGTATACCTCTCAGTGCCTGGTACTCTTTGCTTCCTGGTCCATGAGATGTGAGGATCTTTTGCTAAATGCTCCCACCACTATGGAGTGAGCTCTATTGCCTTACCTTCTCCACTGAGGATGAGCTGAAATCCCCTGTAATGACAAGTCAAAACCAATCCCTTCTTCCTTAAGTATATTTGCTATAGCAACACAAAGTAAACAAGAGACTCTTTCAAGTAGTATGTTGCCTGGTTCTCAAGCTAATCATCTTAAGAGCTGCCAGAGGCTTCTGGAAGATGACTAGGTCATGGGTGGGATCAGTGCCTGGGTTGGTTTGTCTTGGTTTTCACCTTTACTGGATCTGTAATCAACGAAGAGATGAGCTGCTGGAGGATTTTATTAAGCAGTTTATTTGAAGGGGGATGGTCCACCCTGAGCATGCGTGATACTGTTCTGTGGCAGTCCAAATAAAAGGGGGCCACAATGGGTGAGTTATCTACCTCTGTTGTTCCTGCTACCATTGCTGCTTCTGCATTCCTTCACTCATGTCATAACCCAGTCTCCAATATTGCCTGAAGACTGTGCTCAGTCTCTCTGCCGTGAAGACAGCTGCTGTTGGACTACCCAGACGCTACCCAGTGCCTTGTAAGCTGAACTGATGAACAGCCTTTGAATCTATTGTCGGTCCTGTTCTCCCAGAGAACCCAGAGTAATACAGGAATAATAATAACCCAACAAAACAGGACAAGAGAAACTTGTTTACTGTCCCGCATGGGAGGACGCAGCCGGAGAATGCCATCTGTGAAGCACAGAGCAGTCCTCTCCAGAAGTGGAATCTGCTGCTGTTTTGATCTTGCACTTCCCAGCTTCGCAGACCATGAAAAATGAATTCCACTCTCATTTGATGAGTTTTACTGCGCGGCCCTAAGTCCTTTACTGCACTGTGACAAACTCCTGACTGAGCTTTGTTAGATTCACACCCCAATGTTTCCTTTTTATTTTTTCCTTGAGTGACTGTAAAGGTAGCCATTGCTTCTTTTAGGTGCTCAAGTGTCCTCCAGCAGTATATAGAGACAGGATGCATGTATTTTGTCGCTTGAAACGTTGTTGAATCTAGGACTGGTTTTGGAAGTTACTACAATCCTGTCATATGCAAGGCAGACTTCTCCCTTGTTCCGTCTGATACTTTTTATCTTCGCTGTTTTTGTTGTGTTGAATTGCCTCTAGTCCCTGTGCTAGAAAAGAAGGATGGGAGGAAAATATTTTATCTGGGTTCTGAACTCCAGTCCTCTGTAAGAACAGTGAGTGCTCTAACCCCTGGGTGCATCTGGTGAATGAGGCTTACTGCATCTCCTCTCTGGGATCTTGATCTAATAGTGATCTTAGACTGAAAGGGTCCTCGGAGATGAGGAAAATTATTTTCTATGTGAAGGCACTAAACCCCAGAAGAGTGCTGTACTTGCTCCTGGTGGCCAGGTGGATGACAATCCAAATCTTCTTTGAGTTGAACTGTGTATGTTGAGGTCCCAATTGTTGTCTTTCCTTTCTTTTTAAAAAAATAGATGTAGTTTTATTTAATGTATATGGACTTTGCCTGTGTACATGTCTGTGCTTCGTGTGTGTGTGTGTGTGTGTGTGTGTGTGTGTGTGTGTGTGTGGTGGAGGCCAAAAGAGTATGTTCAGAGCCTCTGGAACAGGAATTACAGATGGTTATGAGCTACCATGTAGGTCTTCTGCAAGAGCAGCCAATGTTCTTAACTGTTGAGCTGTTCCTTCAGCCCTTGGCCTTTCCTTTTCATCTCTTGATGATATCTTACCTTTTGGCAGGTTTACGATAAGATCCAGTGTGACAGTTGCTATTCTTTATCATATTAATTCTTATGACATTCATGGGATATGTGTGCCTATCACATCATCCCCATTTTACAGTCCGCATATTAGTTAGTTGCCTTTTTTCACTATAACAAATTCCCCAACAGAAGCAAAGGTCAGGGAGGAAGGGTTTATTTTGACTCAGGGTTTTAGGCATTCAGCTGGGGGCCACCTGGCCCAGGTGCTCAGGTGGGACATAATGGTGGCAGGCACAGGTGTAGAGAAGAGCTGCCTTTACTTCATGCAGGCCAGGAAGCAGACAGCTGACCTCTCTTTTCACCTTTTCCTCTGTCAGGGAATCCCTCAGCCCTTGCAATGGTGTCACTCAAATGCAGGGTGATTCTTTCTCCTTAGTAAATCCCCTCTGAAAAGGCCTCTGAGACACATCTAGAGTTTTGCCTTGCCATCTATGAATACGAGGTGAGTCCAAAGCTTGTCAAGGTGACCATGAAGATTGGGCATCACAGTAGGAAACTGATGTTGAGAAAAGCTGAATAGGTTGCCCCAAGGTCTCATTTAGAGTAATTCTCATTTGTTGCTGTGCTATACGGCTTCCCAGTGAAAGAAGCTTTTATTGTCTTTATTGTCCTGCGTTCAAGGTGGCAGCTAGGCCTTCTCCAAAGGCCAGGCAATTCCTTCCTCACCAGTTTCCCTCACAGAGGGAAGAGGAATGAACTTACTCCTGCCTCTGCATGGCTGGGGAGGGGTGAGAGATGAAGAGGATGATTCAGCCATATTATTTTGCTTTTCCTAAAAGAAAACTCATTATTAGATCAACAGTTTAGCTATTTGGCTATGTCTTAATTATAACCTAGGCTTTATAGTTCTTAGGAAAAGATATGATTAGAGCAAAATTAAGATATGGCATTGAGCATCAGTTTCTTACCCAAGCGCCATTTTAAATTATGCCGTGCCTAAGCTTTGGCTTTCTTCTGTTTTCCAGGGGATTCCAGGAATTTTGAACCTCTGTTCCTGTGTAAAAATACAGGAGCTCTCATGGCCACTGTCGGTTTTGCTGTAGACATTCACAAAGAAGCAATTCTGTGGACATTACTACTTTACCCATGTTTGGGGTTACTCATAACTAATCTCTGTATTCTTTTGGTCCACTCTCCGTCCATCCATCCATCCATCCATCCATCCATCCATCCATCCATCCACTCACCTACTTGTTCATTTCATTAATCCATGATTTAGTGGATATCTTCTTTTAAAAGTTATTTTATTATTATCTTTTTTTGTGTTGGGGTTTTTGCCTGCATGTATGTGCGCTACATTCATGTCTGGTACCCACGGGTGTCATATCCACTTGAAACAGAGCTATAGATGGAAATCTAACCTGGGTCCTCTGGAAGAGCAGCCAGTGCTTTTAACAGCTGAGCCATCTCTCCAGCCCCAGTAGATACTTTCTTACTACGAACTTATTCTGCTTTATAGTCTATAGGGTCCAGCAAAGAGATGAAATGGCTTGTCCGGTCTATTGATTATGCATTTTCTTCCCTGATAGGTTGTGATCCATTCTAGCAGAGACCGAAAATGTTCTTACTGCTCTTCCTTTATCCAGCCAGTGTTTGTGGAGTTGTGTTGTCTATCCAATGGGGCCTACTTCTCTTTCAAAACAGACACTGCTTTTCTCCACTGAACCGTCATAGGATATTTAAAAAGCACAGAGAGACAATACTTTTATCAGAGCATGAAAGAGGATATGAGAGAGTGAAACACATGAGGATATTGTTCTCATGAATAATCAGAGGGTGTCGTATCATTACCGTAATGTGGGTGGATTTACCCCTACTCCTCCAAGAATTTAATGTGCTCTTTACACATTTTGTCTTCATTATCCTCTCATGATCCCTTTTCTCTTTGTCATCCCATGCTCAGCTCTGATGGTTCCCTTGATGCGCAGAAGGAAAAACTGAACCCCAGAATAGACTAGTGGCTTGAGACACCCAATGTGGCGTGGGAGAAGCTGTGAAGTTGGGATGCAACAGGTATTTTAGATTCCCATGTTAGTCCCATCATTGGCAGCTTGTTTGATTTACTACCAATGCGGCCTTCAGTAAGTGATAAGAACTTTATATGTATTATCCTGCCCTCGAATCTTTATTTCAAAACCACAGGCTACGGAAAGACATGAGACTGTAAAAGGAAGTAGAGAGATGCAGCATGCCTTTTGTAAGATCCAGCTACATCTCCTCCACTATGATTGACTATTCCCTCAGGCCACACCCACAAAAGACATGAGCTGCTTCTGACCAGGTGATGGCTGCGGGATGTGACAGCACACGACAGAAGAGCACAGAGCATGACCTGGCTGTCTCTGGGAGGCAATGCATCACTGGTAATGTTCTAGAGTGATCAAAGTCAGCAGAGAGCAAGAGACTGGAGCCGGCTACAAAGAAAAGCAAGGAAAAAAGACAGACTAGCTGACAGACAGCTAGCACGGTCTGTAGACCTTGAGATTCCTGATATCCTAGTGCTGTGTGTGTGTGTGTGTGTGTGTGTGTGTGTGTGTGTGTGTGTGTAGTGAGGAGGACTGGAGAGCTGGCTCAGTGGTTAAGAGCACTTGTTGCTCTTGCAGAGGACCTGGGTTTGGTTCTCGACACATGCATGGCAGCTCACAAATCTAACTCCAGTGTTAATGGGGTTTGCATTGTTGTATTGTCTAGCCAATACGGCACACTTACCTTTTAAAACAAACACCGATTTTCTCCACTGAAGCTTTATAGGACGCTTAAAAAGCACAGAGAGACAAGACTTTTATCAGAGCATGGAAGAGGATGTGGGAAAGTGAAATACTCTCTTGTAACTTCAATCTGTCCTATTACTACCCATCCAGCCTTCTGTAAGTAATAAGAGCTCTGTATGTGTTATCCTGCCCTCAAATCTTTATTTTAAAACCACCAAAAAACTTCAAGACGCTGTAAGAATATACAAGGAAATAGAGAGATGTGGAGAGTGAGGGTAAATCCACCCACATTACTGTGGAACCTTAGTTTTAGGGCATCTGACGCCCTCTTCTGACCTTCATGAGAACCATGCACAAAATGATGTACTTACATTCATACATGTATTCGTTCTATGTATTAAATACAGACAAATTAATATTAAATGTATCTACATACACATACATAGAGTTTCTTTATGTTATCTATACAGTGGTAAATGCATTACAAATAGTTCTGAAACTTGGGAACTCTGAAGTCAAGGTACCACCTGGAGGGGGTACCTAATGTGTCCGTCATCCATGGTGAAATGCTAAAAGGGGTCAACTCATCCTCTTTTCATGAACTCACTCCTGTGAGTTCACTACCTACCTATCACTCACTACCCTGCTCTCGTGATAGCTGCACGAATCCATCCATTTGGGGAGAGTCTTGTCCTGATCACCTTTGCAACACTCTTGTCTCAACACTGTTGCTTGGGAGGGTTCATTTCAAACATAGCTGGGAAGACATCTCCAAACTGTAGCGACTCTTACCCACGCCCCTAAAGTTTTCTACCTACTCACCTCTATCTTCCCTCTTTTCCTCTCTTCTTCCCTCTCTTTTGTCTTCTTCAGTTCAGAATCTTGCCATCACATCGCAAGCACTTTCCCCGTTTCTCTAGCCTTCTTTAGTTAGAACCCTTTCCACATCCCCTGCTTTTCATGGCACTGAAAACTGAGCTGCTCTGCGGAGCTGCTGTTTGATTTTGTGTTATGCTACCTCACTCAAAACGTCAAGTCAAAGACTGTTGGCAGAAGCTTTAGGAGTGTTCTGTTTGTTCTTCACAGAGTATCACCTCGGGAGGTGTAAAATGTCACCACGTCCCCTCCTTGATGATGCTGGGCTCTCTGGGCTAAGGGCTAAGGGACTGCTTCCCAGAAGCCTGTATGATGGAGGTGGTTTGCTTTGTAGATAATGAGTAGTCTGTGGAGGGACACTTGGGGCTGTGTGTCTATCCTCTATCAGTCCTTCCTCTGACAGTCTTGCCACTTGCACATAAGAATTGTGTATCCTCAGCTTATTCTCTCACTGGAACCCCTTGAGGTACATATTGTGATTGCCCACATGTAGCCACATATTGCTTGATGACAGGCCCACATTCTGAGATCTATCTTATTAAGTGACATCATCAGAGAATGTCCACATACAAAGTAACAAGGCCATGGCCTCACAATGGGGTGTACAATCTCACTGAAGCTCCCTCATATATACAGTCCATTGTTCTTGCTGTGTTGCCCAGGTTGGCTTCTAACTTGGGATCCTCCTGCTTCAGCTCCTGTGACTACAGGTCTGTGTCACCAAACCCAGCAAGGACATTTTTGTTTTCTTGTGATGCTGGGGATTGAAGCCAGGGTTTTGCTCATGTTTGGCAAATGTTCTGTCACTCTGCCCCCTGATCATCCCCTCTCCGATCCTTAGGACAGAGAGACTTGCTCAAGGTCCCTCTGCTGACTGACAAGAGTTAGAGCTGGGATTTCCTCTGGGCCTGGCAGTTTCTAGTTCTTCCTCTCATTACCATACGATCTAGAGTGAGTTTCTCATCTCTTTTGCTCCAGGCAAGACAAGAAAAATGTGATATTTAAGATCATATGAGACACAATTCATTTCATCTCTCCAGTCCCTTCCTGTTCCTCAGGCTCTTTCCCCCTGAAGTATAAGGGCCCTCAGTTCGCTCCTCTCTATCACCCAGAACATGAAGAATCAATCAAGCCTTTGTATGAAGGCTCCAAAACTGCAGAGTCCTGCTTGGATTTAACCCCAGGACCCTGCTGGCCAGTGTCACTCCATGAGTGTTAATGTCACCCAGAGCTGTGTCCCATTCACTGCATAACTTAGTCCATAGGACTAAGAGAACAGTGTTCTTGGTTGTCCCACAAGGGGAAACCTGAGGGCACTCTAAGATGTGGACAGCGGACTTATTTTTCTAATAGTATCAAAATTGCCAGCCAAGAATTGGGTTTGAAAGCTGTAACACTAAATTGGAAGGGCTCTGATAACTGCTTGAAGCTGCCTGCCACCTGTGCAGTGACAAAGCTCAGTCCTGGTATGGTGAGCTCATTGTTCACAGCTATAGCTGTGAACGATGATCCGGGAACTCAGGCCTCCTGGGTCACACACCACACGGGCCCTGTCTCCCCTTCCCTAGGACAAAATCCAGCTTCTAGTCTCTATCCTTCTGTCACCCTGTCCCCGTGGCTACCATTTCTGCACTAGCCCTATGAAAACATTCTCTCCCTCTCTCTCTCTCCTCCCCTGCCTCTCTTTCTTCTTCCTTCTCTTGTTTATTATAGCACCAAATCTACTCTCCCACTGTATTTCAGATCTCGTGCTAGGCATAGGAGTTCGGAGCAAAAAGAAACAGTGCCAGTCCTCTGCTGAGAGGGCGAGAAATAAGTCACCATTAGCACCCACAGGACACTCACTCTTAACATCTGACGATACTCAAGTCCCTTTTTTTTTTAAAACGGTGCAGTATTTGAATGCCTCTCACACACCCCCTCCTGTATACTTTAAATCTCTCTAAATGACTCATAATTCATAATGCAATGTGAATGCTGTGAATAGCTGTTACACTGTTACACTATTAAAGGAGAAGTAATGGGGGAAAAGCCTTATGTGTTAGGTACAGACGTTTTTCTAGAACACTTAGATTCATGGTGGTTGACTCCACAGATGTTGAACTCAAGGACACAGTGGACCAAGTGTCAGCTCGTCGCCACAAGCTGTCCAAAGTTCGGATGCCACTCCTGTAGTGGTTTTGAGTCACAGAAAAGAATGGATGACATTTGGGAGCTGGCTGGGCAATGTAACACCTCCAAAAAAAAAAAAAAAAAAAGACAGATAGGGCATGGGGATGTAAGGACATGATGAATGTGTGAGGGGGTTTAGAAGCATTGCTGTAAGCTGCAGACCAGGGGGAATTGATGAGGCTGCTCTCTCTGCCTGCATTGGAAGCTCAGAGCTGCTTTTTGGCTCTGCTCAGTTCAAACATTTAGGTGAGAGCTGGAATACTCTCCAAGGCAACGTGTCCTGCGCTGGCCTGGTGTGGGAGCCAAGAAAGAAGCAACAAGGGCAGGGCAGGGACCAGAAGAAGCCAGGCTATAATTGCCTGAGGGCACTAATTGAAGCCACAGCTGCAGGGGGCCCTGTGCTCTCTCTGCCTGCGGGGCTGCACACCACATAATGGCTCCTCAGCTGCGGAACCCACACCGAGGCCAGATCTTACTCTGCATGGGCGGCAGGACAGAGTATGCAGGGCTTATTAGACCGAGGCGCAGGGAGTGACAAGTCTTGGCTGCTTTTTTTGCCCTGTCCCTGCTGCTGACACAGGCCAATTAGGGAGCATCTGTGTACCTACGAGGCTGATGGAGTGATTCTATCCAGCGTGGCATTGTGTTCTGCTGGATCTCCCTGAGCCAGCCAGCCCTTCTCCTAACACAGGGACAGCAGACGCACTGGGCCTGTCACGTGCTAGATGCTGTCCCAAGCAGAGCAGTGGACAAGATGATCAAAATGTCCCACCTGGAGCCTACAGCTCCTTAGAGGAGTGCATTCGTCGGGTTTCTTTTGCAGTGGTAAAACACCTTGACCAAAGGCAACTCGGGGAGGAAAGGGTTTATTTCACCTTACAGTTGTAGTCCATTATGAAAAGAAATCAGAGTAGGAACTCAAGGAGGAAACTGAGGCAGAGATGTTGGAGGAGCCCTGATTATTGGCGTGATCCTCGTGGCTTGCTCAGTTTGCTCTTGTTTTTTTTTTTTTTTTTTAAACCTGGGACCACCTGCTCAGGGGTAGTACCTCTCACAGTGGGTGAATCCTCTGATATCAGTCATCAATCAATTAAAAAAAAAAAGGCCCTACAGACTGACTTCCAGGCCAATCCAATGGAGGCATTCTTTCTTCAATTCAAGCCCCCCCTTCTCGGATGACCTGGGCTTGTGTCAAGTTGACAAAAACCCAAGCAACACAAGGTACCACCAGCCAAAGAGGAGAGAAATGAAATGCGCGGTGGGCGTATGTGCCTAGCAAGGAGGGTGCGCCGCATGAGAGAGTTACCTCCACAGAATCTGGGTCACCGACAAAGCAAACCTCTGGGCGTACCTGCTAGGATTATCTAGATTAGGTCTAGCTTCTGAGACTGTCTGCGATAATGCTGATTGACACGGGCATGGCCACTCTCAGGAAGAGTGATCTTGGGCTGCGTGAAGAGGAAAGTGAGCTGGGTTCTAGGCTGCACCTATTCCTCCCTCTCTGTTTTCTGAGGATGGGTTCAATATGCCCAAGGCTGGAAATTATATAAAAATTTCCAGGTTTATTTAGTTCACATCAATAGAGGGATAGGATGACAGATTGAATCTCACCTTTCTCTAGGCTGGAGGATTTAAGATTCTCACATGCCAGGCTTAGCAAGGGTTAACATTTCCAAAAACCTGGTTATTCTGTATAAGTAGATCTGAGAGAGTGTGGGCAAACACAGAACAGTGTCCACTCTTGTGTTATTTACCTAAAAATAAGGACTCTGTGGGTTTGGGAAGTGGTTTTTTAAAGAATATGTGAAGTGTTTGGAGATGGAAACATTTGAGGCAAGTGAGGAGGGAGGAGCCAGGACAACTCACATGCCTGGAAAGTAAAGCAGTTTGATACAGTGTAAAGGGATTAGTAAACCTGATCCTGGCTTGAATTTCACCAGGGGTCTTGCTATATCCTGACTGCACCCCTCCCTCAAAGGAAGCTTGTGGAATTACTCCTCCTATCCTGGGAGGGGCTTCGGTCAACACCAGGAAAGAGAGGTGGGGGAGAAAAGACAAAACTCCACCCACTGACTTGGTTTGTTTTGCCTTCTGGGCACCTTGAGGGTATTTTGGAAGCTTGAAGGGGATGGTGGTGGGTGGGATTCAGGACCAGTTACCTAACATCTTTGCACCTGAATTTTTTTTTTCTTTCTATAAAATGAAGAAAAATAATCCTTTCTCCTTTGTGAGGCTGTGTGGATTAACTGAGTTAATTCATGTGCAAATACTTAGAACAGCTCCAGGCAAGTATCAAGTACTCAGTAAATGTTTTCTATCCCTTTTATTAGCTTTGGAGACCATGGTCCCCACTGTTCTGAAACCATTTCCTATCAGAGCCCTGGCCAAGTGTGGCGGAGTCCATAGCTAAGGCTCTAAGAGGAAGCAAACATTCCCAAGTTCCTCACTTCTCTGCTGCAAACCCTTGGGAAGGCTCTTCAGCTCTCTCTTCATCAACTCACCGGGTCTTATCCTAACCCCTGTGTTTTAAGATCTTGGATTTGACAGGGGAGATTTTGCTTAAAAGAAGAGGCAGGAGGGGCATCCCTAAGACAAAGACTTCTAGTAAGCCAGCCCACCCCCATTCATCCTGTTCTGAAGAGCTTCCATGACTGCCACTGATGCCACGGCTCAAAGTCAGTGACTGGAAAGAATGAAGTAGTTGCTGAACATTGTATCCTGTGTCAATCTTCCTCCAGTTTGTGTTTACATGCCTACAGCAAGCGGGTGGGTGGGAGTTGTAATTGTTGACTTTGACGCTAGCCCTGTTCACTGGGTTCTGCCTTCCCCTCTCCTCCCCTACTGGTGTCCTTTTACCCTCCAATTTCTGCTAGCGCAGGCCCAGTAAGCCTTGCTCTGGTGGCTTTGGTCCCCTCTGGAGGAAAGGTAGGTGGGCCAGGCTGGTGGCTGGAGGAGAGAAAAGGGATGGGGGTGTACTAGAGAGCAGGTGAAGCAGAGATGGTGAAGTGGCCTGGAAGATGGAGCATTTAAATGTTAAGGGGTGGGCAGAAAATGTACCAGGATATTTTGAGGGCTGAATTTATTCTGGAAGTGAAATGCATAGATGGCGATGAATCAGAACAAGAGCCACTTAAGACCGTTGAAGTTACTGGGTTGCCCAGGTGACGCACACACGTTCTGTGGATGGTTTGCTATTAGCAGTCAACATTTACACAGCCCTTCACCTCCTCAAATACAGGTCCACAGAGCCCTGGAATGTTGGCAACAGCTAGGATTTACTCAAGGCCACAGCACAGTTTGTGGCAAAGCTGACAGAATCTGGGTCCTCTTGTGGGGAGCTCTTAGTTGCCAAGGACTTGTACCCTTCTTCATTAACCTCCCATCACCCCGTGAATAAGAGGCTGGCCAGCTGTGTCCTTCAGCTGAGGAATAAAGGGTGAGGAAGAGAGGGCTCTACACCAGCCAGGCAAGCGGGGTCCTTGATTCTGATCAGGAATGACTCCCAGAGGTCTATGTGTTAAAGGTGTTGGGATACTCAGGGAGAGGTGCTGAAACCTTTAGGACACAGGGCCAGAGGGGAGGAATTTAGGTCACTGGGGTGCCCTTGAAGGGGATGTGGGACCCCAGTGGGCTTCTTTTCCCTCTTCCCTCTTCCCTTTGAGCAGAGGTAAGACTGTCTGCTCAAAAGAAAAGGGTCTGATGGGTCATGACCTAGAACCTATAAAACTGTCAGCCAAAAGAAAACCTTTCTTTTTTATAAGTCTATTATCTCGGGCATTTTGTTACAGTAACAGAAGGCTGACAAACAGAGCTTCTAAACTTACTTTCTGAGCCTCAGTCCCATAAGCCCTTTAGTTATTCACCTGCTGTGTTCTGGTGAATGTCACTGCTAACCAGGAATGTTCCTTTTTTTTTTTTTTTTTTTTTTGTTAGCTAAGGTTTGCCTAAGATTTATTTATTCTATCTGTTTAATATTTGATTTCCTTCCACTGTTCTCTCTCTACCACCACCACTGTCTACCACCACGGCTACTCACTAGCCTCTTCTGGCCCTGTCCATCCCCTCCCACCCATCTGTCCATCTCATACTTTCAAAAGTCTGATCAGTTCCTTCTTTTGCTTGAAAACCTCCCATGCTTCTGGGGGGCTGCAGTTTAAGCAGAGTCACAAATGCTCTCACAAGCGCACACTCCTCTGGCCTCTCTGTGGCTCTGCCCTCATACTGCTGGACAGCCGGCGGTGCAGCCCTTGACCTGTCATGCTTTGACAGCTGGGCCAGAGGGAGCAAGGGAAAGGTGGCAGATGTGAACAAAGAGAAGAGGGCAGACTCCGGGTTGACTGCGCTGCGTTGGTTTGCCCTTCCGTAGGCAAACCTTCCTGAGGGTCATCTTCGGCCTGCCGCCATGGAGAGTCAGGCAGCCTCCGTGAAAGCTAAACCTAAAGCTCCCTCTTTCCACAAAGCATGTCCTGATTCGATGGGTGAAGCACCCTTAAGGGAGGTGACATTTCTAACTGAGCAAGACACCGAAGACACGAGGCTGTGCCACTTCACTGTCCTTTGTCCCCATTGACCTCTGTGTGGAGGAATTTCTGTTTGTTTTAGTTGCCTGGCATTTGTGTGGCCTTTCTAGTCTGGGACCATCACTGCGTGAGCTGATAGGAAGGGGGTGGGGAGGGTACGCCAGGAAGATGACATGGGCCCCTGGTGGTGGTTCGGGAGTGATGAGTGCGCTACCCATGTGAGATTGGGGTGGGCTAGGTCTTCAAGCTGAGGGCAGCAGGGGCAGCAGGAGAGGTGGGAAAAAGCCAGTGTTGGTGCTCACTGTGAAGTCCAGGTCAGGATCCCCTGCAGAATAAATATGTTTTTCTCTCTTTCTGTGGTTTGTATCCTGAGACAAGGTCTCACTAGGTAGCCCAGGATGGCCCCAAGCTTGTAATCCTCCTGTCTTACCATGTCAAGGGTTGGGATTCCAGGTGCATGCTGCTGTGCCTGGCTTGAACTTGGTTTCTTTTCTCTGTGTTTCTATTCAGTCCTGGGAGACGCCAGATTTCCTCCCCATTCATAAGCTGGCCAGAGTCAGGTTCTGTGACCAGACGCAAGAGTCTTGGCCCTAACATTCATGGCTTTCCTCGGTGCTGGGATGAGAGCAAAATCTGTAGGTGAGGCTACTTCAGTGAGGGGTGGGCCACACAGCCCTTGGACCCAGCCCATAGCATCTACTGTCCATGTATATAAACAAAAAGCTGAAGTGATAGTGGCCCAAATGACCATGCCATCAATCCTATCAAAGTCAGGCGAGGTGGTCCATACTTCTGATTCAGCTCTGGGTCCCGGAACTTGGGAGGTGAAGTAGGAAGATATCTGTGAGTTGAAGGACAGCCTGGGTCACAGAGTGACAGCCTGTCCCCCAAACCCAGGACAAAGCCAAAACAAATGAACCCATATGACACCCCAGGTCATGTGTGGGGTGAGGTATTGTGGGGCTGAGGTATTGTGAAGGCTCTGTGTGAAGGACAGGAAAATGCAAGGCACCCTTCTCATCTTACCAGTAGAGAGCCCGCCCACTCCTCCTCCTCCATGTCTTAAATTTAGCTTAAGAACACACTTGGTTAAATCAAAGTGGGAAAGGCACATGTCCATTTCTGTAGATTGCTGGCATAGGCATCAACACTCATTTCCTGCAGCGGGGCACTCAGATATCAGGGTCTCTGCAGCCTCCTGTGTCTGTCACCTTTATCTTGTCACCCAGAGGGACAGAAAGACACTCCCTGGCTGGCCATGCTCTAGGCTCTGCATGCTGGCAACCTTCCCACACTGAAGCAAGGGCTCCACAGGGCCAGCTCTCCATCCCTGCTCACCTTAGCCGTCCTACCTGGAAACTGGCTGTGCTGTGGTCCTCCGGATGCTTAGCCCTTAGAACGGCAGACACAGGGCCAGCATGAGGCTGCTGTGCGGTTGACTGGGATCAGTGGGGCCTTTCCCATGGTCCATGGACAAATGTACCTTGGGGTCCCCTTCTTGGCATCCATTTTATCTCCATTGCTCTGGCTGGGGAGGAAACCCTTCAAAGACACAGTATTTAATTCAAGCATTAAAAAAAAAAAAAAAAAAAAAAAAAAGCCAAAACCATAAAGATGGAAGATGGCTTAAAGAGTATGGGACCTTGTCTGTAAGCATGGCATCTCGAGTCCAAACTCCCAGCACTCACATAAAAAGCTGGCTGTGGCCTCATGTTCCAGGAACCTCAGGAGACAGCCCTCAAGGGAATAAGGCAGAGAGCGATGGAGAAGGACCACCAGTGCTCTCCTCAGGCCTCCATGTGTACATAGCTACATGCATGTGTGTATGTAGCTAGGAAACCGAGACCCAAGGAGGATTTACTCAAGGCCACAGCACAGTTTGTGGCAAAGCTGACAGAATCTGGGTCCTCTTGTGGGGAGCTCTTAGTTGCCAAGGACTTGTACCCTTCTTCATGTGCCCCACACAGATACTACAGAGACGTCACACACGCACACACATACATTACATATGCACGAGGCCAAGGCTACCTCCATGGGGGGGGGGCATTTGGAAGGTTTCTGTGTGGAAAGTGGCTACCCTCTCTTGAAGGGTGGTAGGGATGGAGAGTTAGAGGCCGTTTTGAGCTTGGGCACTGGCCATGGCACGTGCACACCTGGAAATGGGACTTAGCAGTGCTTTCCTCAGCTGTGCAGGCTTCAGTCTCCTCATCGGGAAGTGAGGAAGAGCAGACGTTCGCCAAGCTCATTTCTAATCTAGCATCTGTTTCTCCGAAGCTTCTGGAATGTCAGACTGTAGTTCTGGCATGTGGTCTCAGGCACTTTTCCTGCCATCAGTCGTTAAGATAGGCAGATGCCTGAGGTGTCCAACAGGACCCAGGACAAATGCCTTGGTGCCTTTGGATTTATTGGGTAATAAAGGTGCACTGGAGCGGCAGCTAGCTAGACATCAACTGGTTACCTGCTGCTCTCTCAGACCCAAATGATGAGAGATAGCTAGACTGCCTGTGAGTCCCTGGTCTCAGACTGTCAGAGTTCAAGGAGGGTATACTCAGGAGGGTCATTTGATTGATTGAAAACAAACAAAAGGAGCAAAATAAGAGAGAGAGCAAAAAAATAACAGAAACAAATCCCTAGAAACCATTCCAGAAACATTCTGTTCCAATGAATTAAGTTTATTTGGTTGTAGGTATAGCACCACTGAATTTAAAGGTGGTGTGGAAGGTCATTGGTTTTCTTCAGAGCAGAAAGCTAAACAGAAGAAAGCCTGTTGTTAGTTCCAGACAACCTGGGGCAGCCATCTTTGACTCACAGAAGGTAGCTCAGCTTAAAAATCAATCCGTTCAAACCACACTTAGGAACCTTCATTCTTGTCACCTTGGAAAAAAGTGGAAGGAAAAAAAAATCATTATTTATGTTGCCCATTTAATGTCTATGAGCGAATCAGACCAAAGGCTTGTTGGGCAGGGACACATCTAATGATGTTTGCCACTCCCATCTCTGCCCTTCCTCCTCCAGCCTGACAAGTACTGTACCCACAGTGTTGTGCCCCAGTGGGGGTGATGTGCAGGATATGTACCCCCCTCTCCCACAACCCATTTCCCCCACTTCTCTAGACATCTCCTTGTACCCAGGCCAGAAAGACCATTTTCGTAGAGAGCAGAAATCTGACCCATTTCTACCTTGTAGAAGATATCTCTCTGAAATGATGCCTTACAGACATCTCAGGTCCCTGAGGTCACCATCACCCTTACTGTTCTCATGGGCACATCCAGCTGGACACAGAGCTGGGCAGCATGGCCTCTGAGTGGTCCCCAGAGCCACGTCTGGATGTCTGTTCCCTGTTAGCTGAAATCTCTGGACTCATACAAAGATGCTGACGATTCTCCTCCCATCTCCTCAACTCTTCAACCTATGTGGCTACCTTTGCAGTCATGAGGGCTAACATGCTGGAAAGAGCACGGGTTTGGGGATGCTACAGGGCCTTGTTATGTGCCCAGTGTGGGGGTGTGGCCACTTAGTTGTATGTCCTCAGTGGAGACACCTTTTCTTGGTCTTCCAGATCTACCAAATGAAGAAAATACTGCTCGCATGCTATTCTAGGGGGCTATAGCTCTAAGTCAGGGGTAGGGCGCTTACCTGGAGAGCTTCTTTAGAGGTTCTGGCAGGAGAACTCAGATTCACATACGCCCTTGACCAAAGAGTGGTCTTCTTCTGTTAGGAAGGGCTGTCCTCTTCAATTGAGTGCAGCTTGAAAGAGGCACACACGGGCAGTGAGGGAGGAAGGGGACCCCTACTTAGCCAGGTCGATCAGCCACATCAAGCCTGATGATCAAAGGGGTGGCAATACCACAGCTGGATAGCCCTCATCTCCTAGTACTTGCCAGCACACAAGGCCCTGAGTTTTTTTCCACTGGTACAGCAAGAAACAAAACAAACAAAACAACAACAAAAATACCTGAGAGTTTCTCAGCAACAATTAGATACCATAGTCTTTCCTAAAGACCCCTACTGAGAAGCTGTAAGTAGCTAGCCAACAAGTAGTCCATTTCTTTCGATATCCTTGTCCCCTCCTTTTGAACTTGTCAAATAATGTAATTTAAAAACATTTATCTAACCTTCCACTCTGACACCATGCTATAACCATAACTAGTATACTCAAGGAGGTTTTGATCCACAGAGCTGAGCACTGGTTCATTCATTCATTCATTCATCCAATCTTTCTGTAGCTCTCAGCACTATGAGAGTTGCTAGAAAAACAGAAGTAAAAGACAAGACATTTACATCCTAGTGGGTGGAGGGGTCAGTATGGTGCCAGAAGTCCTGGAGAGAAGGTGGGCCCACAGCCTCTTGGGAGATGAGGAACAACCCCTCACCAGAGGCAGAGACAAGACAGGGAAGACATCAAGTCTCCGGCTGCCGTCCTAGGGCTGGGACTATCCTGAAATGAACTGACTTGGAAGCCAACAAGTGGGTAGCCTTATGCAGGAGGGTGCCATAGGTTGTTGTCTGTGAAATATCCATTTCCTGCATTTCAGAGACTGGCTGGGACAGGCTAAGAGCAGAGACTGCAAGGCCAGTTGGGGAAATGACAGCAGCTGCTCAGAGGGCTCTTGTCAAACCACCACAGCAGCGAACCCGAGCGGCCACCTCACAGAGGGCCAGGTAGAGATGTCAGCCAAAGTAAAGCATCCGGGGGACAATGCACAGAGGCAGAAGCCCAGGGTTGCAACATACAAAGGAGTGCTGAGGAAGTCAGGATCAAGAGGCCACAGAGGGCAAGGTAGAGCTGAAGACTTGGGACAGCTCCTGCTTAAGGGTTAGGAGGCAGGAGAGGTCCCAAAGATGATAGCTCACCAGAGAACAGTTTCTACAGGCAGTCGCTGCGTGGCCCACCGCCATCCACTAAATTCCCATGTGGCTCTCGCAGTTCTGTGTATGAGGGAAGAAACACCTCTCAAGTGTCATTTCAGAGAATTAATTCTGGTGGAGAAAGACACCTAGGACAGCGAGAGTTACACAGAAGTCAAAGGAGAGTGGTGACTCCAATGAGGGAAATCTGGAGGCTTTGTGCAGCCAATGCTGGGCAAGTACAGGCTGGTAAATGTCTGTTGCAAAGGTGTGACTTGGAGTTTTTGGAACAGACCCTTTCATCTGAGAAGGGAGGCCACCTGAGGCATCCTGTCCCGGGGGTGGGGTGGGGATGATTCCTATGCCTCACAGTCAAATCTGTGTGTCTCACCTGGTCTTTGTCTCATAGCTTCCTATAAATTGTCATACTGTCGCAGACACAGCAGTGAGAGGGTGGGTTCTTTCTCTGCCCAGTTTGTCCAAACTCTTAAGTAGTTCACTTTCCTTTGCCACTTTCTTTCTACTTAAAAAATTTTCTTTTTGGAGTATGGGAAAACTGAGGCTGTGGTTGTGTACTTAAGTGCTGGGTTTACATAACATGACTGGAAAGAGAAACAGAAAACTGAGCAAGTCTAGTGTGGTAAAAGGCCATGGGCAACAGGGACTACCCAGCCTTTCCTCCAAGGTTCTCATCTCTTAGACCTGGCAACATCTTGTGGATTGGTCTCTAGCTCCAGAAAAAAAAAAAAAAAAAAAAAAAAAAAAACCCTTGATTGACAGGTAGAAGGAGCCATCTCACTTCCAGAAGAAATGGCTAACAGCCCAAGAAGCTGGTCCTTGTCTTCAATGCAACTGAAGATGCAGCCAAAGCTGGTGGGCAGGGCGATCCAGAGGATCTGAGCTGGGAGAAAAGGAGAAATTGCTGGTAGAATGGATGCAGGGCACTTGCAGAGATGGTCCCAGGCTGAGGGAAGGGGACATTGTACCCTCTTCTTGTCTGGCTGGATGGAAGTGTGAACTATGCAGATCGATAAACTCCAGGCTCCGGAGGGAGGTCAGCATCAGGACATGGGGGAGTGAGGGGGAAATAAAGGCACCAGGAACGGGACTGGGTCCTTGTATCAATTTGGTTTTCTGCGATAAAATATCCTGAAAAAGGCAATTCAGAGAAGGAACAGTTGATCTTGACTCACAGTATGAGGGTGCTGTCCATCACCTCGGGAAGTCATGGTGGCAAGAGCCTGAAGCAGCAGCTCATTGCCTCTGAATTTTGAAGATGGGTGGTGAATGCTTTACTGAGCTCAGCCAGCCTTCTCCTTTTTCTGCCTCAGTTAACCTAACCTAGATAATCCCTTGTAGGTGCACCTGGAGGCTTGTCTCCTAGGGCACTCCAGATTCTGTCTGTTTAACAATGTAACAAACACTGTTATATCCTTCCTGGAAAAAGCGGTTTGACAAAGAGAAGTGCTAACTGGGAGATTCCTTGGAGCCAACTGCCAGTGCGGGACGTCTCTGAGTCCAGTTTGCCCTGCTGGAGGCTCTACCCTGAGAGACAGCCTCTTGTCTTCTCCTCACCGCTAGGACACAGCGGTGGAACCCCAGAGGTACACCTTCCCCTGTGACCATCACTGGTCAAGTTGTTGCATAGAAAAGGAGCTGGCTGTTAAAAACAAAACAAAACAAGAGCAGTGCTGGAAAGAACAGCAGTAATGCACTGAGCAAACAAGAATTCGGAACGAGTGTTGTATCTTCAAAGACACACGGCAGAATGTTGTTAAGCAGGAAGCAGAAAGAGCAAGCAGTTTTGAAGACCCACCAGCTTGGGTGGAAGACTCAGCACCTGGATGGAACAGAGGAGCAAAAGGCACCAAGAACACTTCCGTGAGCCTGAAGGTGGAGTCTGGGAAGTCTCCAGAAGGATTAGGGTGGAGAGATAAGGGGAAAACCTAAGGTGGAGATGAGATGAAGAAGAAATGCCACGGTCTGTGAAGGATGACTCAGAAGAGATGCGTGTGTGTACAATGACTAAATATTTTTAAAAAAACGTAAATATGCATATATTTCCAATATATTTACATTGGAAGAGGTCATAGGGCACCTGGTGATATAGGTAAAATTCTTAAAAATCCTTCTAGATACCACTATGATAAAATGTAGGAATATGAACTCGGAGAAAGAAAAGGCAAATAACCCACTCACCCCAGAAAAACAAAACATACCACCACACCACCACCACCACCACCACCAACAACAACAACAACCTCTCTGAAACTAATCAACTAACCAACAGATAGAAACCCAAGCATTGGGCTGGGGGATGGCTCAGTGGTTAGGAGCACTGGTCGCTCTTGCAGAGGACCCTGCTTCTCTTCCCAGAACCCACACCCTGCCTCACAGCTATTACTAAATCCAGTCTAGGCAATCTGACACCTTCTTCTGAACCTCTGAGGGCACTAAGTCCACAAGTGGTGCACGCGCGTGCGCGCGCGCGCGCACACACACACACACACACACACACACACACACACACACAATCCCATACCTATAAAATAAATCTTAACCGCAGCCCCCAAAAGAACAAAACTCAAAAATTAAAACAAATACCTCTTCCTTCAACCCACGTCAAATGGACACTTGTCAACAGGGACCCCTCACAGGCCTGATCACGTCTGTAATCCCAGCACTTAGAAAGCTGGGCCAGGAGGTTTGAGAGTTCAAGGTCAGTGGGAGCTCCATAATGAGGCCCTGCCTCAAAACACAAAACAACAAATGACAACACAAGACCCCAAACAGCTAAACAAGGGCCAACAGCAGCAAACCTCTATTAAGCTACCACAGTTATAAGGGTGAGGAGAGCCAGGAGTCTTGGCTCACACTTCATTAGTAACTAACTAGTAAAGGCCTCATTTATGGAGATCCTTACCTCTCTGGAAATCATTTCTAGTTAAAGCGACACTTGTGTACAGAAACCCAAAACAGTTAAGAACGGTAAAGAAGGAAACCTGAGCTGACATCTGGGAGAACAGAGGCAACCAATGCTTACATGGATGTGTTTTCATCACCGGATAAAACGACTGGAGGCAAGTGACTCAACTGAGGTCCCTAGAAAAAGGACAACAGAATTACAGGACAGGAACAGTAAGCAACCAAGCGATGAAAATGAGAACATAAATTAGTGACACAGAGACCAGTGACATTGAGACATTTAGCCAAACCAAAACAAGGAAAAAGTGACCAGGAATAATCATAGAAACAAAGTGGGAGGAGACAGACTGGTGTACATAACAGATTAGAAAAAATGAGAGAATGTCATGAAGAGAAAGCTAAACTTTTAAACTCCCATACAATTTGGAGGTGAATATATGTGTGTGTGTGTGTGTGTGTGTGTGTGCAATGCACATAATGCAGAAAAACAAACTGTGTACAGCATAGAGCTATGAAAGGAATTGAAAATTAAGACCATGCCTTAGGCCCTGGATAAAAGGTAGTTTCAGGCTGGTCTCATAAACTTAAGGAACGAAAATATTTCAGGAAACAGGAAGGGAATTCTTCCTGATATATTTTATGGTTCTAGCTGGTACTTGGCTTCAAGATCAGATAAAGTTGTAAAAGAAAATCATAGTCTACTTAATTTGGGATTTCCCAATTAAATATTAACTCCCTGAATCCAAGAATATAGATGATACAATGGACAGGTAGATTAACTCTAGAAGTAAATTCATAAACAATCAAGTGTCACTCAAAATCATGAAATCTATTAAAGAAGATGACCATACAGGTGGAAACTCCTTAAATAGTCTGCTTATCACAAATTTGCTGTGAATATGTATATTAGCAGGGAGGCTATTTAATAATTTTCTTTTATTCTCTGGAACAAGGCACAGTGCCATTAAAGTATGGTTACTTTTTAATATACTATAAAGTCTCTTACAGACATGGGAAATCTAACAATCAAGAGAGAAACCACTAGAACAGAATGTGGGCAAAGTTATTAGCCAAGAGGATCATGACAACAACAACAACAACAACAACAGAAACCCAAGCGTTCTTTAAAGCCAATTAGAATGCAAAGGAGGAATAACAAGGTGCTACTTTCAGGGCTAAAATGTTCTGAAGTTTTGTTTTTGTTTTTTTTTCCTTGAAGGAAAAAAAAATTGACAAAGAATGTAAAAGACCTTTAATGATGAGAGTGTAACTTTTATTAAAGGTGCCGAGACTTGGGATTGTGCTTATTGAAATGTGGGAAACTTCCCAAATGAATCCACACATGAGGACTGCTTTAAAGAAGACTGAATGGCAGAGTATGGGGGATTGGTTTGCCAAACAGTGAGGTGGTTTATTTTATGCATGCGTGCGCTTGACAAGCATGCACGACTGTGCGCCATGTGTGGGAAATGCCCATGGGGGCCAGAAAAGGGCCTCAGAACTCAGGAGACTTTGGTTATAGACATCTGTGAGCTTCCATGTAGGCCCTGGGAACTGAACCCAGGTCCTTTGAAAGAGCAACCAGTGTGCTCTTAACCACTGAGCTGTCTCTCCAGTGCCTTAACAAGTGCTGTAAACTGTATGAGACAAGAGAGGTTCATTGATTCCTAAGACAATTTTGAAAAGTGTGACATTCTCTGATCTCCAGAGGTAAATCTGAATGTAAAAGGCAAAAGGTCATATTGAGAAGGAAGAGGGGTTTTGTTGTTGTTTTGAATGGTGATGGTGGTACTATTTCTCTGTCTCTGTGTCTCTCTTTCCATCTGCGCGTGGTTGGGGTAAGTGCAGGGGATAAGTAGAATGTAATGAAAAGATGTTTAATAAAGGACTAAGGTGGCAGATTGGTGGTAGATTTGAAGGTATTTACAACTTTTAAGCCCCAAAGCTTAAGTTGTAGTACAAGTCTGTAATCCCAGCTACTTGGAAGCTAATGCAAGAAGATCCAAAATTTAAAGCCTGCCTGGGCTACAGAGTGAGTTCAAAACCAGCCTGGACAACTTGGAGAGACCCTTTCTCAAAATAGAAAAAGGGGCAGAGATACAATCTAGTGGCAGAGCAACTGCCCCGTGAAACAAAGAAAACCATCAGCAACAACAAGAAGAAGAAATTTGACTTGGTGACTCTGGTCCTTTCTAGGACACAGAAGTGACTAGCACAAACCTGGATGTAAAAGACAGGAAGCTGGCTACAAAGTCAGGCAAGTGACCTGAACTTAAAGGAACCCAAGGGACACACAGAGAGACAGACGCTCAGCTTAGCCAGTGACCAAAGACCGGAAACAAAACACAATGCCGCTCCTCAGCCACCTGATTACCTGCAGGAGAAGGCGAGCCGCTACCGAGTGGTGAGAGGATGACAAGGGTTGCTAGGGCTCTCAAGGCAGCTGGTGGGACTCCTGAGAGAGCAGCCCAGGGGGCTGTCCCTCCCTCTGCCTGAGAGCGGCTGCTTCTTCATTTGGTAATTATTCAATACCCCTGGCTGAGTGAATGACCCAGAGGAATTCATGGACAATTACCAGAGGACATTTAGCAAGGTTGTCCACAGCACAGCACATTGAGGACTATGATTACTTTACACAGAGCACAACACACCCGTTTTCCAGCAGGGGACTGCAAAAGCAATAATATTGTAAGCCAGGAGGTTTCTTCGCGTTAGCACACAGTGTGAGCCAAGCGTTTCTCCAAGCTCTTCCCATACATAGAAGCCCATTTCATCCCGCACTGTGTGCTTACTTGCTGTCTCATGATCTGTAGCAGGAACCTGAGACACAGCAATAAGTCTGTCAAGGATCACACGCAGCCTGGTAAGTGGCAGGGCCGACGCAGTGGGCTTGCTTCCAGTGGAATGCAGGGCCCTCTCCTCATCCATAGGAAATCGCCTTCTGAGAACTCCGCTCACCCCAGGATAGTCACAGTCTGAGAACATTAATATGGAAAATTCTAGAAGGAAGCAGTGCATACATAACGTTTCCATTTTAATTTACGTACCGTCCTGTAACGCGCTTCCTGGGAAGTGAGCTGTGCCCCTGTCCAGCTTGTTCACACTGAATAAGCTGCCCATCATTCAGTTAGCAGCCGCCTGTTCTCACCCTGGCGGTTACAGTCTAGGTCATGCCCCTACCCTTCCTCCAACTCTTTGTGTGTCAGCACCTTGTCTACACCCAACCATCCGTGCAGCGCCACTCCCAGGCGATGAAGGTGAGCATGGCACAGTAGGATGCTTTGAGGGGTAACGTCCTTCATATAACATTTATTACGATATTGTCATAATGTACTATCAGTCACTTCTGTCGCTTGCTTGCCGTGTCCAATACATAAATGGGACCTTATGGGTCTGGACAGATGGCTCAGTGGTTAAAACAACCTCCCTGATCTTGTGGAGTACCCAAGTTTGGCTTCTAGCACCCACGTCAAGTGGCTGTAACTCTCCATCCAAGGGATCTGATGCCCTCTTCAGGCCTCTATGGATACGGCAGTCACATCCACACACCCACATACAGACATGTACACATAATTAAAAATAAATGCTTAAAAAACAAAATCAAACTCTATCATTTATGTGTTTGCTTATTAGTTAACTTTCCTATTGCTGGGACAAAGGTGCCCAAGAAAAGCAGCTGAAGGAGGAAGGCTTTTGCTGGGAGGGCATGGCTCTTCTGGGCACCGAGAGCTGGGGCAGCAGGCGTGTGAGGTGGCTGGTCACGTCACACCCGCAGTCAGGAAGCAGACCAGGATGAAAGCTGGGGCTCAGCCTGCCCTCTCCCTCCCACTCAGCCTGTGGGATGGAGCCGCCCACTTTCACCTCAGTCAACCTCACAGACAGAGGTTTGTGTCTTAGCTGATTTCTACATCTCCTCAAGTTGACAAGATTGGCCACCACAGAAAAAACAAACAAACAAAACCAACCAAACCAGCACATGCAGGATTTGGCACCATATGAGTGACTGGGGGCACTGGGGTGTGAGCCAAATAGGAAGGACCCCATAGACTCATGTGAGTGAATGCTTGGTCCACTGGGAGTGGAGTAGGTGTGACCTTGTTGGAGGAAGTGTGTCATGGAAGCGTGGACTGTGGAGTTGGCTCAGCAGGCAAGGGTGCTTGCCACCAAGCGTGGTGACCAGAGTTTGATCCCCAGGCTCCAAGTGGTTGAAGAAAAAGAACCAGCTCCTGTCCTCTGACTTCCATTTGTAGGCCTCAGCACACCACCCCTCCCCAATGAAAGAGAAAAAAAAAATCATTAAGCAGCACATGTAACTTTGTGTCCTTCTCATGGAGTAATCAGGTTACAGTGAAGAGTCAATGGGTGTTGACTGTTGTCCAGTGACTGGTTATGCTTCCATGAACATTTGAATGAGTCCCTGTAGGTGGGAGCCGGGAAAAAAGATAAAAGGAAAAATGAGGGCTCTCATACAATGATTTGTGTGTCTATTGCAGCCTAGAGGGCACAAGGAACTCAGAGTTTGGGAAAGCCAATGCCTTTAAAGCCCATTCGGGACACAAAAGGACATAGGAAGGTAGCCCTTAGAGGAGAAGAGTGACAGGAAGGTGCTTCAGGGAGACTCCACTCCTTGCCAGGCACAAAAAGACAGCAGTAAGGAAACATGCACCTTTGTCAGTTCTGATTCACTTTGTGGTCTGTCCCTATGCAGAGAGAGAAAAGCAGGCCAGCATCCCCCCTGGCTGTGTAAAAAAAAGGTTTCTGGGCCATCTTTCCTCGCTGCTCTATCCTGGACATACTAATTTTAACAGAACCCTGAGCAACACAAAATTAGGGAGCAAAAGCTATTTAAACACACCCAACAGAAAATGGCTCTCCTTCCAGATGCTCTGCAGCTTCGTGGGTGTCTTTCTCCCTCTCGCTGTGGGACACAGCTGGTGTACCTAGTTCTGGGAGGAGTATCCTGAGGCCCAAAGCAGAGGCAGGGGCACAGGCTGTGTGCCAGAGGTGTTAGCATTGGTGGGGGAATCTTGACTTGCAGGCAGCAGAACAGAGACTGTGTCACACTGGCCAGACTCCGAGCTTAGGAGAATGAAAAGCCGGCCCCCACCGTGACGAGCTTCCTCCCATCAGGCCACGCCTGCCCTGCTCTCTGTGGTCCAAGAACTCGCACGAGTCTTTGGGGGCCGTTCCTATTCAGATCACCACAGGGTTCACACCCCACCACCCCCAATGACTGGCCAAAATCT
This sequence comes from Psammomys obesus, assembly GCF_907164565.1. Classification (NCBI taxonomy): domain Eukaryota; kingdom Metazoa; phylum Chordata; class Mammalia; order Rodentia; family Muridae; genus Psammomys; species Psammomys obesus. Next base: position 3,450,142 of record NW_026590905.1, on the reverse strand, counting down.
CAGAGGATAGGGCATCCTCTGATTTCCAGAGTGCACAGTGGCTCACGGGTTGCCATGCTGGGAAGGCAGGGTGGGTTTGCAGGGCCTCCAGGAGAATGGGTTCCCAGTACAGAGACAAAAGGTCAAAAACCAAAAAGGAACCCACCGGGACTCTCTAATGGCCAGACCCTGTTTGGAGTTTGACCCACTGAACGGCAATGCCTTGTATGGACGGACAGGGAGAGCCTGACTCCTTCCAGTCCTTAGCCTTGCTCCAAGTGACCAGTCTCAGAGAGGACACAGTGCTTTTACTGTGGTGTCCTGTGATAGCTCTGGTTTCCAGGTTCTTGAAACTTTCTCAAAGAATTGAGAAAGTAAATGCACAACGGATAGCGAGTGGTTTTCTTTGAAAAGAAACAGATTCAAGCAAATAGGTACCCTGCAGGCAGGCGCCAGGCTCTAGCCAGATAGCTGCAGAGTCCCTACTTATCTTTTCAAGGTTTTTTTTTTTTTTTTTTTTTTTTTTTTTTTTTTTTTTTTTTAGTTTAGGAGTGGGTAAGGAGCTGCTGATCCCCAGGTGTGGGAACTGGAGAGACCCTTGGCTTGACTCACAGGTGGATTATAACATAACGGGGTGATCGGCAGATTCCATATTATCAAATGTCTCTTTTTGGATGTTCTCTGTGCACACAGGCCACATATCTCTAACTTCAGACAAATGTCCCTATCATGCATATACATGAGACGGTAATAGGAGTTTTCCCTTGGCAGGCCATTTCAAGGGTAAACATATCCTTTTTGCACTTGTGCTATAAATACTGGCTTAGGCTGTCCGGTCGTGGTCTACAATCAGGTACCCGACCCAAACCCAATTGCTGATGGGGTGGAGCAGGACGTGGCCCTGCTGGGAATGGGCACACACCCTTTTTTTCAAGGCGAGTTGACTGAGTCCCTGGGATTGTTGCTACACTAACCTGCCTCAGCTTTCAAGGGTGCAAAGGGATAAAGTTCATTAGCTGCTTTTCCTTGAAAAAATCAGAAGATGGTCTCTCCAACCGCTGTTCCTAAAGAAAAGCTTCCTGGGGCAGGGCTGAAGATTGTCCAACCAGTGCTGAAGAAGGTATGGTTCAAGGGTTCGATTGTACCACCTTCAAGGCCGTTTTCCACATTTTGTTGGATCTTGTTTTCCCCTGACTTGTTAACTTAGAAGAGGCATTTTCCTGTAAGACACAGGCAGGTATATGAGCCAAAGTTATGTTTCAAGCTTTAATTACTGTGCCTAAGAAATCCGTGAAACAAAAATGCCTCTAAGCTGTAAGCCCCTTGCCCAGGGACAGATACTCCCTGAAATGCTGGGGTCTAGTGTTTATGGAAGCTAACAAGCCATGTGTTTTCACTCCCCCAAACAAGTTTATTTGACCCAACTGCACAGGATGGGCATGATCCCATGTAGGTGGGCGGTAACCAGGCAAAAAATAAGTCAGGATGTATGCTTGCCCTGACTGGAGGTAGGCGAGAGGTATGAAGGCCAAAGACACACACACACACACACACACACACACACACATATATATATATATATATATATATATACATATATATATGTTCTGGGAACCCCAGAACGGACTTGGCCAGAGTCCATCCTCCTGGCCAGTGTTTAATTAAAGCTTGCTTTAAATTTGGCTCACAATTGTGGTAGTGGTGGTCTTCTCTCCCAGTGGAATTAACAGGTCCCCCCATGTCTTCCTGTAAGTCAGCCTAAGGCCCACTGATGCTGTGGGTTTTTATTATTTTCAACTGTATCGGGGGTGGGGGTGGGGGGCTATGTAACAGGAGTGAGTGCAGGTGCTTTTGGAGGCTAGAGGCATCTGATACTTCTGCTACTGGAGCTGGTAGTTCTGAGCTGCCTAAACTGGGTTCTAGGATGGTAACTGGTCCACAGAAAGAGCAATATGTGCTCTTAACCGCTGGCTGAGCTATTGCTCCATCCCTGGGGCTCCTTCTTTGAAGGACAACCTCTGCAAAGGAATCTAATTGGTCTTGAATGTAGGTGAGACCCTGTGCTGTTTCCCAAAAAGCCTCTGGCTGTCTCTTGGTAGCTGTTGTTGGATTTCTGATGAACTTCCCTGAGTGGCTATAGCCTGCCAGCCTGAGGCTCCAAGCTTCAAGAAGGAAGCTGCTTACTTAGAAGAGGATGTTTCTATATAGGAAAACATAAAGAGGGATTTTTCTGGCCAAGGAGTTGTCTGGTGTATTAACTTCTAAAGAGCAAGCGCTATTCCACATGAAAGATAATATCAGACAGGCCTTACGTCCACATATCCAGCAGTAACATTAAAAAATTGGTGGTTTTGCTTACAGAGAAAATAATAGTCTGAGGTCTTATGGTCAGGTTCCCTGATAAGTTCCTAATTATTTCACTGAGGCAACCCAGACCCAGAAGACAAATACTACATATTCTCTCTTATTTGTGGATGCTAGCTATAAATATGAGTATATTCGAGTCTGCATAAAAACGAGGAAATAAAAGAGGAATCATGGGTAGGAGCAGGAGATGAAGACGAGGCCTGGAAGGGACAGTGGAACATAGGTGCTATGAAGGAGGAAATGAGAATAGATGGGGAAGTTAGCTGGGAAGTGGGGAAGAGAGGCCAGTACAAGGTAAGGGATGGAGGAAGGAGATACTACTTAGGGTGTCTGAAAAAGCCATAGCCGGGGGGGGGCTGGGGGGAGTAAAATGTAGAGGCTATCGAGATGACTTAGCACTTAAGTGCACTTGCTGCTCTTGCAAAGGATGGGGTTCGATACCCAGCACCCACAGAGTGGCTCACAACCATCTGTAACTACAGTGCCAGGGGCATTTGATGGCTTTCTGTGGCTCCGGCAGATGCTGAATCACACAGTGGACTTAAGTTCAGGCAAACCAATTGCACAAATGAAATAATAGCCTAAAAATTCACAATAGGCACGTGTGTATTATATAGAGACATATAGGCCCAGCTTGAATAAAGGTATTTCACTTGGGTTGATAATGGTGCACTCGAGAGCTAGAGACTAAGAAAATCTCTAGTCCTGGGAGGCCTCTTTTTGAGTTGTTGGTCAGGGGAGTGAAGGATTCTCAAAACAAAGTGGGCTATTTCTTCTGCCCTGATTGCCTTGCAGAACTTAAAAGGCAAGATTCTGTTGCTGAAGACTCCACACAGTTTTTGGCACAAAACTTGGAGGAATCAAGGTGGATCTGATCTGAGACTCATAGTATCCAAAGATGCTCTGCAAACTGCCCAGGGATAAAAGCAACAAATAATTGTTCCCAGCTGTAAACCTCTGACCCGCAACAATGACCAGAATGGCAAAGTGCCTACAATGGTGCAATAGGGCACTTACATATTGAGGGTCACCGACAGCTAATTGGACTTAATGCCTGCTTAATGCCCCATGGATGATGATGTCATGGATCCTAGAGGCGAACCCACCGCTGTCACTTTCCTAACCCAGCATGATTTCTGACTTGTAAATAGGTGGCTTCGTGCCTACAGATCATTGTAGCTCTCCTCACCCAAGAAGCTTCTTTTTGCAACCATAGCCAGTCACCGTGTAGATGACAACTTGATATTGGACCCCAAAATTGGTACAATATAAGCACTCCTTCCCCCCCCCACACACCTAAGGATCAAGGAATACTATAGAAAAGGAGGTGGAAAGATTGCTAAGAGAGCCAGAGGACCAGAATGTCTGCTGTGGGATAATGTCTTCTATATAATGACAGAGAAGCTGCCCTCATGAAATCTAAGAAATATGGTTGCCTAAACAAGATCTGCACAATGACACCACCAGTTAACATGCCAACATGGACGGGGGAAATAAGGCCCTGCCTGTAGATGAAGAGCTTCAGGCAATTAGTAAATAGTAGATGCTCGAAAGGAGGAGAATCAAATTTTTCTAGGTATGAGCATCTGATAGTTATCCAGTTCTAACTAGCCACCCCTAAACACATACATATGCTAGCAGCACTAAGCGAAGTCAGCTTAGTATTGAAATTGATATATTGACATGTATAAGGGGTGGAAATGACATGAAAATAGTATTGTATGGAATTCTTTAAAAACAAAAACTAAGTATGGATATGAGTAAAATGATGGACTTATACTCCCAAATTTGGCCCTGTAGAATTAACCCCTGAGCTGCCAAATCAGATCCCACCAAGGGGGAAAATGTTGAGGATTGGTGGCTTGGCCTGGTTTTCTAGTCTTTGGAAATATAAAGCACCTCATTTTGGATTCTATAGGAGTTGGGAGGAGCCTAAACTACAGTGTTAAAGTGATGAAGCTCTGGGGACCAGTGCGTCCAGGTTCTTGGCATCTTATTCAAGAATGAATAAATAAGAAGAACACAGGCTGCAAAGGAGCAAGGATTCTTTATTCAAAGCAAAGTGCTGCTAGTTGAGGAAAAACTACATTCTCAAGAGTGACAGTAAGCCTATAAGTCAAGTACCCTGATTGTTGTATAGACTTTCCTTTTATGGGGTTCAAGAGGAAGAGGAAGAGGAGAACCCTGGCTCCAGGGGCAAAGTTTGGGCAGTTCCCTGTTTTGACGGATGGCTTAAGTTATAGAACCATTTCTGTTCTGTGTTTTGCCCCTTTCCACAGTGCATCTGATTTTAACTCTCTGCGTGTGCAATTAATGCACAGGCCTAACAGTAAATAGAGGATTCTCATAAAAATTCATAATGAGGACACAGCTTGCCTTGCTGCATAGACACCCGAAACTCGTTCAAGACAGAGGTGTCTTTCATTCTCAGCCACAAGAAGAATATGATAGACTAGAGCATAAGTCTGGTGGTTGGTGACTGGTGGGAAGAGAAACTCACTCCATTGTTCAGAGTAGAGTGTGTGTGCAGCTTCATTCGGATGAGGACCCTGGGCTGCTGAGAAGTTGCCAGGGACGCTGTTCACAGAGAGGGCACGTGCACAGTCCAGGCAGTTGAAGTAGGTCTTGGCAGACAGGTGCAGTATTAGAAGAGAGGTGTGCGCATAGCCTAAGCCAAGTGGAAGCCCCGGTGGCTAAGCTATGCCCTATCCTTACCTGCCGCACAGCCTTAGTAAGCCTTATCTATTTATTTTTCAGGTAAGGCCTTTTTCAGGAGAAAAGGGGGTGAAGAGTATTCATAAGAGAGGTTAGAAGTCTGGGAAGACATCAGAGAGAAAAGATACGAGTTATTACAGATACCTTTAAGGTTCATCCCGGTGGAATGATTAAGCAGCTGTGGAGTCCTCCAGCAGGGAACCAGATTAGCAAAGGTAGGCAGGTAAGTTTCCCACTCATGGCCCAATGCCACCTTCCCCATATGACATATACAGAATGGGAACATGGAAGTTGCTTCTCTGGTTAAATAAATGAAAAACAGTCCGCTAGGAAATTCCACTTGTAATTAGTGTGGGAGTGGACCAGTTTCCAGGTACCTTTCACAAGTCTTTTTCTTTCTTTCTGGCCTGATAGCCACCAATTGGCAGGAGACCAGAAAGACTAGCCTCATGTTTCCTGGTGCTCCCCAAAGCCCACTCTTGGATCAATGCCAGACGTATGCAGTTCTAGCCTGAAAAGGAGACACAGCCAGAGAGGTGGGCAAGACTTTAAAGAGAAGCAGTTTGATTCATAAGCACCGGGTTCTTTAAGACGTAACATGGGAGGGAATAGAAGAGTCAAAAGAAAGGCTTTTAGGGTGTCTGTGATTACAAAAGGCTGAGGAAGGCTCTTTGAAGGTAAGCCTGGCATACCAAAGAAATGATTCAACCCCAGGGGAAGTGAGTGAGAACTCACAGTCAGATCTCGTGTAAGAGGGGACAATCCTAGAGAAACTTCTACCCAGGACAGAGGCTCCCTCAGAGCACACTGATCAACGGTCGCTTAACCGTTTGGTCCGTGTGTGTTCTGAATGAGAACTTCATCTTGTCTATAGCTCAAAGGCTCAGGCATTATCTGAAACAGTTTGGTGGGCTTTTCTGGCATATAAGCATCAGGAAGGGGGGTTTGACTCTAGAGAGGTGAATCCAGCCAATTCAGCAATTCAACAATTTACATGGCTGTCAGAGGAACAGCTGAAGAACCTTTTCCCTGGCTTCTTTTTATTTATTCATTCATTCATTTATTTATTTATTTATTTATTTATTTATTTATTTATTTATTTATTATTTTTTAATGAAGCCTTGTTCCCCTTGTCTGACCTCCAGGGGTGATGAGGTTAGGGTCTATAGCTAAAAGGGCTTGGGGTCTTGTACTCGTGGATGGCTTGCAGAAAGTGGCCCCAGTCAATGAGTAGGTGGGTAGCCTCAGGGCTAGTGAGCAGACCGCTGCAAAAAGGGAGCCTCCTGTACAGCATCTCACAGGGGCAGCCTTGAGCTTAGGGTGTGTGTTTTTTATCTGCACTGGGGCTGTTGGGAGGAGCTGAGCCATTTTCTAAGGTCCCTTGGCACAAGTTAGCCAGTGGACCGTTAAAAGTCTGACTGGCCCTTTTCCAGAAAGCTGAGGTCTGCTGGTGGAATGCAGGTGTTGCTGTTGCAACCCCTTGGGTGACCTAAGGGTGCCCCATGACTGCTTTGGAGTGACCTTGGGAGGGTGAATCTGGAAATAATTGTTCTGAGGAATCCGTAAACCATCTTGGGTGGGTGGCGAAGCCTTAGTTCCATCCCACAGAGGTATCCACTGATACTAGGAGTTGCTTGTAGTCCCTGCAGGCAGGCCAGCTCTTGCCTGGACAAGTAGTCTTATTTATTTATTTATCTATTTATTTATTTATCTATTTATTTATTTATTTATTTATTTATTTATTTATTTATTTATTTATTTATTTAATTTATTTTGAATAGAGTTAATCAGGGAAGGTATTCTTGGCAAAGGGAACATGTCTGACATACCAGCTTGATGGTTGTCATTAAGCTGATTCCTGTCAAAAGACAGGAGGAGGGCTGGGGAGATGGCTTGGTGGGTAGGAGGAGTACTGGCTGGGCAGGCTGGAGGGCCCGGGTATGATTACCCCATCATATCCACGTAAAAAGCCAGACATGGCGGTGTGTGGCTGTAACCCCCGCATTGGGGCATGGAAATGGGTAGATCCTGAGAGACCACTGGGTAGCCAGCCTAGACAAAACAGTGAGATGGTGGTTGAGTGAGAGACCATCAAGGCAATAAGGCGAAGAGCAAGAGAAGACCCCAGATATCCTGCTCTGGGTTCCGCGTGTACCCGCACAGGTGAGTGTACCTTCACGATCTGATCGCGAGAACGCCGTGTGACACACACGTCAGGTTGGGAGGCTATCGTCATAGTGGCTCCAGTGTGTTATGACAGGTCACAGGGACAGGCTTAGAGGGCGCTGTCAGCACCATGACTCTTGCCTCTCTGTCCTCCTCTTAATCTCTCCCAAAGGCTGAGCTCTGGTCCTTCTGATGCCCTCTACAGTGGATCACTGTCACCTTCTCTGAGAGATTAACAGCTTTCAGCAACTGAAGAATCTCTTTGTGGTGTTTTAGGGCTGCCTGCTTTCCTGTCGGCAGCCCTCTTTCCTTCCATATGGCTGCCTGGGTGGGTGACATCAAAAAGGCACATTTGGGGTCAGTATAAATGCTAGTCTTTTCTCCTTACCTAGGGCAAAGACTCCAGTCAAGGTGACTACTTCAGTCTGTTGAGCAGCTGCCCAGTGTGGGTGGAAGAGTGGCGCCTCTGACTGAGGAGCGAGGCCTGCTAGAGTGTATCGAGTATATTTTTCACTCTGGAAGGAGTAACTACTGCCCCCAGTGTACCATTGGTCCTTTGAAGTGGGAGTGGGCATAGGGGAGTTTCTCCCCTATGTCAGGTCTGAGCATAATTTTGAGCAGCCACCTGTTCAAAAGAATGTCTGTCTGCTCACTCCAGGCGCATAAGGCGAGCAAGTCTTAAAACTGAGAACAAGTTTTTACGACTCTCTGGGAATAGGAGCTTGGTTATTAATCTTTCCTCTGTTGTTATCACGATGCATTTCGCTTCTAGACTGTCTCTTGTGGTTGTCTAGGTGTCTCTTGGTGGGCTCTTCTGGAAGAGCAGTGGACACTAGCCGCTCTTGAGCAGGTAGGCCATCTCTTTCTGGCTTTGTCCAGATTTCTAAAAAAAAAAAAAAAAAAAAAACGTAGGCCGCCTTCTAGGATTTGAGACATAGCAACTGGGTTAAAGCCTTAAATGGCCACTCTCTTCTTTCCGAGGCTACAAACAGTGAAGGGCGCTGCTATGCCAGGTCTTCCCTGGCTAAGGTCCTGACCCAATCAAAGTCTGCTTGGGGGCCTCCAAGGCTGCCTGTATTTCTGAAGCCCATTACAGGGGGTTGATTTCTGGTCTTTAGTTATCTCAGAAATGATCCTCGTTATGAGCCTCAAATTGGGAAGCTGAAATTAAAAAAAATCCACCATTCCTAAGGAGAAATGCCCTTTGGTGACTAGAGATTCCGGGGATAAACATTTTGAGCATAGTCAGGTATAAGTTGCCTGGTCCCAGGGGTGTGTGTTAAAGGTGTGTTTTAGGCTTGTTACCCTTTTGAGAGAGATTTGTGCCTTAAAAAAAAAAAAAAAAAACCTGACACTCTCTATCTTCTCTCTGCTAAGAAATTTGGGGTCTTAATAACGTGAGATGATCAGGCTGTAAAGCTGTCCCTTCTTTTATCATCAAGTCTCTGAAATTCCTTCCTTATCCTCTGGCACAAAAGTGTGGGGCATCCCCGAGGTTCCAAGGAAGTACTGCACATGTGCATTGTGTCCCGTATTGCAGCCCAGTCAGTGAAGCTTCCCATTCAAAAGTCAATAGGAACTTGGCGTCTTGAATGTCGTGGGATAGAGAGGGAAAAAAAGGCATCTTTTAGATCTGACATTGGGAATCTCTTGGGAACTTGGCTCAGAGTATATGAAGATCACCAAAGGGTGGATAGGGTATGGCCTCATTTATCAGTCATAGTTCTTGGACCAAGTGATGGTGTCATGACCAGGAGAAAGAGGAGTATTAAGTACAGAGTGACTGACAGGGTTTTACAGTTCAAACTTTAAGAACTGGTTTACGGCCGGTTGGAATGCCTTTCTTGCCTCCCTGCCTTGATGGGATAATAGAAGACGCCTTGCAAGGAGATCTGAATGGATGTGGTTGTTTTATCTGTCCTGAACCCAGGCTGATAAGCATACCAGGCTCAAGGATCAGCCCAGTGTCTATCTGGAAGTGTGCGGGGGGAGGGGGGGAGGAGGGTTTGCCAGCCTCTATGCAAAGGAGAGGTATTTTCAGGGACTGTCTAAATTTGTAAAATCACCTTGAATTTTATCATCAAGTTTCTCCCTAGCAAAGAGGCTGAGGCAGCTGAAGTCAATAAAGAATTCATGAGTAAAAGTTAGCCTTTCAAAGCAACAAGTAAGCAGTGGCGGGAGTTGGGGGATGTCAGGGATAGGGTTGTGAGGTAGCAAAGTCTAAACAGTTCAAGTAATCACTGTGGATCAAGAGGATCATTTTCCAGGAAAAACATGTCTATAAGCTACTGGGAAACTTCTCTGGGTTCTTCAAGCAATTTTTCCATTTTCCCTCACAGAGCTGGATATCAGAAATGGCACCTGTACCCGAATGGTCCCTTTAGTTCCAGCCACTTCTCTCAGTGGTGGGAGTTCTTGTCAATGCTTATGAATCTGCAATTCTACTATCCACATGTTGGGAACTTGAAAAGAGATGTTGAGGGTTGGGTTCAGGAGGAGTGATGTGGGGAGGGAGTACCAGAGTTCCCCATGAGAGACTTCTAGACCGGAAGTAATGGGTTGTCCTGAACATCCAAGATTTTCTCTCTTCCCCCCATTTCCTCTTGTGTGTGTGTGTGTGTGTGTGTGTGTGTGTGTGTGTGTCCTAGACAGACCAATGGATCCTGATAGAGAGCCATGAAGGTCTGGACACACAGGGTCTCAGACCATTTTCCTTGCCTTCTATGAAAGCGATATAGTCGTAGAAAAGTAATCTAATTAAGACTACCTTTTTGAGGCCTTTTGTCTCCATCCCGCAGTTGGTATGGAGGCAAGGCAGTATTGTAGTAAAACACAATTTTCGTCAGTGGTAAAGGATACACCTGATGGCGGAGCCTGCTGGAAAAGAAGAGGGGTTTCCCATGATGACCACTAACGGAGAGAATGGACATCTTCTGTAGGTCTTTTCCCCCACTCTAAGGATGGGCTAGGGAAGCAGGTCATACTGAAAATTCCAGGGGCTCCCCACTTTGGAATCTCTCTTAGTTAGAAGACTGCAACTTTAGCCGGAGGTTTTCCCCATAACTCACGTCCCTGTTCCAGGCAGGACATTCCTGGGTATGTACAATGGCCATCTGACTGCCTGACCCCCTTCCCGTGGCATTCCTTAGATAATCAGAGGCAAGCGTGCTCCACAATCGCCTGGAGGTGAGAAGTGTTATAGTGAAAACAAATGTGTGGATTAACATGAATGTTAAAAGACCAGGACTCAAAGGGCCAGTCAGGAACACCGAGGAAAGTACATAAGAAGGCTTGCAGCTGGATATGAGATAGCCCAGCTGGTCAGACAAAAGGAAGGACAGGGTCTGAGAAAAATAACAATGTTGATTTTGGCAGGCTTCTACCTGAAGAATATATACAAGACTGTTGTCCTTTCACAGATTAATGTATCTTAACTACAACAGACTAAATTGTAAGAACAGCTTCTCAGAAAGCCTCCACCCATTCCAGGAAGGAGACCACTCCAAGGTAAGAAGTCAGATATGAGGTCATCAAGGAAAGCTGCAATTACATCTTGGCAACTGTGTCCGCAGACTGTCAGAATGCCACCTTTGTGGTTAAAGAGCCTTGAAGTTGCAGTTGGGCTGTGGCTTCTGTATCAACTCATTCACATACCCTGACAAAGGCTCTGAATCCTCAAAAGACCTGGCCATCAACTGTGTCACTTCCACTGTGACTTTTGACACCTCTTCCCCTTTGTGCAGATCATGGGAAGAAACACCCTCAAAGGAAGATCTTGTCATCCATGATTTGGGACGCAATAAGGGTCACCCTACCCCTAAATAGATAGATATCCACCTCAAAATTATCCATAAGAGCCTCACTAAATTCCTCAGTTTGGAACTTCTGTGTCTGGGGCAGGCCCCTTTCATCTCTCTTTAGGATGTGTGCTCCGCCTGGCCTCTGCTGAATGAATTTTGTCAGACCTTTCCTGTCTCTTGCTGAAATCATTCTTTTGAAGACAAGAACCAGGTGACTACTACAACATCAACAACAGGAGGTTGAGTTTTGTCGCTATTCAAAGAGTCAGGGCCCCGAGGGCTTGGCAGGTGAGCACACTGGCTGCCAAGCCTGACCGCTTGAGTTCGATGCCTGGGACTTACATGAGCGGAAGAGGGAACAGCTTCCTGTGTGTCGCCCCCTACCATCATCCTGCTTGCTGTGGCATTTGCACCACCCACCTGCCCATCCCCCAGCTCCTCCTCCTCAACAAATACATTTAATGAAAGTAAAATAAAGAAAACCCCCTCAAACCAAAAAGAGTCGGGCGTTCTGCTTAAGCAGAAAGGAAGAAGTCGTCTTCCCAGTCCAAAAGATTCAGATAGCCAATAAATAGTAATGGTTCCTGCTTCTTGAGAGTCAGTGTGTGTGTGCTGGGGTGGGGGTGGGAGGGGAGAGTAGCAGGGCATTTTAGAAGGTGGCGGCTCCTAAGTTTAACTCCATAAGGGAATCTTTTTGTCCTGGATCAGAATTGGGGCCTTCTGACAAAGACTGTAACAGGAAATGTTCTTATACTCTGGAACTTATTCTAACCATGAAATTGGAAAACTGGGAACCCATATCTTGATACAGAGGAAAAGAAAATCCCCTCTGTCTAGAGGGGATTTCAGGAGAATGAAAAGTAAAACAATACTTTTCCTTTCTCGTTTTAGTGCCAGAACTGTGTGCACACACAGAACATAAGACTGAGTTTGTGTGTGGATTTGCCTCAGTGCTAGGCAGGGCCTATATTGCTAGCTAATATCTGGATGTTCTGTTATGGGAGTCTTTAAAACAGTGAACACCCTAGTGGCTTTTAGCCATTTTCTCTGTGCCTTCTAGAGATAGCCAGCAAGAAAGGTGAGAGGAGAATGCCCTCAGAGGGATGGGCTGTGATGACCCCTTTGGTAAGCTCACAGCCTGGTTGGCTAGCCAGCTATGTAACTGTGGGGTCTGATGACTTTCACGACTGAGAAAGTATAGATAAGTATTTGACAGAAGAAGGCTGCATTTAAAAAAAAAGACAGAGGAGAAGCCTGTGACCGCGCCTTCTCTGGTCGGGGTTCTCAGGAGCCGAGATGGGGGGGGGGGTGGAGAGCTGATTCCCAGGAGGAGGAGCTGTGTGGCTCTTTATCCTGATTGACAGATTATAACTTTGGATGCTTTATGCATGCACAGGCCATATATCCCCTAGTTTTTGGTGACTGTATGTCTCTATCATGCATATGTATAAGAAGGTAAATAGGAGTTTGCTCCTAATGGGTCATTTCAAGGGCAGACTCACCCTCACTACACTCGTACTTCATACTGGCTACAGCTGTCCTTGATTATCCCTGCCTCAGGCACACACCTGGCCAAATCTTACTTGCAGGGGAGAAGAGCCGGGCAGGTACATCCTTCAGGGAGAGTTGCCTGGGTTGCTGGGGCTGTGCCTATACTAATTTGCACTTATGTTTGAAGATTTTACTGAGCTAGCCTTTCCAGCTCTAGGCATGACCTCATGCCAAAGGCTAGGGAGCTAGCCTCTCTTAACTACTATAAAAGGATTCCATTTGCCCCAGGGGGTCGTTTCTGCTGAGAATTTAGCCTGCTGTATCTTTATTGCTGTCCAGGGTATCTGTTTGTGTGTGTGGTTGTGTATTTTTTATTAAAATCTTGTATCAGATTTGGTCCTGTACTACTTTTAGCTCTGTACCTTGGGTTTTTTCCAGGCCCTACCCAGCATGGTGCTCAAGAACTACACTGGTGTTACTTGGCCTCTTTTGTGGGTTTTCATATGAAAGGGTTTCGAAACAGACTCAGAAGGAAAGTCAAGGATAATTTTATTGGTGTTTGAGAGAAAAGCCACAGGGCTGGCTAGGCTAGCTGGAGATCTCTGAGGCTGCCAGGAATGAAGGGCCCTGCTCTCTCACTTACAAAACTACAAGTCTTCCCGTCTCTGACGAGAGAGTGAGAACGCCCAGAACGTCAGGGCAAGCAGGCTTAGAATCTTTACTGGTGTCCGAAAAAGAGAGATGGAAAGAGAGAAAGAAGAAGTTATGCTTCCTGAACTAGGAAGTTGGGCAGGGTTAGCAGGGGGGATCTGTAATCAGCCACACGGAGTGAGGGGCTTCTGGGAGCGTATGTACCTAACTCATTAAAAAGAAGCCTTTCCTTTCATCTTCTTTAACATGTCTCCAGGTAGATCATGTTTCCTGAGGTTATAGCTTAAACAAAACAAAAGGAAAGAGATTTGTGTCTGTGTGTCTGAGGGTGTATGCAGGAGGCCCGGTTTGCTACTTGGATGCGAGGATTCAAATGCCTTTCCTCATGATTGCAAGCACTCCTCGATGCTGAGCCTTATCTCCAGGCCTCAAGGTAAGAGTTTTCTGTGGAGCATTTTCTTGTCCAGGTAACTGACAGTTTCGTTTGGATTAAGTCTTAAAGGATGGGGCAGAAGCAATGTCTGTCATCTTAGAACCTTTTGGGAACTTTAGTGTCATGTTTCCACCCAGGGCCAAGGGTACAAAACTCAGATCCCATTCTTCTTACCAAAAAACTCAATAAGATTTAAAAACAAACAACCCCCCCCCCAACATCCAAACTAAAAACCCAAATCTATAAAATAACCCTGCTTTACCAGGAGGAAATGTCCCTACATTAGCCTCCACAGCCCAGCCACCTTCACCATCCTCCCCTACAAAGTAAGGAAAACAACTGTGATGTCTCCTTTTGCCTTTTACTTGGCATTTCAAATCCCAAGAAGGACACAACTGCACTATTTTCCCCTTTTAAAAACCAGTGTTTTCCCAGGGAAATGGGAATTGACTTTGATTTGAAAGGGATGGGAAGGCCCATTCTCAGCGGCCTTCAAGCCAGGCTAGACGCCTCAAACCAGACCAGGTGTCCTCATGTAGGCCAGGCTCAAGTGTCAGCCGTAGGGTTAGGGTGCACCTCGGGAGCAGTCTGCATGGTTTTGCTCCTTCTGTGTGATAGGCGTAGAAGGGGCTCTAGAGTCAACTCTGTTTTTTGAGCCTTTTGTGTATCAGGGAGGCACCGTGAGACCGTGGCTGCCTGTTATATTCCAGGGAGAGGGGCATTTTGTGTCACCAAGCACAACCTACAGAAAGGCTTCTTAACAAGTAAAGGGTCACATTCCTCATCTGAATTGCATAAGCCTGTGGGTCCTTTCCAAGTCTGAGTGAGGGAGAGGTTATGCTTGCCATATTCTAGCTCACAAAAAAAATTTTTTTTTGAAGGACATGTCCCACATTAAGGTAGGGTAGAAAGAGAAAAAATGATGGAGTTATGGGAAAGGAAAGGAGCCCCTCAGTGTTTAGAGTCTGGTTGAAGCCTCCCTCCAACTGAGAATCAAGAAATCCAGCACAGTGAACTACATTTCCTGTAAAGGCTGCTGGCACAGAGGTCAGCATTCCTCTTATGTATGTTTTATATTAAATTAGTGATGAACTAGGCTTAGGGCCTGTATGGCCTTCAAATACAGCTTTACTCATTTCTCCGATATTTTCTGGGAACTCAAACAAGGGTACCTTTGCTTGCAATGGAAATATCCCAACTTTCTACATCAGAGTGGCTTAGATCGTGGGCCTCCCCTTTAGTCCAGCTCAGGAACCACCCTGAGATGTCACCTAAAATCCTTAGCAACTCTTTAAAGATAGTAACTTCAAAAGTCCCCCCATCCTATACTCGATGAGCAGAAAGACAACGAAGTAGAACTCTTCTTGAGGAGGCCACACTCATGCTCTCAGAAACATCTCACACAACACAAAACAGAAAAGAACTCCCCCAAGTCCCCTACACAAACACAAAAAGGTTGTTCTTTTTTAAAAAAATAAATTCAAATTCTTCTTCACAGTGGCCTGTTCTACAGTTATTTCTGTAGCAAGGCAAAGTACTGAGTTTCGTCTGAGTTTGGGGAGCCCTTCAGCTTGCCCTGGCTGAGTGCTGGAAGCTGCCTGCTGACAAGGTCAGGAGAACTGTGCCACTCATACTTTTGTTCTGTTTCATCCCTAAGACACTGAAGAACATGTCCCAGATGATTCCTGGGTCAGCAAGGAAACTGGGGCCATACAACTGCGGTTCCATCCTTGGCTCCATAAGCAGGATTGAATCTGGGTGCAAGGGAGCTGCTTTGAATTCATGTTGGTGGTGTGGCTGGTATAGGCCTTGGCCTTCAACACTGTGATTTTGTGTGAAAGGTACCCATACATTTTTTTTTTCTTTAATCAGCTATAGAAAGTCCCTTGCCTGAATGTCCCAATTATTTGTTTGAAGACAATTAGGACCCAAATTGTGTGTTAAGTTAAGTTCAGAGCCAGGAGAAAGCTCTGGCTTCCTTCCGCCCCATTTGTCTTTGTCAGGCATTTGCTTCGTACACAGCTTCCTAAGGTTACTTTAGAACTCAGGGGGCACTTTCAAGTTCAGGTCTTTGAAAAGGCAGGCGCTCTCCATCCCTTTATCACCAGCCACCCTGGGTAAGCCAGGGCCTGAGTCGCTGGGATGCCACTCCTGTGTCATCCACCACAGCCCTGAAAGCGGGTATTGTCCAGAGTGTAGGATCTGTATTAATAAGCCAAGATTTCAAATGCAAGAGACACATCTAAGAGGAGGCAATGATACAGACAGCTCTGCTCAGCTTCTCCTTTTGCATAGAGACATCTCAGCTGTGTGCATAGCCTTAATTGTGCTCAGGGCCTGCTAACATAATTGGGCTGCCTAGAAATGCTAAAATCAGCCCAACAAGGTGAAAGATTTTCAGCCAGTGGATTGAGGCATAGGTAACAGATGCTATGGACCGTTGGCCTCCATCTTAGTGGCTCTAATAACCTACCTGGGTGGTGGGGAGCCCCAGGGGGCTAGTACAGGTTCTACAGACACAATTTATCTTAGTTCTGCAACTATTAACGTCCTAGAGTGTGTATAAGCTACATAACAAGGGTCTCTATTTTTCCTTTTATGCCAGAACATGCCTCTCTTCACCTTTAACTCCACCCCCAGAGACATCCCCCAGAGACACTGTGTTCGTACTATGGGCTTATATGCATGGTCTCTGCATCTATAAACATTCATAGAGGTAGAACATTCCTCAGAAGAAAAATTGAATAATAGGGCAACCTACATTTGTGGTGGCTGCTCTTCTTCACCTTTACCCCCACAGCATGTTTCTAGGGTCATATGTATAAATTCTAGCTCATGGAAGAGCATTAAGCAAATGCTTTTAGTATTGAGTCCAATTTTCAAACAAAAAGCACTTATTAAGTGGGCAATGTCCCTTTCTTCTTCTCCTGACGATGAAGACTCCTGTCTTGCAGGATATCAAAGTTATCTGGCGTGGGTCACTGAGGATAGCCTCATAGCCAAGCTTGAGTTTCCACAGTTGACCTCACATGAAGGCCCCTCTCAAAAGACAACCCCACAACCTAAGAGCATTTATATTGAGACACAGTCTCCAGCAGGAGATACAAGGTCAATTGGCAAACACAGGTGAAGATGCCTGCTTGGATGACATCTCTCAATTCTGCACAAGTTTGACTCAGGACGCAATGATGCGATCTCTATGGTAAGATGTCATTGGGCAGAGTCACTGTCCAGATACTCTGGCTGCTGGGCTAGCTGAGCTAAAGGGCCAGCCTGGACAAAGACCTGAGGCCCACACATTGCACACTGCAAAGACCTGTTTCCAGGAACACAAATGCCCACCTCTAGGGCCTATTTTTTGACTACACTATAATGATATGGAGTCATGGACTACGAAGGTCCCATTTTTTTTCCATTCTGGGATATGAAGAAGCCAGAGAGGTTGGGGAGAAAGTTCTGTATACTGATCAGGTGGCAGGGGACAGTTTCTTTCAACTCTATCCTAATCAATTCATCAAGTCCACTTATCTTTTTCTGCAGCCGCTTACAAGCCACTTGACTACATAGGGAACAGCCTTCCGTGAATTACTAAGTGCTATACTGGAGATCAGTACAAGTCCTGGAACTTTTGAGTAGCGTTGGATGATTGTAGTAAGAAGCTGGGTCCTCAGCCCAGGCTGCCACGCCCACCATAACCAGGTCAACTGCTCACGTCTGAAATAGTCACCCTCCCGTCGAAGATGGTCAAAGAAAGGAGGAGGGAGCGCTCTGTTAGTGCTTGGCTGCTCTAGACTGCCTGTCAAAAGGGATGCCTGGGATCAAAGTGGGTGGAGTCTCCTCACTGATTGCATCTTTATCAATAACATATCCCCAACTGTATACACAATCAAGAGATGTGCTTGCCATGCCTAACCCCTCCAACCAGTCTGGACTCTGTCTTCATAGAAGGCTTCTGGCACTCTCGCTCAGTGCTTAGCTATCTCATCATGGCCTTGACATATGGGTTTTGTCCACATTGTTGGCTGCAAAGGGCGGTATGACTGTGGGCCCTGCTGGCAGAGTCTTTATTGGTCAGCTGAGGGTGGTGTGGACAGACTCCCTCACACTGCTATGCCACCAGGAGTTGGAGCAGAAGCAGCTTCCTTTCAGCAAATAGCTCAAGAGTTATGAGAAAAACATGGTGCCAACTCGCTTGCCCTCAAGGCCTCAAAGGCTTGAAGGGCATGAGGACATATATAGCACCAAGAAAATCCCTGAATTTGCACAACATTGCAAATATGAGAAAGAGAAAGATCGCAGGAGCACTCAGAGATTGCAAATCAGATTCAGAGTCCTTCTATACTTTGAAGGATAGGGAGAAGGGAGATAGAAGACGACCTTCAGAACACTACTTAAGAAGTGAGGGATATCAGAGCAAGAAGCAAGCTGGCTCCAGGAAGCATTTGGAGGCATAGACCAGGACTTGCAGGCCGTACCTGAATGAACTTGCCCGGAGGCCCCTCTTCTACAGACTCTAATAGATACACTTCCACTCCAGCATCAATACATTTAAAGAGGAAAAAAATAAAAAGGAAAAGGAAAGAAGAAGGGAGGGAAGGAGAAAGGAAGGAAGGAAGGAAGGAAGGAAGGAAGGAAGGAAGGAAGGAAGGAAGGAAGGAAAGGAGGAAGAAGGGAAGAAGGAAGGGAGAGAGGGAGGAAGACTGACTCCAGGCCTTTCATGTAATGTAAGCTTCTGTCCTGTGTCTAAGTGTGACACCACACTAGGAAAAAAGGCTGGGTCTATTTCTCTGCAATCCAAACGGGATAGCAGAATTAAAAAGCTGACAGGGAGTTGATTAAGAATCTTTTTGTCATACTTGATGAGCCAATCACTGACCTGCGTTGTTAAATATGGTAGTCATTTTTATCTCAGTAGATGTGACCAAACCTTAAGAAAAAAAAAAAAAAATCTTAGCTAACGTCTCGTTAGCTTAGTTCACCTGGGTGTAATTATGTGCCATGAGCACAATATACATGACATTTAGTCATTCCCCTTCGGGTGTACATTTGGTTTGTTTCTAGGCGTTGATGCCACGCCCCCACCCCGTCTATTCTGAGAATGTAATGAACTTAAATGAGGGCTTTGGGAGTAGGCAGAACTAGGTTTCGGTCACATCTTTGCCATCTACTGTCTGACACTAGATACCTTCTCTTAATTTCCCTAGTGTCCATGGCTTTAACTTCAAAAGTGAGTGGTGATGGGGTGGGACTAGGAGGAAGAGGTGTTCCCTGAAGTTTATGAGACAAGTGCTTTGCCAGCTCCTGTGGTGACGTGGGCTTTGGAAGTTCCTCTGCTGCCTCGCCAAAGATCTCACTGCTGTGTATGGCGAGGACCGTGAAGGCTCTTGTGAGGGTGGTCTCAAAAGGAAGCTACTAGAGAAACACAGGTCCAGCTTGATCTAGGTCAACCCTATCTCCAAAGGCACAGCACAGCCTCCAGTGTGAAGCAGAGAGCAAGGAGGGTGTCTCTGGTTGAGAGGTGGGCTTCTTGCCTCTATTCAGTTTATCGAGTCTTCACCTTAGGGAGTTTCTCCTGTCCTGGGGAGAGGCTCTGTGTTCAGAGAAGGGACCCTGTGGAGGACCCTCACTTTATGATTTTAGACACCTTTCGTTCTTGTCAGGCAGCTGGTGGGCTGTACATAGCCATGGTCGAACAGTAGTGTAAATGACCAAAGCCAATGGCTCTCTGTGGCACTCCGCTACTGCTGCTCTCAGGTGTCGCTAAAACCCACCTTGTCTCACCAGCCTCCTGCGTTGAAGGACTTAGAACAGATGGGATCTGGCCCCAGGCGGGCATTTTCTGCTGCATTTGCTTTCTCAACGAGAGATCACGGTGGTGACTTTTGGGAGCCTCCTCAGCAACTGGGCTCCAGGGACAACGGGGAATTTTCTCTCCACAGCCTGCTCCGTTTGGAGCCATGGCATGAACACACTCCCGGTGGTTGTCCCCTTTGCTGGCTATCTCAGCTCTCCCCAGTTTCCTTCTTTAGTTTGCAGAAGTGCTCACCATTTTCTAGATCACGAATCCAAACAGCGGGTCACAGATTGACTTCAGCTACTGGCTCATGGTAAAATGAGGGAAATAGACAGGGCGATGAGTTCCCATAATGCTGAGTGGGGTCAACTTATAGGCCTGCTCCTGACCCTTGGGATGCAGATTACTTTCCTGGCATTGGAGGTGTCATTCCCTGCCCCCTTCTTTTTTAAATATAGTGGTTTCCTTTACAAATGAAAGCATTTATTCTGAAATGCTATCTTAAGTTTCTGTGATTATTTTCTGGCTCAGGAACTCTGTTTGTATCCTACTGGATGTGGCTTTTTTTTTTTTTTTAATGCTGATTTGCAAGATATTTTACATTGTAGAAACATTAGCTCTTAAGGAATATACAAGAATACCACACATCCATCACTTGGCCTTACATATTTTACATACTTTCCAGTGTACATTGTGCTTGCTACACATTGATATTCAAGTCTTTGCTTAGTTTGGATAAGGAGAGCAGGGGAAACAAAAATCTAACTGCATTTCATATTGTATTTCCAGTTTGGACGACACTCCCATTTATCCTTAGTGGTCTGAAAGGTACTGGCTCCACTTGGCAATTTGTTTTTAAGTCTTTATTTGGACAGATCAAAACTTCTAACAATAGACAGAGTTCTAAAGGTTCACAATTTAAATTTTCTGCAAAATTCAAGTGTCCGGTAAGCACTCTTGTAAGAGATCCCTTTGCTTTCCTGCTTCCTCTAGGCATGGCTGGTGTCAACAGAATAGGCTCATAGGACCTCTGACATGGTACAGAAACTTGAGAGGTGACATCGCCATACCTAGCTGTATTGTCTACTATGTGATCTGTTAAAAGCAAATCAAATGAATATATCTAATTACTTTCCATTTCTCTGAAGCCTTAGACACATCCCAGTGTCTTCCATGATGGATTCATTAGCATAAAACACCACTGCCAGCTCACTGTTACAAAGTTCACTCCCAACAACTGCTATTATATAACTTGCACTTTTCAATTGTCAGTACCTCAACTATAGCAAGCATTATTTCCATTTAACTGAAGAATGGCTTTCATGAGAGACAGGGGTGAAGAGGACCGAAGAGGGTCAACCATAACCTGATAGTAACTCAAAAACAGTGCCTTCTACACCGCCTTTGCCGCTATACAGACCCACTTTCCTCCCTCTGATAGCTCTCCTTCATGATATGTGATGCTTTCATTTTGGAGCTGTTTCCATGGGAACCAAGGGCCTCAATCAGTGCTCGTTTGTGGTTGTAGATCAAGGGACTTGGGCACCACGGAGTGAGAGAGCACCTGTGTTTAGCTCAGGAGGCTCTCTGCCTGTGACGTCAGTCTTGGAACCTGGAACAAGAGGCCACATCTCTCTAGCTCATCTTTCCACATCTGGAAGACAAATTGGTTCCCTTGCTTGTAGCAAAAGCCACAAAAGCCATATAATTGCAAAATAAAGAATAATACCACGAGTATCTACCAGTAATTATTTAACCTTTAAAAGAATAACGCTGGACAATGACTGGTGGCCTGTGACAAGCAAGTCCCTTTGCATAACCGAAGAGGAGGTTCATTATACAGAATGCTGACAGTGACCTCCTGACTGTCCTTTGCTAATGCACGCATATTGCAACACTTTGCAAAACTACCCCACTGAAATGTATCATCTAGTTTGAACCAAATGGACCTTCATGAAAGCTGAGTGACCTAAAGATTCCCGAAAAACAATGAAAAGTGTCAGAATTCACCTTTGTTCTGTACCTGGAATAATCTTTCCATTATGAGTTTAAAAAGATCTGATTGGACCGTACAAGGAGTTGATCTGAAACAGCCTCAGGTTTTGAAAACATTCTGTGTGGCCCTGCCCACTGTGCCTTGTTTTGTCAGCTGTCACAGTTATTTCAAGAAAACAGGCAATAAAGGGGACAATAACAGCTTGATAGTTGGAGATATTTGGCTTGATGTATCTCAAAGCGTTTTTTTTTTTTTTTTTTTTTTTTTTTTTTTTTTTAATGTAAAGCCCACCACAGTGCTCTCACTAATGATCCAATCCTGAGCACTTCTGAACTTTTGGTCTCCACTGCAGGTGACCACTTATGGATAGTTTGGCTATTTTACTAGCTGTGGTTAATGCTGGGTTACTAATGCTATGTACATCTCTCTGTCCAAAACAGTTTTTGCTGCCAGGAAATCCAGAAAACTGCTAACTAGTGTTCACAGGCCATTCTGCTACCTCTCACTGATGTCCCCAATGGGGACTAAGACTGGCTGTTGTGACCAGATACATAATTTCTTCTGCAGGGTCTCCCAGGATGCACAGAGTCTCAGCAGGATGATGCCTCCAAAGGCCAGCTGGATAGAGCACTTTCTTTGTAAGACTTCTCCTAAAACCAGTAGGTAGTCAGGTCAGAGAATGCCTGGGGAGTGGGGAGAACAGAAAGCTGTAGGAGCTCATGTACCCCAAATCCTGTCCTGAGGACCTGATTCCATGTTGTGTGCTAGTCCCAGGCCCTGGAAAGACTTGGCTGTCAATGTCCATGGTGTACCCAGTGGCCTCATCCCTTGTCTTCCCTGGTCTTGGTGCTCTATACCTGTCTGTGGAATGAGTGAGTGAGTGAGTGAGTGAGTGAGTGAGTGAGTGAGTGAAGGTGAGGTATTTCCAGTGACATTTAATGCTCTGCAGCTCAGCAGATGGTTCTAACAGGAGCATTTAAAACTTTCTGTAATGTAGAATCTCTGTGCAATGAAAATGAAAATATTTGCCAAAGCGAGTGACCCTGTACTTCTCTTCAAATTTGTTCTTCAAACTATATTAACCTTAATTTTGTTTGGAAAATACAAGCAGCTAACAGAGTGGGCCCTCGTCCCAAATCACATTAAAAATCAGAAAAAAAAAATCAACAACAAAATGGAGTAAAAACAGTAACTGTGGAAGGCTGACCAAGTGAACTTGGGATGGGAGAGTCTCTAAACCAGTAAGATTGTGGACTGCTGCCAATGCTATTCAAAGGGGCCTCTGATACTTAACAATGAAAACTGCAAGTATGGAAGTACATCAAACAGTTTGGCCTCCAGGGAAAATAAACCCAGTCCTGATCCAGGATAAATAACCTGACCCAGAACCACATGGAGAACATCTCGAAGTGAAATGTGTTAGAAATCAGAGGATCTGAAGTTGGGGCCTGAACAGACACTGGGTAGTAATTTTGTTCTTTGTTTAGTGGAAAGGGCTGAAAGGGAAAGTTGGAGAAATGAAAGAATATAACACCGAGGACAAACAGCTTCTCAGGGCCCACCTCCCGGAACTCTGCGGGGCAAAGGTGGGAAGGGTGCCTGGTGGTCAGAGCTGCTCTCCTCTGTGTTCCCCACCCCCTCGGATTCCACCCAATCTGTCATTGTCTGAGTCGTCAGTGGCACTGTTTGCCTCTTGCACCCTCATGGATAACTAAGCTGGTTTCTTGGGACAGGAAGTAGAAGAGTTCCCAGGGGCTGCTGGTAGCAGGGTTTGCAGTGGGCCAGAGGTAGGGGTCGCTGGGCAGGTAGGGCTGGGCTGCTCTTCGGATACATTTCCTCTACTGGGGAAACTGAAGCAGTGTTTGGGCCTTAATGATAAACTCCCAAGACTGCATCTATGGTCTAGGAAGACCGTTTTGAAGAAGTGACAGAGTCTGGGAGGAAAGCCTCTATGGGCTGATCGTTCTGGAGACCGAGGGAAGTGCAGACATTTCTTCTGGGATGCACATGTGTATGTTTGTGGAATGATTGATTGAATGAATGAATGAATGAATGAATGAATGGACAAAGTCACTGTTTTATGACCTTGAACATGACATATGCCCTGTAGGCTGTGCTGATGGTGGAACCACCAAGGAAATGCTACCATTCCTGTGAGGCAGAGGAGGTCTTATGATAGTGGGTACCGAGCTGCTCCTGCTCAAAGTCACTATGGCCTCAAGCAGGGCTCCACCCCAGACTTCCTTCCCTTCTCTTCCCCATCTAGCTAAGGGGCCCCACCACCGCTCAATGCCCCTGGGAGTCTTCACCCTCAACTTCCTTCTCCCATCTAGCTCATATCCAATCCACCAGAGGGTCCCAGTAGTTCCCAAGTGGCCATGGTCCTCTCCATCAGCCCTGCTGCCATACCAGGCAAAGCCATCAAAATTCTGCTGACAGTGCTTTGCCAGCAGCCTCATGGAGAGTCTTCACTCCTGCTCCTCCCTCTTCCCCACTCTGCACGGACTTACTGTAAATGGACCTGCTGGCTCTTTGGTTAAAGCCTCCCAAGGACTGCTCATCCAGTGTGTAGTGAACTCCACGACATCACAAGGCTGGACCCAGTCAGCCGATGCAGCATCTGTCCTTTCCTCGCCTGCACAGCAGGCATCAACCTCAACAGCCTTGGTGTCTGCTCCCCACATGTGTAGCTGCCTTGGAGACTTGCATTAGCCCCCATGGTGGCAGATTTCTTTGGATTGTCAGACTTCTGCTTAAACTCCATCACCTCTTTAGGTTCCAGTGCCCCTGTCATTCATTCTCATTCTTCCCTGTTCTGTTTTCAGTATGCCCTGTACTAAACCATCTCCAACTCTCCATTCATTGCTATGCATACATGGAAATGGTCACCGCTGGTAGCTTTGTTTCCCCCTATTCCTCATTGCCGAAGAGCCCAGGCAAGGATTTGGGTTAATTTCTTTTCTTATCAGATATGCTATGGAGTTTTCCTTCAGCCCTTCTTGATCCAGGAACATCCCGCTGCCAGAAGCCCAGCGAGTATTTCTCTTCTGGGCCACAAAGCCTTTCCTCCGCCAGGCCTGTGAACAAGCATGCCTTTGTTCTATTATTGTCGTCTTGCTTTCTATTCTGTTTGACCCAGTGATCTGCTAAGGGGATGGGTGATCAGGACACTTGACCTTCGATCCTTCGTTCGGATCTCCACAAACTCAGAACTGGCCTTGCCAGGGGAAACTGCTAGAAGAAGTAAATTCTCTTCAAAGTCACCTACTAGCCATGTTTGGTAATGGCTAACTGCTGAATAGAAGTCTCATTCAAAGGAAGCACCTGGAGGTCCCATCTGCTATCTACAAGAGGGGAAGGAATAGATCAAAGATTTTTCTAGGTTGCCCAAATTCCACTGAAGGACCTGGGTGAGCACCCCAAGAGAAGCTGCCCAAGGCACTAGACAGTGAGACGGGAAAACAACGTACGTCAGTGGAGAGAGGCTGCCAAGGTGAGGAACTCTGAGCGAGGGAAGGAGATGACTGTGGCTGGAGCTACCTTACCTATGCTCTTTCTGGTGACTTCTTGACTTCACCTTCCTCCGGGGCAGGAAGAAAGCAGAAGCAGGAAGGAGAAAGAGTTTCCGAACAACACATTAAAGCTCCTAGGCTCCCTGGGGGAAGTTCTGGATGTGGTTGGAGGGCCAGGCTACATATTCAGGAATGGCTTTTAGGAAGGGAGATGAGTGCAGCCTAGGAAGAGGTTTGTGGGAAGCGTGGTTTGCAGAGACCCATAGATATGAGCAACCCCCCCCCCAGGTCCTTTAAGTGCATCAAGAATGTGAGCAACAAACAGAGGCTTCTGTCATTGTAGTCGCTGCTTAGAAGCAGCAAAGGGAGACAAAAGCACTGTCCTGGACCCTGGCAAAGGAGGCACATGCCACGCCAGGTGAGGAAGAGGTGGCTCATGGCTTTGCTACTGCCGTCTTGGGAGGGCTGAACAGACGCCATAATTTGTTTTATTGAATCACCCAACCTTAGGAACTACTGCTTCTTCGATGGCTACTGGTTGCAAGGGCTTAGAACAACAGTTCCTGGCACCTGACTATTCCTCAATCGAAAACTGAAACTATTCGAACAGCTGTGGTACCCAGATTATGGTAACCAGTGTGATGGGAGGACTCCAAGTGACCAAAGCAGTGTGGATGGATGGTCTCCACTTCTGACATTGCTGTCTTCTGTAAGAAACTACAAACCACATGGCTCCAGACTCAGGTGCATTGAAACAAGAACCTATTCTTCTGCAGAAGTTTTTATGTTTATTGGGGTCAGGTGTGAGCAATATCCTGCAGCTCCTACCTTGTGATTCTAATGATGAGGATGCCGACGTGGGTTGGGTCCAGGTACAGTGAGCCCATCCCCTTGGCTGTCCTGCTCACATGTCGGATAGCATGTTAGAGAAAGGGAGAGTCTGAGCCCTGTGGGGATATGTGGCCTATTCCCTCAGCCATGCTTGCCTCCTCTGGCACACCCTGCCCTCTTGTGCCTTGGCCCACAGATGTTGAAAAAGACTGTAGGTGTACCAGAACCTAGGTTTGCTGGCCAGAGCAGTACAGCTCAGTGCCCGAGCATTATTTAACCTGAAGACTTTACTGTCCTCAGGCCAGACTAGGACAGGACAGGACAGCTACCGGCTTCCCCTCAGAAATTCCCTCACTTTCTTACTGTTGGTCCAGTCTGCTGGGAAATCCCCAGCTCTGTCTTCATCCGGGGCCTCCTGCTTCTCTTCTGTTTGTAGAATAACCTTAACCAATGGGAGACTCTCTCCCTGCCACCTAGCTCATCAGCCCCTGCCCATCTTATTGTCTCCTTCCCATTGACAGGTTCTGAATTCAAGGGATTCCAGGCTTGTGGAAATCCATGCCCAGCCATGGTTACATGGTTTCTGCCACTTGTTAAATGCCTGCTCCAAGGGGCAGCAGGCCTCTTCTGGGACCCTGGGAAGGAGACAGGTGTCTGAGACTGGCTCAACCTTTCATAAAGGCCGTCAATGGGGATATGTAGGGCTGACCACATCAGATGTCCCTATTCTCTTCCCCTCTTTGATTTTGCTTAATGCTCCCACCTGCCTTTCCAGGTGTTTCAAAAAGGGCTTGATGATGCTTCTGAACATTCATCCACCTTGGCCAACTCCCCCAAATGGGAACCACTATACCACCTGACAAGGGGACCTAAAAGGCACTTCTCCCGGAAATGTCCAGCCCTGCTGGCTTCACATGCAAAATCAGGAACAGGCTGTTTTCATCCTCCTCTGGCCTGAAGAAACTCTCGTACGCTTTGACTACTACCAGCAGCAGCACCCATCCTCCCAGAGTCAGAGAAAGTGCTAGTGTAAAGACAAGGAAACCTAGCAGGGAGAGGGCAGGGGCACTTTCATGTTGCTTCAGGGTAGGAAGGCAGGAGTCACCCTAGCTGCTTTTGGAGACAGAAGAGATTTATTAACTCAAAGCTTCTATTTCTTTACAAACAAAACAGAACAACAACAACAACAACAACAACAACAACAACAACAACAAAACCCTTGCTTTTACTGGAGACTGTCTATTTTGTCAGGTAGAACATACTTTGTCTAGTTATGAAGTTTGTGACCCCTGGGAAAAGACCATAGACTCAATCCAATTATAGTTAAAAGAATGATCGATTAGCTACTCAAAGGATGAACAATCTCTGAGCCCAGTTTGAGAATGCTGTGGAAGGAGGGGTCTGGGGAAGGATTTTTAAAGGGGAAATCCACAGGAAGACCTTCAATATCAACACAAGCAAACAAAAACTGTTCTGTTCTGTCAAGTTAAGTGGTTAAAAGAATTGTATCCATGTAAGCAAGTTACAGAAGTAAAAAGAGCACTTAGTCATAACAAAAAGATGGTCATTTTTGGCTGTACATTTTTGGGTGGGGATCTCTGAGTCAGGGTCACATTGGGAACTAATCTTCCAGGGACTGGAGTCAGAGACAAATGACTGACGGGTAGGTACCAAGATGGATGCCTACACAAAATGGAGCTTCTTTAGCCATAACAGTCTGTCTTTCATTTTTTTTTTTTTCTGTACCTGTTTACAACTTCTATACACCATGTAATTTCATACTTCTGGGCCTTTGCCCACAGCACGGGGGGCTGGACCTCAGTTATCTCTTGAAATGCTTCACTCTTCTCAAGTGACCAAATCCCTACTCATCCTTCAAGACTCAGCTCTGGTGTCACATCTGGTCCTGAGGTAGTTGTTGCCTCCTCTTCCTTGCCTCTCCTCCTAAGGCAACACTTCCGGATTTCATGGTTCCCATGAACACATTTCCATTCTTGCCATGAACGTTTTAATGGAAAGGTTCATTGTGTCCCTTATCCCTTCCAGACAGTAGTTCTCTTGAGAATCATGGGTGAATTTTCTTGGTGGATGTGTTTTTCATGATGAGCATCTGAGAGCTATTTTGATTGGCATTTTTTGCCTCTGGTTCCAACCTCTTTATATTTTGGTGTACACTGTCCCTCACTCAGAAGAAGCCACATGTCATTGTCAAACTTGTTGTAAACTTTTTTTTTTCTTAACCTGGCTGGTGTGTAAAAGCTATTCAATGGAAGTCATCACTTAATCTATATTCTTCATAAGTTCTAAGAATTCCTTGAACTTTTGGGTCTTGGAATCCCTTCAAATCTCAAAAGAAAATCAATTGAGAACCCCCAAGAGCTTTTATTTAAGTGGGTTATTATACCCACTGACATTATTAAATTTCAAATTTTTTAATACTATGAATTTTTTTAAAGATAATCCTGTTACATACTCATATATATTTGAAAGTAACACTGAGTGAGATAGGTGTGTGTGTGTGTGTGTGTGTGTGTGTGTGTGTGATTTTATATCAGCACTTTCACTTCTGAAGGGCTGAAGTTTTGACGAGGTCTTTCTTGTTCTGGAAGGCCTCCTGGTGCAAGCCACCTCAGTGGCCTCTGTTCTCCCCACGTGAGTAGCAACCCCTCCCCCTAGATTCACAGTGGACAACAAAAGATTGCCTAATGTCCCCCCAGCAGAAGGAGGGAGAGAATATCACTTCAGATGATGGCCACTGCTTGATTATTTTGTCAATATTTTGAAATGCCTCAATTAAGAAATGACACCTGGATTTTTCCATCTGCTTCTGTCTTTAGCCTGTTCTGGCTGAAGCATATAGTAACTTCAGTTTTCCGCAGATGCATACTTGGAAAGGGAGAAGTGTTCTGATAACGTTTTGAAAATTATTGCAGTCATTCTCATTTATTACACCAAAACTCAGCAAGTGGTACTTTCTTTTTAAAACATTAGGTATGTTTAGGGCTGGAATGTAGTCTGTTATAGAGCACTGGCCTCACCTGCGCAAAGCTTTGATCTCCATTCCAAACACCCACAGGAAAAAAAAAAAAAGAGAAATTGAACTTATTTTTACTTATCTCTATGTGTGTGTCTAAGGATCGGAATGGCATGCTGTATAGACAATCGAGGAGGTCAGAAGAGAGCATGAGATTTCTTGAGGCTGGAGTTACAGGTGGTTGTGAACCAGCTGGCATGGATGCTCGGAACCAAAGTTGGGTCCTCTGTAAG
This sequence comes from Psammomys obesus, assembly GCF_907164565.1. Classification (NCBI taxonomy): domain Eukaryota; kingdom Metazoa; phylum Chordata; class Mammalia; order Rodentia; family Muridae; genus Psammomys; species Psammomys obesus. The sequence continues at coordinate 3,421,140 of NW_026590905.1, read as the reverse complement.
AGCAGCAAGTACTCTTAACCACTGAGCCATCTCTCCAGCCCTGCTCCCTGCCCCACATACACTTTTTATAAACAGTTGGTGTATATGAGTGTGTGTACGTGTACACATGTGGGTGCATGTGTACCAGAGGATAACTTGCAGGAATAGACACTCTCCTTCCACTGTCTAGGTCTTGGGGATTAAACTCAGGCTATTAAGGTTTGGGATCAAGCACCTTTACCTCTCTCTCCTCGAGCTATATCCCCAGCCTGAGAAACCCAACTTCTATTTTTATTGTATTCCCTCTTTCTCATGGATAACAATTTTGAAAGTAACTTAAAAGTAGAAATTTATTCCAGACTACTACACATAATTGAGAGAAAGCAAGTCACAGGTGTAACTGAAACATCACAATATGATAGTATCATCATCTACTTCAAGAGACAGAACATCAGTGAGCCCCAAAGAGCCTCTCATAGTCTTCATCATACAGAATAGTCATCTGCAGTTATAGAAATTATATTCTGTCTTGGTTTTGGACTTAACCAGAATCCCCTGGCTTGTGTTCTTTGGGGTGTGGACATCGTCATTCAGCACCAGCTTGTAATGTTCAAGTGTGGAGTTTCTTGGAATGCTTTTACATTCATTTCCATCACTGAAATGCCTGCAGTTGATCTGCATTCCATTTGATGGGCATTTGGACATATGTTTGTGAACATTATTGTGTATGCTATTATGTTACTGTCAGGAATACACCTGGAAGTGAAATTTCAGAGGTAAAAATTAAATTTAATACATATTGTTGATTTTCCAAATAAAAGACATTAATTTGGAGTCCCAGAAGGCTGGCTTTTTTAAAAGCAAGCTTCAGCCATATCCAAGACACAGAAGTAAACTTTTTCCTACTTCTCTGCTCCCTGCTTTTCCCTGTATTATAAATTGGGCTATACTGAAGTTTGAATGGGTCCTTTACTTGTATGGCTGGGTCTTTTACCCACCCTATGCACTGTATTAGCTTACATTATCCACTGGAGAGAAAATTATATGAGTCTTTTAAATGTTTATTGACACCCTCCACACTCCCACCCCACACCCAAGAAAGGCTTTTGAAATTTGAGAGCACCCATAATGCATGGAAGGTTCACTTCAGTGTTGCTTTAATAACTTTAATGGCTCATGAGACCACGAGACCACTGAGGTACTATTTATATGACTGGCTTACAGGTTGCCAAGGAAATAAATCATAGTGTTTTTAAAATTTCAGGCTGGAAGGGAGCAATGAGCCAAGCCCTTTAGCCTATAAGCAGTGTCATTAGCCCAAAGACAGGAAGTGACTGTTGCTTGTCTCACAGTTAGTGGCAGAACTAGCTTCAGAACCTAAGTCTTTTGATTCCCAGTCCAGTGCTCTTTCTACCATACACACTGCTGTTATCAAGGACTTAAGGTGTGGGTTTTGGCACATGTTCGTGTACAAAATGGCCCTACCTGGGAGCAGTGTGAACATTGCTTATTATTGGTGGCACATGTATTTGTTGAGTTTTGCCCAGATGACATAACATGCAGTATTATGCCTCTCTCCAGGTGCATGGCCTGCAGCTACTCTAACAGGTCAGTATGCATGTCTGTTATACCTGGTACCCTAACACTTTGGCTTCCCACAGTTTTGTGTTGTGACAGGGTAAGACAGTGCAGAGGTTCCTCCATCTTGCATTCTTGCTGAAGCCATTTGGCTAAAATTTGCTCTTCTTGATGGAAAACCCTGTGGAAAATCACCCAACTCTGTGCTAGGAACTTAAGGTCAATATGACCAGCTAATCTATCTTGGCTTCTGTTAAATTTCCTGCTTGCACAAAACCTCCTCCATGCAGCTGCCCAGTGAAATCACAAGATGTGGTTTTTGTCTTTAAAATACCCTTACTCTAAACATTCATCTCTACACATACGCCCTGAATATCTGAATGTAGTCCAGGCTGGCTGGAATAAAGACTTTCAATTGGCTATACACTGTGAGAGACCTTTTCTGGTGGGCTCCCTGTAACATTTTGGAGTCCCCAGTGAGATCTTCAGAGAGTGGACTCTGGCAATTAGGGGCCTCAGGACCCCTGGGAGCAGGGAAGAGTGCACCAACTGGAGAGGACTCCTAGAGGTTGCACACACCCTGAGCTATTCCATGTCCTTGAGAAAAATCCTCTCTTGACCAACCACTGATGAGCACTATAGAGGAAACCGGCACTGCCACCCAAAAAGGCAAATTGAAAGTCATCTGGTCGGAACACCTCTGGAGGTAAGTTTAGTCTGTGGAAGGCACCATCTGATTACAACCTAAGAGGGAAGATTGGATGCAACTGTGGATCCTGTGTCAGGGATGGGTCCATGTGAGATGCCACTGGAGGTCCCTGGTCTATTGGATGAACGAGTGGTGGGTGGCCACCTGTATTTGTCTGATTTATCTGGTTGCTGCTGTGTGTGTCTGCATAGTCTCTGTCTCTTTAAGCCAGCCTGTCACTTGTCCTTGTGATAGGAGGAAATGGGGTGCTGCCCAAGAACCCTTCTAAAGTGTATGTTCAACACTCTTAGAGGGGCTTCTTGGATGGGGATGGTTATGGTATTTGTTTATTCCCAGGGAGAGTTCACACTCTGTGAGCTTGAGTGGCCCTCTTTTGAAATGGGATGGTTGCCTGAGGAATCTTTAGTTCCCCAGGCAGTCAGGGCAGTCTGGATGTTGTGGCCAGCTCCTCTCCTGTGCATTGCAATCAGTTCCTTTACACAGATCCTTGGCAACCCTCTCCTTTCATCCACCCTCTTGGTTGAAAACTTGTGCCCTTTCCTTGGGAGCCAGTGTCCTGTTAATCAGGCCACAAGACTCAGAGAAGCTAAAAGTACTGCAGGTTCTCCCTGCTCCACCTGAACAGGTGAATATCCCTCTTCTTCATGTTACAACTGGACCAATGTGAAATTCAAGAGGTCTGGAGGAAATTGTTTTCCCCAGAGGGGAGGCCAGAGGGTTGACTCTGCTACACCCATTTCCCCTTCTGTCCCCTGTGCACAAGGAGCAACTCTGCCTATGGAGAGGCCAGACAGGCTTTGTCCAAGGCTGCAGGAGCATTGCTTGTTCTCCCCTTGAGGGAAGAATTGGAACCCTGCTACACATAAGAAGAAGATGAGGGAAAGGGAAGAGCTGCCCCTGGTTATGGTGTATGCCCCCCTTCTCCACCAATGATTTATATAATTGAAGATCCAAAACCCTCCCTTTTCAGAGAAGCCTCAAGCCCTTGTCAGCCTGTTGGAGACTGTTTTCTATACAAGCCAGCTGGTTTGGGATGATTGTCAGCAGTTCACGGCAAGCTAACTAAGCAGTTAGCTTAGCTTCAAGCTAAGAAGAAAGACCCAATTCAGCTGGAAAATAGACAGCTGGCCCTGGGACCGGGGAGTAGGACACTTCCAGATACAGAGGCCCAGCTAGAGCAAAACCATCCCTCACTCCTCCCAGTTGTGATCTCTATGCCAGTCAAGGTAAGGGGGCAAGAGATACTCTTCACCAGACATTATGGAGGGGAGTAAAAGTAGTAGCCAGAAAATCTACCAACGTACCCAAGGTAAGTCAGGTTACTCAAGGACCTGATGAATCACCTGCTGGGTTTCCGGAAAGGATCTGTGAAGCAAATTGAGTATTTACCATCATAGACCCAGATGCCTCCCCCTAAACCCGAGAGCCACTAAGACTGCCTTTGTCATGCAGTCATCCCCAGACATAAGAAACTCCAGAAACCACAGGAATTTGAAGGGATGCACAGCTCTCAACTTCTGAAAATTTCTCAAAGTTTACAACAGCTGAGATTCAGCTGAAGACAGACAGGGAAAGAAACTCTTCTGTGTGGTGACCACTGCCCTTAAGGAAACAGACAGGAGAGGAAATAGGGGAAATAGACCAGGAGAAAGGGAAAGAAAATGTCCAGAAAAGGACCAATGTGCCTGTTGTAAGCAGAAGGGTCACCGGAAGAATGAGCATCCTAGCAGGAAAGGAAAAGACAAGGAGAGCCTCCCAATTCTACAGCTAGCTGAAGGTTGAGGGGGCCAGGGCTCCCATGTGAGCTAGCCTCTGTGAGCCCAAGATGACAGCGAGAATAGGGGAAAAACCATTCACTTTCTAATAGACACGAGAGCAGCACACTCTTGTCTTGACAGAGTCCCTTGCACCCCTTTCCTCCAGGAAGACAGCTGTCCAAGGAGCAACATGCAGTGACATACTGCCATGAACAACCTCCAGAAATATAGACCTAGGGGCAAGGTACTGTGACTCATTCCTTTCTGGTTATTCTGAACTGCCCATTCCCATTCATCAGAAGGAACTTAGCACAAAAACTCAGAGTCACCATATCTTTTGGGGGAGAATTTGGCCAGTCTAACTCTGGACTCAGGCCAAGCTTTTAGCAATATTCTGGTCACCTGTCCTCTCTCCAAGGAGTACCTCTTATACAAGGACTTGGCCACAATGAAGAAAGAGCTACCCCCAGGCTACCTGCAGGAACTCAAAGCAAAGTACCCTGATGTTTGGGCTGAAAGAATCCCACCAGACTTAGCAGCACATTGGCCACCCATCATAGTTCATTTTAAGTTCTGCAACATTAGTATGAGTCAAATAATACCGCAGTGGGCCAGGAAGCCAAGCAAGGGAGCACCAAATACATCAATTGATTGAGGGAGGCAGAAATTCTTTCACCTGCCACTCCCTATGGGACAGTCTCTTGCTCCCTGTACTGAAACCCAACACTTGAGATTTCTGATTGGTACAGGATTTAAGGGATGTCAACAAATGGATGGAAATCATCCACCCCACAGTACCAAACCTTATACTCTTCTAAAATTGTTCCCTCCCCCCACCTTTTCCTCTTCTGAAAAGAAGATCTACACAGTCTCGGATAGAATAGACGTTTTCTTTTGTCTCCTGCTAGCCCCAGTCAACCAACCCATATTTGCCTTTGAATGGACAAACCTAGAGAATGGATGTAACTAGTCAACTCACATGGACTAAGTCACCACAAAGGTTCAAAAACTCACCAACATCGTCTGATGAAAACCTGAGTGCAGATCTGATGGAATTTAGACAAAAATATCCACCAAGCATTCTACTCGGGTATCTAGACAACTTCCCCATGGCTTCCACCACTGAGGAAGAATGTAGAGGGGCAAGAGAAGGCCTTTTAGAAAAAACCTCCATGTCCTGAGGTACAGAGTCAGCCAAAAAAGCTCAGCTGTGGGTCCCTCATGTCACATATGTAGGCTACAACCTACAGGAAGGTTTCCAATGATTGTATTTCAGCAAATTTTTGTTTCTATATTGAAAAAAAAAAGTATGGGAATTCCTGGGGGCAGTTGGATATTGCTGACTATGGATAATGGGATTTGCTGAGATAGGCAAACCCCTCTGTCAGACCTGCATACAAGTGTAGGCAGCCTTTGGAATGGACTGAGACTAAGCAGGGGGCCTTTGAAGCCTTGAAAAAGGTCCTAGTGACTGCCCTGGCTTGGCCCTTTCAGACATTACTAAGCTACCCTAATTGTACATGGATGAGGCTAAAGATATTGCCTAAAGGCTCCTCATGCAAACCTTCAGGCCCTGAAAAATTCTGGTGGCATATCTGTTCAAGAAACTTAACCCAGTCATTGCCAGATGATTGGCATGTAAAAGGGCCATACCTGTTACTGCCCTGCTGGTAAAAGAAGCTGACAAATTAACTTTAGGGCACAAACTGTTTCTGGAAGCTCCACACTCTTGTTGAAGTCCTCTTGAGGGGACACTCAAGAGGTGGATGTCTAACACCCAGTGACCCAATACTAAGCCTACCCTGCGCTCAGTTCCACAAGATGTAAGCCCTCAATCCTGCCGGGTTCCTGCCAGATAAAGACCCTGTGGATCCCTGCATGACTGTCTTCAGGTGACTCACCTGACCCAGTCTATCAGGCCTGATCTGATGGTGACACCAGACAAGGTATTTGTGTTAGGATTTTGCAACAAAAGCTGCTTCTGGGTTGCCTAGCAACTTATGATGTCATCATGTGTCGCCAGCCAGGTGACCACATCTGGAAGGCGTGGTTACCTTGCCCCTCAAAGGGACAACCCAACACGTGGTCTCTCTCTTGGTCTTTCTCTCCGTCTCTCTTGCTCCTGGCCTCTTGGCCTTTTCCCCTTTATTGGGGTGCCCCCTCTCTCTTCCCCTTCTCTCTCTTTCCCTCTCTCTCTCTCTTCCCCCCATCATGTCCTGCTCTCCCTGCTCTCCCTTCTCTACTTCCCTACATCTCCACCTACTAAAGCTCTTTTATATATAAGATCTGTTGTATGTCTAATCATCATTATTTTAATTTGTCCCATAACATTACAATTTGTTCACAGTTGGGAACGATTTTGTCAAAGACTGGATCAGGTGTGGAGTGGCACTGGTGGCGGTGACCCAAGAGAAGACTGTGGGCACAGTCTTTAAGCAGGGGAATCTCAGTTTAATGCGCTGAGCTTTTAGCATTAGCCTCAGCAACTCTGCTGGTCGGGGGGAGAATGGAGAAGACAAGGCTATCACCATATACACCAATAGCTGATATGCTTTTGCTATGGCTCATGCCCACGGAGCTCCATATAAGGAAAGAGGATTGCTAACCTCAGTGGGAAAAGAAAAATAGAGAAGAAATCTTAGAGCTATTGAGCTTTATCTGGTTACCCCAGAGGGTAACCATTGCCCATCGCACAGGGCACCAAATAGGAGATTCCCCAGAAGCAGAGACAGCAGAGCAGCTGCCTTGGCCCGCCTAGGAAATGGTCCTAGAAGCTGTGGGGGTCCTTCCAAGTGTTGGAAGCCCTGCTAGGGTCCAGCTTACCAGACCACTTGAAATACACCTGGGTGATATTGGCTGGGCAAAACAAAGACAGGCCACACATGGTACATGAGGATGGTGGATGTTGCTCTACCGTCAAACCCATCCTTCCTGGGAGTCTGGGTAAAACACGTGGTTGTAGATCTCCACCAAGCCACTCACCCAGGGGCCAGGAAAACAGCTGGACTCTTCAGACCCTGCTATTATGTTCTGAATCAGGAAAGTCTGATTAAGGACCCCACTTTTAGATGTGCCACCTGTGCTCAAGTAAACCCCAAAGAGGGAAGGAAGGAAGATTCTACAAGGAATCCAGGCTTGAGGAAATTGACCTGGGAGCACTGAGAGTTGGACTTTATTGAAGCCAGGCCTGTTGGTTTTGGCTATAAATATTTGCTGGTGTTTATAGATACCTTCTTAGGATGGGTGAATGCCTACACCACCCAAAAGAGACTGCTCCAGCAGTTACAAGGAAACTTCTTCAGGAAATAATTCCTAGGTTTGGACTGGCCCTAGCTTTGGGATCTGACAATAGTCCAGCCTTCATGGCCAAAGTGTCTCAAAATCTGGCAAAGGTATTAAATATTAATTAGAAACTACATGGTGCTAGGATGACTAGAACTCTTAAGATGACTCTGACCAAATTGGTTTTGGAAACTGAAGAAAATTGGGCCCACTTCCTTCCCTTTACCCTGTCCTTCAAGGCCTGATGTATTCCTTACTGGCAGGGGCTTACTACTTTTGAAGTTATATTTGGAAGACCATCTTCAATCCTCCCCAAACTCTTGAGAGAGTCTCGAGGTACAAACGTCTAATTATCCCCTTCTCAAGTCCTCTCAGGCTTTTGCAGGAAGCTCGTTGACTAGACTGAAAAGAGAATCCTGTCATCTCCCCCATCTAAACCCACCCATTAGTTTCAGCCAGGAGACTTTGTTCAGATGAAGAGGATACCTCTCTGGACTCTGAACCCTGCCAGGAAGGGACCTTAGCCTGTTATCCTCACCACCAGAAAAATGTGTGAAAGAACTAGTGTCGACCCTGAATTTGTCACTACCAATCAAAGGCTATTAAGAATGACTGTGCTGGCTGTGCTTAGGTTAACATACAAACTAGAGTTATCTGTGGGAAGGGCACCTCGGTGGAGAAGATACCTCCATAAGATCAGGCTGTAGGCTATGTTCTTGATTAGTTATGGATGGGGAAGAGCCCAGACCATTGTGGGTAGTGTCATCCCTGGGATGCGCTGGTCCTCTAAGAAAGCAGGTTGAGCGAATCAATAAAGCAGCACTGCTTATGGCCTCTGCGTCAGCTCTTGCCTCTAGGCTACTGCCCTGCTGTTTGAGTTCCTGTCCTGAGTTGCTTTGATGTGAAAAGCAATACCGAAGTATAAACCAAATAAAACTTTTTCTCCTCCACTTGCTTTTTGTTCATGGTGTTTCACCACAGAAATAGAAACTTTAACCAAGACAGTGATGGACTTTGGACCCCTTAAAAACTGGCCTGAAATCATTAACCCAGAACACTGTGTTCATCCTTTTCCCTTCTCTTTATATGGAGCCTATAACCTTCATCCCCTTATCTGGATTTAGGAATAATAGACACAGGGAAGGTGATAGCTAATCTGACAGATGAGCAGCTCTGGTTCCATGTAGACACTTGTTCTTCTATGTCTACTTTGGGAGTTTGGTTAAACTGTAAAGAATCCTGTATAAAGGATGGTTGTAGGGACCTATCTTTTGAGAAGCACAAGAAATCCAGTTCTATTGATGCCCTGTGAATGAACCCCCACACTGTCAGGGGCCGAGGAATGGGGGAAATTTTCAGTTGTGCCAAATGGGGTTGTTAAACTGAAGCCTCCTGGAAGCGCAACTGTATACATGGAAAGAGGGTTTCCTTCTAAACCCCAGCAAGACTGACTAGAGAGCATGGGGATGCCTAGTTCTATGGGACCCTGAAAGAGCCTGGGAAATAAGGTTCTAGTATGCTATCAAGATACCCAATGGATAAGTTTACCATTCAGGGGAGGCCACCTCCCCAGGCCCTCAGACCCAACAGAGACCGCCTACCCCATCCATGGGGGAAAGACCCAACCTTGGCCAACAGATCCTCCCTTGATAATGGCCTCAATCTTCACTGGAAATATTCACACCTTAGTCCCCACCCAGCACTGGGGCTGGGAATCCTTCTTCTATTTCTCTCCTCTTTATAAGGTTCACTATTTGCTTAATGACTCCCAGCTGGGAATCGGTCAGGATTGCTGGCTGTAGCTGAACCCTCAACCCCCTTACTATATAGTTACTATATAGGGATAGGGACCAAAGAGGGCCATCATTCCACCAACAAGTAAAACAACTGTAACTGGGAGGAGCCGAATAAGCTAACCTGGGAGACCTACGGGAGTTGGAAGATGTCTGGTATCAAGGATTTTTTTACTTAAAGAGTCCTCCCTTTACTCTGATGCTGGCTACTCCACTCTCTAGGTCAATTTTCTACTCTCCCAGTCAGTTATTCTTACCCGCAACAATGCTCTATGGCTGTTAGGCCTCTTGGTGGGCCTGTACAAACGGTTTAAATAAATGTGCCTCCACTGAGGCATTCCCAAACAGGCCCCTTTTATGGATCCCAGTGCGCACCCTGCCCTAAGTATACTTATGGAATGGGAAGGAGAGAGAGCAAATTTTAAAACGTGGACCTCAGGCTGCAACAGGAGTGAGCCATACCTATCCTCATTCTGCTTCAGGTTGGAGCCAGTATTTCGGGGACAACAGCCATAGGAACATCAACCCTCATGGTGGATGATTAGAGAATTAAGTAGCAGGTAGTGTTAAAAGAAGCAAAACTGACAGAGAACTTTGAGACTTCTTTTTAGATACATTTTTTTTTCTAGCATTTTTCTCTTCACACAGATCCAGGAGTCCTAGATGTCCTCACCAACTTTTTTGGGCCAAGGGTCATCTATGGGGGTAAAGACTAGGGGAAGTGAACTCCTCTGGACATGTCTAGTACTGGTAACTAAGGATCCCACCTCTTGGCAAGCCTTGTACCTTGAAGCACGTTGTCTTGGAGTTGGCCCTAGAGTCCCTGCATCTGGGAACAGGGACTGCTGTCCTGAGACTTCAGCCTTATTAAACTGGCCTCCTTAGGACAGGTCTCCCAAATGGTAAAGAGGCAGACTGCAAAACTCTTTGATCTTGGAGGGTATTTAAAGAAGACAGTCTCATGGCCTCAGCCTCTATGGCCCCCCTAGGGGCTACTGTGGAGAAGCCTAAGCTGTCTTTATAAGAGCAGGGTCAAAAGGAAAAGTAAGAGCATTCCTGGGCTAGTTCCATAGACTGGGGGGTCGGGCAGGATGGCAGCTTAGCTGGTCTATGGAAGACAAAACACCTGCCTATCCAGAGCTTCCAAACTTCTACCACAGGAAAAACAAACAAACAAACAAACAAACAACAAACAAACAAACAAACAAACATCAGGGTAATTTAGAGTAAGACTCAATGAGTTGTAGCAAGAAGGCTGGAGAGGAGAGGGAAGGAAACAGCCTTGAGGAAGGCAGCCTCGAAGATTTAAGGGGGTCATCAAGAGGAATGGAAGATTCTCAAAGGGTAAAAAGGCCATTCTTTCCATTCCTTGCCTCTTACTCCCTTCTAATCTCAGACCTTACATGTTCACTGTCTCAAAGCTCCTGAAGACCTGATGCCTCAATGAGCACTGATGCAAATCCAGTGGCTAATTCCTAAGGGCATAGGTTGGCAAATGTCCACTGAGTTGTTAGTGTAGGCAGCAGAGAATGCTTGTGTATACAGACTCCTGAATCGGCCCTTGCTGGATTCAAGTGGGTCATTTGGAGGCCACTATGAGACTTGGAGTAGACTTAGGTCTAGGTTTCTGACCTCACAGACCTGGGCTTCCCTGGGGGAATCCTGACACTCTGTTTCATGTGCCAGCATAACTTTGAAATGGGCTGGGAGTAACTTGTCTGGGTGACCAACTGGTCACACTCACTTCTCAGTGTACCCTTCCATGCTCTGGAGAGCCAGTGTCCAGCTCATGGGAAAATCTTGCTTCCCAAAAATGCCCAAGTGGAACCCCCGATCTCCAGTGTGTTGTCGGCACCTTTGTCCTTGTTTGTTCTGCTCATACCTCGTCTGGGGCCCCTCTAGTTTGCGTTCTGATTTGGTCAGCACTTAATACCTTTGTCTTCTTGTCCATTAACTGCCTTCTACAGCCTCACCTGCCCTCCCCCACCCCCTACCCCACCTGGTCTGTCTTTCAGCACCTGCTCTATCTACTCCAGAGGTCTGTCATTGGCACTTCACAGGCAACATGGTGGGATTCTCACAGCAACTCTCAGGGGCCTTCTCCATTATCACAAAGCAGCGATGTGCTTAAGTCTCCTCAAGTGATGAGGGCTTATGGAAAGGATATAGACAGAAACAAGGAAATTCAGGAGGGAACCTTGGGGTACCCTAGGCACCATAACACTACCTCTGAGTCAGCCCTTTAGCTGTGCTGTCAGCACAGTCATCTCTTGGCCTTTAAACCCCACAGCCTGCCGTTTCCACTGGCCCTCTTGGGCTTTGCTTCGCTACTCTTTTGGGTCTCAGTTTGCAACTTCCTAAGAGGGAGAATACGTTGGGGACTGTAGAGTAGATGCTCAGGCAAAGATACTCTGCTGGGTTGACCTCAGAGTGGCTGCTGTATTCTGGGATGCTAGCTGCCTACTAGAAAATCTGTGTAACGAGGGTGGTGGTGTCACAGGGTACAAAGCATGGTGACCAGTGTCTAAGGGATGTCTGGTGCTGCCATCAGATTAGAGTTGGAGACATCATCATGGCTGTAAGAAAAGGCTGCCCATAGGCTGACGTGAAAGATGCAGGACCCAGGGCACCTTTGCCCTCAAGGAGGGCCAAAGCCTCCTTGAGGACTCATCAGCTCTGGTAGCAGGCACGGTCTGAAGCTCGTTTTGGTTCATCAGATCCCTAGCAGTGGCTACACTGGCTTCTCTGATTGTGTGTGAAGGGCTCTCAAGACACCTTACTCTCTATTCTACCTCGTCTTTGGAGGGACAACATCTACATTAAATGTGTCCTGCATACCTCCAGCTTCCTTGGTTCTCATTCTCTCCACCACCCCAGTTCATGCTCTGTCCACCACCCCAGTTTTCACAGAGGAGATGATGAAGCAGCCTGCCCTCTGAGCTCTGTCCTGAGTACATAGCTGGCCAATGGCATTCACCTCCACCCCTCTCCTGCAGCATTTTGTCGATTTGTCTGCAAAAAAAGAGGTTGGAGTTAAGCCTAGCTTCTTCCGCCTTCTCTTAATTACTCTTTGGCAAGTTGCCAGACAGGGAGAAGAGCGTACAGCGTTTCCACTGAAGACATGAGAATGTGAACCCCTGAGGGAGCAGGACTGGCCTATGACACTTGCACCTTGCCGGCCCCACCAGTTGCAGAGAGGTGTTCGGTGATTGGTTTGTAAGGTACTGAAAGATCATGAACCTTTGGGTCCACCAGTCCAATTTCCAAGCCCGGCAGGTCCGTCTCTTGTTAGCGTCGTGACATAAAAGGGACTCCTGAATGTCTCTGAGCCTAGTTCTTCATTTGTAAAATGAGGATAATAAGGGCTGCCTGCCTTGCATGGGAGCAGGTGAAGAGGGAGCGGAGGCTGTGAGCTGGGTGTGCAGTCTGGGTGGCGTTTTTCCTTATGTCTAATCCAAGCATGCTAGGGAAGCCATTCCCCACCGCACCTCCATGAGAGCCGTCCCTGTGTCACTCTGGTTCCCATCCTCCATGTGTTCTACAATTTCTCCTTCAGTGATCAGAGAACAGAGTCCGTCAGTGACGTGTTCTGGGCATTTTATAAGGAGATCAAAGATCTCTCTTAACCATTTAATGATCATGCCCCTCTCTTGCCAAGAAGAAAATAAACACTCAAAAATCACAAAAGTTTGCTATTCACACTGTTTTCAACAGAACTCTGGGGACTCCCAGAATGTGGAAACCGTCTGTGAAACTCTGGTCCCAGATATAATGTCAGGCCATGCGGGCATGCAGCTAGTGCCTGACTTACATTACCCCGTGAAACCCCAACTCACAGTGCCTTCCCTGTTAACTGGCTGGGTGATATATCCTTTTGAGGTAACCTGACGGGGTAAGCATCAAAGGCCAGAGGACCGACCCTGATATAGTAAGCACCAAAAGCAAGAGGATCAACCCTCGATACAGTGAACATCAAAAGCAAAGGGTGTGTGACTTTGATATAGTGAGCATCAAAAGCAAGGGGCAGTGACCCTGTGGGTGAGTACAAAAAGTAAGGCGTGCAAGTAGAGGGTCAGAAAGGTGCCTTGGAAAGAAGGCTGCAGATTGGGGTTGTATGAACCCACCTCCCAGGAGACATAGCAGCGAGGATCAGCTGAGAAGGGGCCGAAACACCCAGAGCGGCCACACTTTCTAACAAGGATTGTACAAGAAGGAAAAAAAAAATATGTCAACAGGCCAAAGGAAGTTAAATCCTCTAACAGAGAAAGTAAGTAAACGACAGAGCAGAAGCTGCAGGCTCCCTTAATTCAGGGGCTCCCAACAAAAGGGGACAGACCTGCAGTATGCTGGCACAGCAAGGTCCTGGCACGGCGAGGCGGGTGCTGCCTATCCTGGTTGGGCCTGCCATGGCAACATGAGGGCCACAGAAATAGGGTTTCCGTAGGATTGTGCTGCGGCCAATTTTGGAAAACAGAAGTGGCCTCTTTTTAAAAGCAAGATCATTTTTTTTTTTTTTTTGAGGAAGAGGTGATTCGGTTGTTGTTGTTTTTAATCAACCAGGAGGTGAGTGAGCTTTTAAGAATGAGTGTGGAGAGTCCCCAGATTCAGGCTGGGCATAGCTGTGCTCCCAGAGGCAGGGGAGAGAGAGACAGTCTTTAGTAGCTTTATTGACACCCTGGGCTATGGCCAGCAAGTGGCCTCCATTCAGCTTCAAGCTCTGCACTGTTTGACTCCTGGGCTAGGACAATGTCTAGACTTTGTTAAGCATGCTTTTGACTATATCTCTGCCTTGACCTTGAGCTCATCCTTGCTGTATCAACAAAGTTATAAATATGAGTTCAAGACCACATCTTGTAGAAAACTTGGAAAATATTAGAACACTGGACTGGTGCACCAAATAACACAAAAAACTTTACAGAAAAGAGAATAAACATTACCTGCAATACTCCAATAGATACTATTGGCATTGATTGCTCTAATTCTACCTCTCCTCCACTCACTAGCATTTTAATCACGCATCCTTGAACCTATTGGACCTGGAGGCTCTCTGTCCTTGTTCTACTGTGGAGAAAATCTCCTAGCTTCCTGCTATCAAGAGCTAGCCAATGTTTGCCTAGGAGAGATATTTCACCATCCATCACAGAGAAAGGGATGGGGATGAGAGCTGAAGGAATGGGTCCTAGGCTATGCAGCCTGCCCATCCCCAGAACCCTCAGGAATCCTTTCACTGGACTGAATGTCAAAGCAAAAATTTCCCCCCAACCCCCTGGAAGGCTCAAAATACCCTGCAACATTATTAAAGACTCGCCTGCGAGAGAGTTGCCTGTGCAGCTATGATGCAAGCCCAGTCCCAAATGCCTTTGTAGGTCATCCTTTGAGTCAATCAGAACTGTGGACGGCCCCCCTCCTTCTTTTCTATACTGTTTCATTTGCATTTGGTTCAGACAGGCCCCATGACCTCTCTGAGTGAGAAGAGTCTGTGGGGAAAAGACTAAGTTTGAAGGTTCACTGCCAGCTGCTTGGGTTGGCCTTTGGGAGGTTTCCCACGGCTGGAGCCTCCTTCCAGTCATCCTTGCCTGGGACCCAGAGGCAGTTTCCCCCTTTTCAGGTGCTGCTTAACCCCAGCTTTGTTGGAGGGGGGCAGGGCACTGAGCCCTGCTTTTATTTCCAAGTTGCTCAAGAGGCTCTACACATCTAGCTGATTAGTCTTGTTTGGTTGGTAGTTATTTGCTTGTTTTTTCACTCGGGATGTTTCTACCCTTCAGGTGCTCACTCTTACAATGAATGGGCAGAGGACCTGAGAGCTGCGGACAAAGTGGCTGTTCTGACTCTCTTAACTAGATACCCTCATTTCCCAAACAATTCTGGGTCCGGCCTTACTTACTTCAGAAATCAGAGCCTGGTTAGGCAAGCTAGAAATTTAAGAACATCTGGATGAGGATGGCAGACATTCGCTCTTGGGAAGAGTTGAGTTTGCTATTGCCCTTCCACACTTACTCTGGGGTGGAAGACCAGGATCTCTCTGAACCTTCCTCATATTATCAGTCTCTCCCTGAAGCCTTTTGCCTTACCTCCAAAGTGTCATTTCAAGCCAATACTGAGGGGGCTGAGATTTCCTGAATGGTGAAGGCAGAAACGCAGAAAATAAAACTGTCCCTATCATTGATCAGCCTAAGCCACTGAGTGTGCCTGGCAACAAGCATTCAAGTTGCAGAGTCTCCTGAAAACCTTCTTTGATAGGGAACGTTGCCGCTGTGGTTTCTCTTAGGGAATTAGAATCAGGGTCTCTTAAATGTTGCCTGCTCACAGATTTAGTAAATTTGGAAAAGGAAGGCCTTTGGCAGGTGAAGCACTACTGTTACCTAGCAGGGCCTTGTTTGGGACAGAGGTACTGGTAAACGTTGAAACAGAGGCAAGGAAGGGGGAAACGAGACTCAGCTGGCATCTGCAGCAGTGCCAGATGGTTAGGATCTTCCTTCACTTTGAACCAGTGAAAGAGCAGAGAGGTTTGACAAGAGTCCTTGCCCTGCCCTTGTTCCAATTCCGCTAGGGTGAAGAGGGACCTAGACTCCATGCCCACTGTATTGAAGATGAGGGGGAGAAGTGCTCCTGCTATCACATTTTCATGAAACCAAGCCTCACAGTTAACTTTCAGTGAAAACATTCCTAGTCCCCCATTGGGATTTTTGTCTTTCTGTGATCTGCATCTGGCCATCGCTGAAGCACTTAAACCTGGAGTCTTGAAGTGTGAAGACTCTTCCCATCAAGGCATCAAGGCACTCTGAAGTGGCTCACAGACATAGACTGGGTGCTGGGTGACATCACTCATTGCCCAGCTGACCTTCTACCATCTAGCTCCCATCTCAGATACCCAGTGAGCAAAATGTATTTGTGGTTCTTTTAGAGGGAGGGTTGAGGGTCATTTTCTAAAAGATCTAACGGGCTTTTGTAGGAAATCATGGAAGCTTCTGGGCATCGCCAGCTTCTTAAGCTTTTCAAGAAACCAGGCAGCTAGTTGGATTGTCATGCCTGCTTGGACATTTTTAGACTGTCCAACACTGCCTATTTGGGGTGACGAGGGACTCTTCTTGCTATCCATAGGCAATGCTGTTGATAGGAATTGTGGAGAGGAAGAGAAGAGAGAGCATCAGAGTGGGACACAGGAGTATGGAAGGTAACCATGGATTGAACATGATGCATATTCCTCACACAGCTTAGTGTTTTACCCAATATTATCCCCATTTTACAGATTGAGGAGACTGAGGTTTAAAGAGGTTAAGTAACTTGTCTAAAGTCTTGTCTCTTGTTTTTAAACAGGATCCAGAACATAAATTCAGGGCTTTCTTATTTTGGAGCCAGAGTTCCAGGACCACACACTGGTGGAGAACCTAACCAGCTTCCCAAGAAGACGTGTCTAAATGGCCTCATCTCTGGCTATTTGATTGACTGATCCTCATGAGACTTTTTGGCACTAAGTGGGAAAGATGGGAAGGAATGAGTACAGGATGTCCCCTGGAATCAGTCAGGACTTCAACCCACCCACTTTACTGAAGCTGAGAGACTGCATTTTCTCAGCAGATCTGGCCCGAGGGTACTAATTTACAGGCCTCTGCCTCCTGACCACAATGTGTTTTGTAGCTTAGGGCAATACTTGCATCCTCTGTCTTCCTTGCTTCTCAGCTCTACCTACAGGAACCCCTACCACAAAGGCCTTGTCAGGAGATGGAGATGCTGGGTTCTGAGTACTTGGGTTGACTTTTTGAGGAAGGATATGGAAGCCAAAGACTAACAAGAGGCCTTGGCATGATTTGTGACCACCCTTCACTCTTGTATTTCATTTCGTTGGGCACTTAAGTGAGGCTCATGATGTAAGGATCAGCTGCTCACTTAATCTATCCCAGCATCCTTAGCTCCACCTCAGAACTAACTGCCAGGTGCTGTTTGCCTGCCCCAACAGAATTTAACGGAAGCTGCCAACAGCCTTCCTCTGACCTCATTGGATAGAACCCACCTTGTCAGCAGATAGCAACTCCTCTTTCTTCTGAAGCAGCCTCCCCAACTATCTTTGGAGTAGGCAGTCCTCTTGTGTAGGATCCAAGTATTAGACAGAGAAGGAGCTAGCTATTCATTTATTCCTATGAAGGACTTCTTTGTCCTAATACCAAGTATTACAGATGATCCCTATAGGAGAGGCTGGTGAGAGTGGACAAAAGAACAAGCCACACAAAGAAATTAAGAAAAAAAAAAAAAGATGCTGAGCTAGGACATTTGTTCTTGATCCTCAACCAGCTTTGTTGACTTTCCTGCTGAGAGAAGTGGGAACCAGTTAAGTCAGATGAATATATTTGTTCAACAGACCTGGCTACTCTTCTCCCCAGAGATCTTGTAGCCTCAACTGGAGGCTGATGAAAGTATCCATTACCACAAACCTTTAGGAACCAGTTCCCTTTGGAAGGCAGTGAGTGGCACACAAATGGGGAAATGTGTATAGAAAGAGTGAAATTAGCAGAAGAAAAGCTCTGGGGTCCAGGGTTTGGTTATGTTAAGACAGAGCCATCTGGGAGAATGGAGACATAACTCTCCTTATGGTTGGTTTTGAAAGGTAGACTTCATGATGACGGATGAAGATGTCCCGAGATATCATCTTAGTCATTTTCTCTAGGCTGATGGGCAAATACACACACACACTGGCACACTGGTAAACAGAGAGGTAAGGCTGGATGCCCTTTAATGTTGCCTTACCTGTCTTGTCCTTTAGAGACTTTCTCTCCAGGCTGGAGATAATGAGGTACATTAAAATATCAAGGAAGGTTATAGTTGCTTTTTCTCCTAACCCGAAGAAATTGGACTTCCACGAAATTCTAGTGGTGGCTTCAAAGCAACACAGAGGGAAAGCCCTGGTTTTAACTTTTCCTCTTGGCTCAGCTAAGCATATACACTCTAGGAGAGCCGTGTTCTGAAAAGATTCTTTAGTGGTCAAGAGGGAGAATAGCCAGGAAAAAAGGTGTAAATTGTGAAGCGTACCCTCCACCCACCAGTGGTGGTGATCTTCACACAAGACCCTGGTGTGGTCTCTCCTAGAGGAAAGACTTCTTTCTAGCGGGATGATGGGCCCAGTCTGATGAGACTCACCACCTACTGCTTCATTTGCAGTAGACACGGGATGGGGCAGAGACAAGTTCCGTCTTGTGCACTGTTGATCTTGGCTGTTGAGCCAAATGAAGAAGTGGGGTAGATTCCCTCAATGCTTGGGAGCATTGTTAACAGGGAGTGACTTTGGTTTAGGAGCACAAAACAAAACAGCAGCCACAGAAGATGCGCACCACATTTCGCCTCATTTAAAAGCAAGAAAGTAAGGGGAAAGAATCTGGCTGACGAAGAAGTATCTTTTTTTTTTTTTCTTTCCTCAGCCACAAATGCTGGTTACAAAATACACAAACTACACCTCTCTGTTCCTCCTCTTCAATCCAAGTGATTTTTTTTGTTGTTGTTTTTTACTCTTAAAAGTATTTAAGAAAGATTAAAATTGGCACCAAGCAAAAGGTGCCTTTTCTTTGGCCTGCTCTCTCATCTGAATTTTTTTTTTCTTCTGTAGATTCCCACACCTGTTTTCTCTTCTGTAGTAGTTGATTCTTCCCAGGCCTTGAGTGGTAGAGGGAGAATGTATTTTTTCCACAGCACACACTCATTCACTTATTTGGGACTATCATGTGCTCTGAGCTCTCTGCTAAGTGGGAATGGTAAAAAAAAAATAATAATAATAATACAAAGAGGCTTTGCATTTAAGGAGGAAAAAAAAAATCCCAGTGTCTGCTTTTGGGTAGACAGTGATTTGTCAAGAGGGAGATAAAAAATTTGGGAAGGGGGGGCTCAGAAGGAACCGTAGCAATTTCTAGGATATCTGGTAGACACAAAAGCCCAACATGAAAGTGCTATGGGAGGCATTTAAAGCACATGCCAGGCCTTACACAACTTGAATTTGAAGGCAAAGTAGGTTCCATTTTCTGGACAGGGAAGTGGCCTCACTGTCAAGTGGGACATAAGGTCATGAAATCTAGAATTTGGTTTGGTTTCTGCGAGGGGACTTTAAGTGGTAACAAGGACTTAAGGATGACGTGATGTTAAGTGGGGTGCGGCAGTCCGGCTTGTCACCCTGATTTATAATGGCTATTTCCTACCTCCTCTCCCTCTGTGCCACCAGGACAGCTGTGAACATGAACAAAAGAGGGTTTGGATTCTTCTATGGTTTATCTCTGGGTCTAAGACAGACTTGGACACCTAAAAAATGTAAACATTTGTACCTAAAATGCCGAGAGAGAGAGAGAGAGAGAGAGAGAGAGAGAGAGAGAGCTTCTACCTGGTTGAGAGGGAAGCCATACCTACTCCAGGACAGATGTGTTCCTTCCTAAGAGGAGTGACAGAGAAACAGACCACACTATGATCTAGGCACAGAGTCTGGGTCCACCTGCTGGAGGGGAGAGCAGGGTGCTGACGTGTACCACACTCTGCTTGAAGCCTGGGAATTGCCGCTAACTTGCTGTGTGACCTTGAACAAGTCACTTTCCTTCCTGGGGCCTGAGTCCCCTTATCTGTAAACGGAGAGGTGAGGCTGGACACCCTTTAATGTTGCCTAATGCTGTCTGTGGGCTTATGGTCCTGAGTGAGGCTGCTGGCGGGTTTGGCATGGCAGGTCTGGGGGGGGGGGGGAATCTCCAGTTTTTTTTCCTTCCTTTCAATGATGATGAGGGAGACCCCACAACAAGATGCCGTTTGCCTGATAGATCTTATTGCAGGCCACATTATCACTCCGAGCCTCTGTTTGCTTTTATAAAAGAACAAAAAAACAGACCCATGAATGCCACCACTACCACCCCATTCCCCCTGCCCCAGCCAAGGGAGACAAGTAGCGCTGCGGGTCATTTCACCTTTGACATCCAGCTCTTGACCACAGCTAATGCTTTGTCGTAAAACCCAGAAGTGATTCCAGAGTATGGAACACAGGACCAACTCTTGGTGGCTTTTGTTGTAGAGAGAGTTGACTTTCTCTGATTTGACCCTTAGTGACCCTGGACAGCACGTATCATCCCATTGCAACACAGGCCATTATGAGAAGCAAAACAGTGATTCGTCCCCGTGCCACTCTTCAGGGACCAACAAATCAGAAAAGTCAGGGAACAAAACTGTTTTCAGGACCCATCTGGGTCTGCTTTAGAGAGCCAGGTGGCTTCTATTCTAGTTTTACTTAGTGTCATGTTGACTTTATCATGTTGATATGAGAACAGCAGGAAGTATTGGAGCAGAGGGTTCTATTCCGGGACCTAAGGGGCATCAAAGGGCCATGACTGTCTGTGATCAGCCACGCTCTGGCTCATGGGGTCAAAACCAATTTGTTTCCTCCTAGAACAGAGGTTGTGTCCTATATGCAGCTGGCCATCAGGATCAGAACCAAATGCAGTCTATCTTTTCAGCTTGTATTAATACCTGCTATGGGAACTAAGGTCGCTATAATGAGCACAGATGCCCCACCCCCACCCCACACAATGTTTCAAGTGGCTTCTTCTGGTGCAGGTTCCTGAACGTTTTTCATTTCCAATGACACCGAGTCGAATGGAGGGGCAGTGATTGGGTCCACCCAGGTGGGTCTAACAGTTATCCAGGGCAGATAGGCAATGCATTGGCAGGTGCCCTTGAGCCTGATGCCCACATTAAGCATGACCCCAATGTGTGCACCGGGTAGGGAGACCAAGTCCCACTTAGCCCAGCAGCAACAAATTCAGATTTTTGTCTCTCTCAGGACGGGCGGTTTCCTGAAGTAGAACTAAGTGGTCCCTGCAAAGCAAGAGCAGGTCAGCAGATAGTGTGGCTGGGAGAGCAGCCCTCCCTAGCTTAGTGTGTATTCCCAAGGGCCAAAGTGTGGCCAGTGTGGCTGCAGAAACTTCACAGAAGCAACTCTTTGATCTGGGGAAGATTTCTGGGAAAAAACAACCCTCGCCCCAAACCCCACAAGGTTATTTTGTTAACAAACAGCCGAAGAGCCTCTCCTGCTTCTCAGCACTTCTCAGCCACTCTTTCTCCATTTTGTGATTTCTGATGCTCCCCAGATCTCCCTCACTCTGGAACAGAGTCTCTTCAACATTCTGCCTTAGGAGCCACTTTGATGCCCAGGCTCCTCCTACTATGCATTTCTCTGAGCTTGTCTAAGAAGCTTTGAGCTTAGAGAGGAGGGCCTCAGGGACCCACCCAGTCTATGTGGATAGGACTGAAGTTCATGGTGATGTCTTGGTGGTGGGAGGGGCCGGTGGGGTGTAAGCCAGAGGGTGCTGAGCAAGGCCTCCACAGTGAGCATGGGGGACAGCAGCACCGTAGAGTACAGTTCCTACAAGCTCACAACTAAAAAGAGCCTCTCTCTCTCTCTCTCTCTCTCTCTCTCTCTCATATTATCTAAAGAAAAGCAAAGGTGATTGGAAGGGTTTATCAAGTCCTTTCTGGCCGTGGAAGGTAATGTGTAGATTGCTCTAAGAAATGGGCTCTCCTTCAGACCTCAGTTCATCAGAGCATCGACCATTCTGAGTCTTAAGATAGTGTTTGCAGCCAGCCTCAGAAATGCCCAGCCTTGACAAATGAATCAACAGATACGTGGATGGACAGATGAATGATGACATGAGTTTGTCATAAGCTCTGGCTGGGGGTGCAGGTGGAGGAGGTGAGGTTCACAGTGCTTGCCTTTGTAGAAGACAGGCCTGGGTTTGAATCCCAGGCCAGCCACTTGCAAGCTGTGTGATATAGGAACAGGTTATTTAACTTCTCTGAGCCTCCCTTTCCTCAACTTTGTCCATGCCAAAGATCCTTGGGAAGTCCAAGTGACACTACCTTTATTCCCTAGCATGGGGCTGTTTGTTACACAGAACTGTAGTGACGGGCTAGCTTAAGAGGGCAGAGACTGGGAGCAGCTTCCTCAGCACATGGAGACTTACTTACCCAGTGCCTACAGTTAGGGGAAGGGAGGGGGGATCTGAGGGTATGTCCATTTCCTAGATATACATGTCTGATCTTCACCACTCAGGGACTTGGAGAGGCCCAGACAGAAGCACTAAGAATATAACCAGGGCATGACTGAGGTGTCTGGCAGCAGAGAGTGTGTGTGTTCTGGGAGCCAGATCTTGGGGGAATTCAGTGAGGGGGTGGGTTGGGGAACACATCAGACCACCATCCACAACAATGCCAGCAGTGGGCATCAAAACCTCTGTGGCATCCACGAAGGCTTAGAGGCAGAGCCCAAGCCTATGGTCCAGTTTGCTGAGAGGCTGGGCAAGGAGGGAAAGGTGGTTCTCTAGGTTGGAGGCAGAGAACGTGTGAGGCCTAGATCAGTCGGACCTCTTCTTACTTAAAGATCCTGCCCTGGAGTTCCATGAGGGTCTGCAGGTTTCCGAGCAGACTCTTGCACACCAAGTGGGCCTCAGTGTGGGCAGGAGAAAGACACAGAGAGCTGAGAGCAGTTCCACGGTGGAGTTCTCACTGAAAGCCTACTGAAGCAGGGCCACCAGGCCCCATGTGCTGCACTCTTGGCCACAAAGGCTTTCTGGATCCCCCTGTCCTGTAAAGCCATCCCACCCCCACCTGCTGCCTACAATTGCCTCTCCTCTTGAAGCTGGCAATGCCAAGTTCTCCTCATCTCAATTTCTCATTCTCATAGTTCCCCACCTTGTCACTGGGAGTACTCTTCCGATGTCAAAGCCTTGGCCTTTGTTTCTTCTTAGACTCTTAATAGGACCCCTGAGATCTTGGCTGGCTTCTCTCTGACCTGTAGTGTCTCTGTGTCTACAGTGGGCCCTCTCCTCCCACCCCACCCCATAGTGCCATCAGTGAAGCCTGGGCCCTATGTAGCCAAATACTGTCTACTTTCTCTTGGGGTGATTGAGAGCTGCTAAAGATCACAGTATGATGAACTTTGGCCAACACAAGATCTGTGACCTTGGCTTCCCCCAGTATTGTTCAAAGCCTTCGTTTCCCATCTGGCAACTCTGTATCTGTCCCCCACCTTAGCTAGTGGAAACTCGCACTGGACTTCTCAGCTCATTTTCTATCAACTTGATCTGAGCAAATCTACCCCCTGATCCCAAGGTCAAAGTTGCTTTGCTTGTAAGAGGAAGAGCTTTCTCATTGCTGGTCTCCTTCCACTATTTGTTAGAAAGTTCTCTTTCTTTTCACTAAAACTGACCCTTCCTTAGGGAGCTTATGCCATTTGCAGACCACTGCTCCCCCCCACCACCTTTAAATGTTTTTCTCACTACCAGCTCTTCTCCAGGCTCTGGCTAGCCACTCTCAACTCTATGACACTGGCCTGATACCCCTTCCTTTTAGAGTCACCTGTTCTCACAAATACTGTTCGCAGTTAGTATCTCTGGGGCATCCCTCCAGCCTACCCCCCCGACCCCACCCCCACCCCCGGCCTTCTCTTCTCATCCTTTATGACTCAGGCACCATCTGTCAATCTGCTGGACCGAATCACAACTGGCTTTCGCATCACTTTCGCATCACAAGCCCAGTGGACTCCGCTTCTCAGTTCTCAAAAACCAGGAGGGGCTGCTCGAAGGGTGGTTATGGTCTGCTCTGCCCCTGCAATGTTCTTCTGCCTTCCATGACAGTGCCATCCCCGCCCTTGTCTGTGCTCCGCGAGCTGGAAGTTTCCAGTCTCCTCCTCCTCTTTCTGTCTGCCCCACTGGAAGACTGGAGCTTGCGGGGCATCTTAATGGACACTGCCGGCAGCTTCTCTTTGCGCTGCGACCTGAATCCAGGTTGCTTTTCCTGCCTGGGGTCTGGGCGACTCCGCACCTCCGTTTTTTTTTCCTTTATTACCTGTGGTCTTGGTAAATACCGTCTCCAACGCCCGGGGTCCACCTTATATGGCACCTTGACCATTGCTCAACCCAGTTGGCCACCTTCACAGCTCCTTCTCGTTTTGGTGACTCCTCTTACTAGTCACTGGTCCCACTGCTTCCCCCCCTCTGACTGCTTGTAAGGCCTGTTCTTGTCTGCCTATCTGCACTACCTCACTTTGGACTCACAGCCTCTTTACAACAGCCGCCTCTTGCCTCCTTGGGCCCTCGGTTTACCCACTCCCCTGCGCAGCTGGCAGGGTGACTAAGAATGCAGATCTGATCGTGCTTTCCTTCTGTTTAAAATCCTCTAGGGCTCCCAAGGTGTCAAGATAAAAGTGTAAACTCCTCAGTGGGGTGTCCGAGGCCTTTCCCATCACACAGTGCTCCTGAGAATGGGGTTCAAAGAGACCCCATTTCTAAACCTATTCATTCTTGTGCTGTTTCTTCTAGGGAGCTACTTAACCTTTATGAGCCTCTGTGTTCTCATGCAGACAATAAGGACAAAATGCCTGCCTCCCTGGGTGTCCAGAGAGTAAAATGAAGTCACATACATGTTTGTCTTTCTGTATACTCTGTTGGCATCTGCCTCACTTGTAGGCACACAGCGAGTGGGGCCCCTGTTTCTACTCCACTCTCCTGTCCACTCTTCCTGGTAGCTTTGCACCCAATGTCTGCCCTCTGCTACTTCCACCCTGACGGGCTGGTCCTTCCTAGGAGTGGACATTTGCCCATCCCCACCCATGTGCTCTATGCCCATCCCATCCCCCATGCTTAGCCCAGCAGCTTCCTTGTCTTGACTTAACTGCACTCACTGGTTAAGGAGGTTTTCAGGAGTTACATGATGAAAGGCTCTCCTGGTGCTGTTCCTAGACAGCCTTCCAAGACCCTCACTTCACTCTCTGGCAATTACCTTTCAGTCAAGTGTTCTTCCCTGGGCAAAGAATCTCTAGGACAAGGATCATGTCTTATTTATCTCTATATCCCAAGGGCACGCGGCACTGTCCTTGAACATGCTAGGCTATCATAGACACTTGAAAATGAGCCTGTTCAAACTTGGCAATGTTTCTAGGTGGCATTCAAACTTCTGCTCAATTGTTTCTTATTCACTTTTCTGCTCCTCTTGGTGGCAAGGAACTGTCCGCTCAACTTTAGATGAAGAAACTGTCAGCTCAGCTTTAGACGGGTAAGTTCTCCAAGGCAGGGCCTATTGTGGCATGGTGACCTGGAGAACTAGGAATGGTAAACTCAGTCACCTATTACAGATTGGTTGGCTAGTCCCAGTAAGGAGGGGACTCCTAATTGGTGACACTGAGTTCTATCTAATCTTTGTCCCAATTGAATCCAGTGGCTCCAGAGGGATCCTGGGTTGGCCTTAAAGGGCCCCGAGTGAGGTTGGAGGAAGGTGGTGGTCATGAATGGAGGTTGGGTTGGAGTAAGAAAAATTGAGAGGAGAGGAGGGCTGAGCAACATTAAAGAGGGAGTAAGGCTGTTTATTCTAGCTGCCTGGGGTTCCCAGGAGGTGTGGGTGTCCTTTATGAGCCCATGTTCTCAGTCAGACAATTTATCCTAGAGGCTTTTAAGCTGCCACTCTAGACTTTGATATTGTTTTAAAATGTCCAAGAGTCTCTGCTGTCTAACCACTGCTAGGCCTAGCTCCTTGGGGATCTCTTCAGCTTTACCATCTGGCTGAGCCTCCTTGCCGGACCCTCACCCTATGGGGGCAATTATATCATCTTCCATGTTGCTAGACATGACTGGTTTTTGATGCTTGAATCTCTCGCAGAAGTGGGGGGCAGATGGCAAGCCTTGATCTACATTGTCTGCCTTAATGTCTAATGTCTACTGTCGTGCAAGGCCCCAGCAGTGAGATAGCCTCTGACCACAGTGGGAAGGAAGGCCGAGCTGCCTCCTGCCCTGGAAGCAGGAGGGCAGCTGGTTCCTAGGAAAGGGCATCAGGTTTCAGCCCAGTGTCCTCTGGAATGCTCATTCTCTTTCAAGTCTTACTGGTGGAAGAGGGATTTGGGGGAGGAGGGGCTGAAGAGTCAGGAATTTTGTACCTCGAGTTCTCCTTTTAGACACCTTTCTCCATGTCAGAGCTTTATTATCTTCCATTATGCTAAAAACCGAGACAGTTCTAGATGCTTCAAAACACTAAGGATCTCGAGGGGAGCTCCTCCTTTGGGTAGCTGTTCCTAAGACCAGCTCTAATCCAAATTTATCTCATCTTCCTTCCCAACACTCTGAATGTCCAGAACAGAGACCCAAACATTCTCCAGTCTCTTCTGAGGCCAAGTTGTTTTAGTATTGGAAGGGATTTCAGCCCTAAGGGATTGTCACACCTTAGACACACACCAGTTCTTCTTGCTGGAGCAGTCAGGTGTCTGCCCGTGGGCGAGGCCTTTTCTCTGGAGGTTGTTAATAAAGTTCTTTTCCAGGCGGGGTGCCAGGCTGACATGTGGGGCCTGCTGGGTGCCTGAGTCGGCCCCTCCTAGGCATACCATTTCTTTCAGGAAGTCTGGTTTCTTCCATTCATGGGGTCTATAAACAGTGAACCAGGGAAGTGCCTGCTAGAACCTAGGTGGAAGGGCCTAAGGGTTCCTATCTAAGGACACACATTCCCTATCTTCCCATAATCTCTTAACGTAAGGGACTCAGTGCTCTTCTGGAAACTCATAAGACAAGGCAGAGCGGTCGAGTCCTTGCAGAAAAAAACATTCTGTTAGGCAGAGTCCTTCCAGACGCCCTGAAGACAGAACATTACGTTTGACAGCAACCCCTGGAGTAGCTTTTCTTTTCTACACGTTAAGCAACTGCAACTATGGCTGTGGCTCCGGATGTAGCCATACTGTGTGCTAACAGGAGCTGGGCCGAGAGTCTATCTGATGGATGATGGAGGTAAAAAGGCCCTGTGGGAGCTGGTCCTTAGGGCCCCATCTGGGGGGGCCTGGAGCAACAATTTCGAGAGAATCACCAGCCTCTCTGGTTTGAGAGAGGTGGTTGTTGCTGTGGGGTGGGTCCTCAAATCAATGCTCTTAAAGCTGATTTATTAACAAGGCTTCCTAGTCCAAAAATGTTTTAGAGCCAGGAGAAGCGGAGGGCCTAAGCTACTGATATGTGCTCACTCATTCGTTCATTCAACCAGTATATTAAAAGCAACTACTATGTGCTTCATGCTGGCGTGAGTACTGAGATGACTAAAACGAAGGCATAGCTCTGCCCCTGGAGTTTGCAGCTGAGACAGTGACAAGTGAGTGCGGGAAGGGGTCGGGTGGCTTGGTTTTCATCTCCACTTGCATCTGATTTTTCTGCAGTGGATATTATTGTCTTCAAGTTCAAAAACATTCTATATAAAGACATATGATGGGTCCTTTAAAAAGACAGCCCCACTCTGCCTTAGGAAAAAAAAAATTCTCAGGACACAAATCTTAACTGTTTCAGGTGATTTGGGCCTATTTCAATCCTTCTTTGGATGCTCCTGAACTATTTTGTAGTAGTTGGTTCTGTGAGCTCTAAAAGTACAGTCACTCCTTATTGTCTAAGGCTCTCACTGTGGCTACATCCTAACAGACTGTCCCCATTGAGAAATGGTGACTGGACTGGACAGACCCGCTTTTGGTTGTATCCAGCTCCAGGTTAAGAGCTTTGGTTTAGCGGTGATTGAGTGCTCTGTAGATATCCATAGCCTTACCCTTACCTTCCTGCCAGTGTGTCCCTTCCTCCCCTCATTTCCGTGTTCTCTGTAATCAGTGCTGAAGGACATGACTTTAGATTAAGGCTCCCTAACACTCGATGTGTCAAAGTGACTGGCCGTAGAGAGCAAGGAAAGAACTTTCATGCGCTGGGAAGGCCTAGGAAAGGATTTATGAAAATGAAACTTAACTGGGCTTTGGGGACAGCATAGGGCCCGGATGACCTGTGAGAGGAATCGAAAGGAAAGGGTGGACTATACTCTCCAATGGAATCAGATGGCATCCATGTGAGATGTTCATATACATCGTCATGGGGCTCCAAAATGATACCGTACCCCCTTGCTGCCATTCCATGCCAACCTTCATCTTCTAGATTCTGGGAGAAAAAGGTTTGCGTCGATCAAGCATCATGCCACTTTCTATTCACCTCAACAGCAACAACAACCACCAAAGTTATATGTCCACTTTTGTTGAGCAAGCTTCCTTTATAAATTATAAATTTATAAATTATATATTTCAAATATATAATTTCAAATATAATAATATATTTCAAATATATAATTTATAAATTTCTGTGTGTGTGTGTCTGTGTCTGTCTTCTTTTGAGTGCTCTATGTCCTTGGCCCTTATACCTTCTGTGACATGCTACAGCACATTAGCTGGCTCTGGACGCTGACTGGTCAGCGAAGGTAAATGGCAGGAATAAAGCTCGTGCATGGCTTTTACTCAGATGACATAATATGAGACACAATGTGTATTTCAAAAGCGAAGACTGGAGACTGCTTTCATCTACTTCATGTGCTGCCAGAGACCCATCGTCACCCTTGGAACGAAAATGTCCCTAATACTTAGGAAACTTAGAAGCTGGACTTGCAATCAGGAGCCAACATGTAGGGGTCAACTGCTGCGAGCAATGATAAAGCCTTTAGGGTCTTGCCATGATATCCTTTGGGAATCCAGAATTTTTTTTGAACAATTTCTAAAGATTCTTGAAAAACAAATCTCTGCCTAACCGGGGCCTTAGGGTCCTATTAAGTTCTGCACTCAAGCTGAGTGGCAGAAGAGGCAAGAAATCAGTTTACTAGGTTGATGGTGTAACAGCTATTTTTCAAAGTTGAAATTGTTTAAATAGCAACGAAACATTAAATCCATTCATCCATCCAACAACTATTTATTGAGAACATATCGTGTCTTTTGTCCCAAGAGGAGGGATTAAGCGAAAGTGACAATCTCACTTTTCCATTCAGATTCCCGAAGAAGAACAGTGTACGCTTTAAAACCACGGACGGGGGCCAGTAAACAGAAACTGTTTTTGATGCATTAAATGTGGAAGAAATCTCTGAAACATGGAGTTAGTGGAGTCAGTTTTCTGAAGGAAGCATTGCTATGAATACTGCTGGGAAAATGTGTCCTGAGCTATTCCATGGCAGATGGAGGGTGAAGGGTTGCCCAAAGTACATGGTGGAGTGAATGGCCGTGGCTGCCAGGACAACCAGATAGTCAAAGTGATTGTTCCATCGTTGGGATTGACTCAAGACTTCTCGGGTGACTGGGTCGCAGGGTCTACACAAGCCAAAAGACAAGGCATCCCTGAGTCCTCACTCTACTGATGACAGACACCTTCCCCATATTGGACAGAAGGAAGCAAAACTTGCTCACAGTACATACATGGCACCTATCTCCTGGTTGCCAGGATCACAGAGACTTTTTCACAAACTAGTGAACATTGCGTATGAGGAATCAGGGATGTACTGACTAAACAGTTCACAGCAAAGGAAAGGTGACAGGGTAAGCAGAATGCAACTCTGAAACGTGGCTAGTGGATGCACAAAGAGGCCTGGGGAACCAAATTGTTCAACACTTAAAACCATCAGATTCATCCAGATAGCAGGGAGAAAAGAGAGTTGGAAAGTCAAGGGTTGAGATGGGAGGTGTGTCTGGCCAGTTCAGCATTTCTCCGTAAAGAGTTTTAGAGAATAGGGTGGGGGGGGTAAGTAAAAACAGAAGCAATAGAATTGAAACAAGATAAAAAAACAAAAACCCAAAT
The DNA here is from genome assembly GCF_907164565.1 of Psammomys obesus. Classification (NCBI taxonomy): domain Eukaryota; kingdom Metazoa; phylum Chordata; class Mammalia; order Rodentia; family Muridae; genus Psammomys; species Psammomys obesus. Next base: position 3,391,427 of record NW_026590905.1, on the reverse strand, counting down.
GTTAAATAGCATGACCAAGGGCCAAGTAGTATGCTTGAGAGAACATCCATGACCAAACACATCATGGTACTAAGGCAGCATGAGAAAGAAAGGGTTGGGGCAGAGAAATGGGGAAGAATATGCCATACGGAACAAGTACAAGAGTGACAACCAGTCTCTAGCAGTCTACATGCAAAAGAGCAACGGAACCACGAAATCTATGGAGGTGGGAAAGGTACTGCAGCCGGTGCTGTATAGCCATCAAAATGATCATCATATGCGTGGCGGAGAAGTTATTTTGGGTCTCATGGGGTCAGAGTTCATTATTCCCTGACTGGCACAAGCATGCACACACATAAACACACATCACTAAAGGTCATTATTTTAAAGCAAAGCCATGGAAAGAGGAGTCAAGAAATTACTCTGCTAGTTCTATACACTTGGGCTTTACAGACAGCAGCGTAAGGCAGCCCTCTGTATTCACCAGCCAAGGGGTAGCTGAGGATGTGTGAACTGAGTTCTTTTTGAGATCAGTGGCTAGACTGTAGCAGCGGTTAGTCCTTAGTCTCTTAGTCTTGAGAGGTCTTGCAGGGGCACTGTATGTATTTAAAGTGCAATATAGACTTGTCTCATGCTTGGGTCTCAAATTTTTTTTTTTTGCACCTGAGGGACGTTTACGGCTATTTTGGAGGTCTGGAGTGATAGCTCAGTGTTTTAAGATCGCATGCTGCTCTTGCAGAGGACCTGAGCTCAGTTCTTAGCACCCACATCGTGTGGCTCATACAACTGTCTGTAGCTTCAGCTCCAGGAGATCTGATGCCCTCCTCTGGCTCCCAAGGGCTGGTGCACTCATGCACATACCCATACCCACAAGTACACATCATTAAAAAAAAAATCTTTGGAAAAAAAAAAGGCATTCTGGCTGCCTGCCTGGAATTGTACCCCTTTGTTAGATGTTTGCTGTCCCTTAAATTCACTTTGGAGCACCTAGAAGTGAGACTGGGAAAATTGTCTCTCCTCAAATGGAAGTTGTTGTTTGCTGTAAATACACCTCAGTAACTTTTCTTATTGGAAGAACAGAGGCAAACTGGATTGCTCAGGACCATAGGCACATACCCCACTGAACAGAGGGAGGCATGGATCAGGCCTCTTAATGCACCCAGTTTCTTAGCATTCTAGAGGCATGGTCAGCCCTGATGGATGGAGGCAGGAGGCTAGTCAGAAAGAGGCTCTGGCAGACTTGGAGGCTTTTTTTGGGAGGCTGTAGCTTCTGGAAGTCCAGGGCTGATCTACAGCACTCCCCTTTGGCAGCCTTCCTGGGTGGGGCTGTGAATGGAAAGGAGGCTGGTCTAGCTGCATGTATATGCCAAGGTCCCAGCACAAAGGTACAGGAAGTCCTTCTGGATCCCTTAGGGGAAACCCCTCCACAGAGTAGGATTCAGAAGCAATTTTTTTTTATTAAAATAATTCTTCACCTTCAAATTTCTGTCCTTCGCCTACTGTTTGTTGTGTTTGGGAAAAGCCAAGTGAGGCTGTGTTTCCAGCTTGAGTTTATGCTTCCCTGGTAGTGTCTGCAGTTCATAGCTGGTCCTGGTTCTTGCAGAAGAGAGTCCCACTTTATCCTCTTGTCATCTTGCCACTTGCTCCTCATTGTCCCCACCTCTGCAGATCTGAGGGATAGCAGATGCTGTGCTTAGCTGATTGTGTTCCAACTTGTACCATGACCCTGGCCACCAATTTGAAGCCCTTTATTGTAATCATGGATGTACACTGGAGAAGGAGGCCCTCAGAGCCACAATGTCTTGTCCTGGCTCCAAGAAGTATCAAATTGAAAGCAGTCTCCTTAGCTAATCATCTTTCTTTGCTTTTTTTTGTCTTTGAGATACTCCTAAGGAGGCAGTTGCTACAGTATACACCAGGAAAACTCACCTGTGTTTCTTGCTGTTAATCAAGAAATTACATATCTCCCCTGAAGACTCACTATGACTTAGGATAGGACCAGCATCAGGATTATCTCATCCGTCCAAGAACAGCGATGACATGCACGCGGCCTCCTGCCATCGTTGCCCTCCTGATTATTATAACGGTTGTAGAGTGTCAAATTCAGCTTTCTGACTCTTTAGGCATGCTTCATGTGTCTCATCTCCACTGAAAAACCTCTGAATACAGCTAGAAGAAACTATGGTAGATGTGTGGTAGTGGGTGAGACTTATAAAATGGGGTTGAAAGTCGAAAGGGGTTACCTTGTTGATGAATACCCAGAAGTACTAGTCTCCAGATGCATTTCTACAATACATCCCCTCTAATGTCCATGGGTAATGGTCCAGTTCTGAGGCAACATGTCTTCATATTGTTTCTACTGTGGTTTTTTTTTTTTTTTTTTTTTTTTTTTTTTTTTTTTTTTTTTTTTTTTGTTTTTTTTTTTTTTTTTTTTTTTTTTTTTTTTTTTTTTTTTTTTTTTTACTTGTTTTGTTTTTCAAAATAAAATTTGAAAACAAGTATGGCTGGACATTCCTGAGAGTCAATACCTGAGGCCTGGGTATTTAAGCTTCCTAAATTCCTTCTTTCCCTTGCCTGCATAGAGAGCTAGGGACAGTGTCTGTACTTTGAACATCATCCATAGGACTCACAATATTAATACTAGCGAAGACTTGAGTAAGACCCACAAATTTCGCTTGCCCAAAGGAAGCGCAACTTGGTGGCACAGAGGACCTTAATGGCAAACCCAGATTGTAGCTGCCACCAGTCCCAATTTCTCAGGGGTCCTTCTGTCTTAACTAACCCACTCACTACCTTGCCCCTTTCAGCAACATGGTGTACAACTGGGACTAGAATTTGACATTCTTCTGATCCTAAACACCCCTTTCCCCGCCCCCTTCCTTCCCATAGCTTCATGCTTTTTCTGAAGCTAATTTACCAGGGTACAACTTAGCAGTTGGTAAAAGAGTTAGAATTATATAACTATAATTATACACCAGTGTGGAATGATTTTTATAGGTTTGGAATCACTTGGGAGCACCTTTGGAACCACTCCAAGATCACAGTTGCACAACCCAGTATCGGATGCTTGACTTTCCACCATTAGAGATTCATTCTTTTGTGGAGCTTGGACAATCTTCCAAAGTGTCTTCATTAGATGTAGACAAATCAAACAGCAGATGGGAAGAGCTCACAGATGGGAAGAATTGTTTCCCCCAGAGTCACTCAGCCTTGGTGATGACGAGACGGAGGAGAAGCCATTATAAGGAGGTTTTGTTGTAATAAGGATAGTTTCAGGACTTAAGAGAGGATGGGTCCCCCGCTTTGTGGCAGATATTCCACAAATGCTGTCACCTGCCAAGCTGTAAATATAACACATGTAATCCAGGTACATTTTTTTTTTGGGGGGGGGAAGGCAGCAGTGGGCAGGGGGCCCAGGGAGAGGATAATCCTACACAAGACCTGAGCAAGCCAGAAACCCAAAGGGAAAGGAGTGGCCACCAGGGGTTGCCCAAGGCTGCTCTGTCTCCTGGATAACCGAGTCTGGGGTCTGGTAAGAACCAGGCCTCCGCTCAACCCAAAGCTTCCTTCTTCATGAATTGTCCTGTATGGGCACTGTATCAACTTTCTGTGACAAAATACTTGACAAAGTCAGCTTAAGGAAAGGTTTTGAGAGTGCAATCCATTTTGGTGAAGGTGTGGCAGGGGGGAGTGTGAAGGAGTGGGTGGCATTGCCTCCACACCCAGGAAGCAGAGAGAGGTGAAGGCTAGCTAGCACTTAGTCGGCTTTCTCCTTTGTCCTTTCCTGTTCAGTCCCGGATCCCAGCCCATAGGATGCTGATACGCATATTAAGGGTAGGTCTTCAGTTAAGCCTCTCTAGAAAGAGCCTCACAGACACAGGCAGAGGTGTGTCTCTTGGCTGAGTCTAAATCCAGTCAAGTTGACAACATAGATGAACCCTTAAAGGCTATGTGGATGAAGGAGGGAGAAAGCTTATACTGGCATTCTGTGAGTAGAAGACAGGAGAGACATAGATGGCAGAGGCCACAATATTTTCTTTGTACATCTTCTGGGGTTTTTGATTGTTCTGAGGAATGGGTTAGGGGTAGAAATGAGATGAAATGGGTTGTTTCTACAAGAGACTCAGTGGGACTTGGAACACAGATGGGTGCTGGTGGCTCTCTGGACCCACACACATCTCTGCACAGCATTCAACAGCCCTGGGCACAGCCCTCCACATTCTCACTAGGTTCATTGTCAATGCAGGTGGCAGCCAGGCAACCTAAGCTTACCAGAAGGGGACTCAAGGGAATTCAAGGTGAAGACCCACTGTGAATACACATGACATGGATCTCCTTGGAACCCCCAGGAGTACCTCTACAGGCATCCTATCAGAAGTGGGATTGAGGGAGGACCCTGGAGAATTGCTACTCAGTGTGATGCAGGCTGTAATATCCTAGTGACATCCTCAGATCTCTACCTGAGTTGCTGGACAAAAATGACCCAGAGGTCCATTGGTCCACTCATATGACTTCTCACACACCCAAAGGCAGGCTGTGATTCTGCAGGTCTGGCAAGGTTGGGAAAGGAGAGTGATGAGAATGGTTTCAAGGAAGCCACTGCATAAGAAGGAAAAGAAAAAGCTCCTCTTTGACCTAGTTCATGAGAGACTAAAGGAGGCACAAGGGAGAGGGCAAGATTTGCAGAGTTTCAGTTGGAAACTATGACTTGAATGTTCCAAGGTATACTCATGGACCGAGAAGATAAGTTACAGATACTGAGTTCAGTTAATCTCAGGGTAGCATAAGGTATCTTGCAATGGCTGGCAATATATTAGTGAAGAGGGGGAAGGGGAGGAGAAGGAGGGAGAAGAGAAAAGAATGAAGAGGGAGATGAGAGAATATATAAGAGAACAACAGGACTATCTTTGCATGCTGGAAAACGGGCACGCATACAACTTGTCCTGACCCTTGTTCATGCCGTCACCCTCATTCTTCCACCATCCTTTTGACATCCAGCACATCCTTTTGAGCTGGATCTTTCTCTTCCTTCCTGTGATGAAATACATACTTTTTTTTTTTTTTAAAGGATGCATTAGTTAAATTTGAGTGTCTTTGGTTGGGCATAGTGTAAGCTGAATTTTTCCAACAGTTAAAAAAAAAAAGGCAATGTTTTCCATACCTGCAAAGGCATTATGCAACCCGAGTGACACCTAAGTAGAGGAGACAGACAGCGCTGAGAGCAGGAATATAGGTTGATAGGTGTCAGTTAGGTGCAGTTGCTCTGTCTATAGCCATTCCCAAGTTGACAGGTCCTCTGGCCTTGGGGACTGGGTGTACTTTTTGCACCTGTCCCTGGACCCAAGAGTCCAGCAGAAGCTGCAGCTTTGCTGATGTGTCACTACTCTTTTATTAGGGACTAGAGTGAGCTTGGTTCTGGGTCCTGTGCGTCATAGCAGCCCCAAACAGCAGGCTGCGCCAGCCCTCTACTCCCTCTTGTAGACAGGCCTAGCGGCACTTAAGGAAGTTAAGCGAGGTGTCCAAGGTCAGAGTTACATGACAGAGCCCAAACTGAAGAGCAAGCCAGGGTGGGTCCAGAGTCTGTGACCCTCTATTGGTGGTGAAATTCAGTCCCCTACAGGAGTGTGACCTGGTCCTTTAGCTCAAGCCTCTCCTTTCAGCCTTTCTCAGCCACCTGCCCCTGACATACACCATGGGGCTTTGGATGGTACCGACTGTCAAGAGGATCTGGGGAGGAGGGGGAGCGATGGAGCACATGCGGCACAGAATCCTGCGCATCTCACGGTAACGGCACTAGGCACTCTCTGCCCCTAAGGCACTCCAGGCGGAAGAGCCCCAGCCACGGAAGACAGCTCAGATCTACCTGAAAATTTTCCATCCTAGGAGAAGACAGTCTTTGGCCATGGTGAGCCGAAGCTGCGTTTGGATCCCATCGATACTGGTAAGTCCAAGAAGCAGAATGCCCTCTCTTCTGCTGGGTGATTTTGCAGTGTCCTCACATAATTGTGTCATTTCTCTTGGGAATGACTTGAGCCACCCACAGGTGGGAGTACTGGTTGAGAGCCATTTAGTGATGTCTGCCCCCACCCCACCCCTCTGCAACCAAGTAGGCTAGCTGCAATTCCGGAGTGAATTGCTTCCGGAAAGGGAAGCCTATTGACAGCCTCACCTGCCACCGGATGGCTGCTCTTGGGAACATCTTTGGAGACCCTTGTGTATGCCAGGGCAATCCATACATTTAGAAGAGTTTTGATGTCAAGAATCATGGACAGATCTTTAAAAAGCAACAACTCTTTTATGTATCTCGATACCTAAAGCGGGTTAATCTGTGGATATTTGTGAGTTGTGTGTCATCAGGAGCTGTCTTTAGGTCCGATAGCCCTTGATATCAGCTTCCCTACTGAGCACTGCTCTTGACCAGCCACAGGGAAATATAATAGCTGTGATACTAGCTGTTTGGTTATTGTCATTGAGGCTGCTCTTAGTAAAAAAGAAACGGCTTCTGACCACTGGAAAGGCCAAGGTGTGACTCACTGATGATACACACCTTGGCTAATAGGACAATGGGCCTCCACCAGTCACTGACCACATAGGGATTGGATTTCCATTCTATATTGGTTGGTTTTTCTCACATCTGGAACCAAATAACTGACAAGCAACTGAGGAGGGCGATTTTATTCATGGAGAGGAAGGCCTGGTTGTAGGTAGCTCCATGACAGTGGGATACTGTAGCTGGAACGCCTTACATTCGGCAGAACATGGGACAAAGATGGAATGGGGAGTGGGGATGGTAGACCTCAAGGCCTAATGTCAGTGACCCACTTCAAGGCTCCAAGGCTTCTGCAAACAGCGCCACCAGCTGGTGACTAAATGCTAAGTCATAGGAGCCTACGAGCTCTCTTAGCGCAATAGAGTGGGTACTCTAATCTTTTCTCGTTTGCTTACTGGCATTGACTCAAGAGTGTGAGATGTGTCTGGACAATCTTCATGGTGATAGAGTGGTAGTTGTCACAGATTGCACAAGGTGACAAAGCAGAAATGAAGTGCAGGCCTTTCTCAGGGACATCTCTGTTCTAAAGAGCAGGAAATGGGTCCTACTTTATCAAGGGGCTTTCTCCAGACTCAGCCTGCATGTGGGCTAGCCATCAGAAGGAGCTGCTTTTTCTCTGACGTCCTCTGATCTCAGAGTAGACATCTTCTGAGAAGCAAGACTAGGGAGGAAACACTCCTGCCTTGAAACACTGCAACCAGGAACTGGGTTGCCACTGTATGCCTTACCCTGTAGGTTCTCTGCGCCTTGAGCCACACTCCAAGCCACTGTCTGCCATTTTTCCCCACAGACAGCACAGACAGCACAGCTGACTAGCGGGCCTAAGCTACAAACTCCTTCTCCAAGGCTCTGTTGACTCCCCTTCCTCTTACCATCTTCTGTACTTGGCCTCATATTTCGAAGCATAGACTCAAGTGGAGAATTTTAAATTGGGAGCTTTCCTTGTGTGGAAAAGTTAGAGATGAGTCATATCTGAGAGGGCAACCCTGAATACGGGAACATTGCTCCAAAGAGGAGTGGAGCCCAGCTCTCCCAGGGGCAGAGAGTGGTTTCTTGCTGGTAAAGACAAACAGTGGGAGCTGCTATTGATCTAGACACTGCCACAGCATAGCCTAGAAGAAAAGGGACCCAGGGATGACTATTAGTTCTGGCTATCTTTTGACATAGACAATTATTGCCAATTAAAAAGGGTTGCTTTTGTTTTGTTTTGTTTTGTTTTCCAGATCATAAAAGGACTTGGAAATACCGAAACCTGTATTGGGAGCACTTGGGGCTCTAGAAAGATGGCCACTGAAAAGCACTGCGTATCTTAATGTCTCTCCTGAATTTTCTTAGCACAGAAAGGCTGGTGCTATGGACACATCTTTCAGATGGGACTGTGACTGTGACATCATGGATCTGCAGCCTCCATAGCCTGACCCCAGTTTCGAATACAGAGGGTGTTTTTGTAAATGACATTAGGAGAGATAGGGGAATGAAGGTGGAGTTTTTTGTCTTTGGAGGATTCAGGCTACACCTCTAGATTCTGCGTTGGTTAAGATTTGATAATATATACTAAGACAATATTACATTGGGAAAACCATCACATGGAAATAAAGGCTCCTGTTCACAAGATATGCATAAAAGAAACATTCACTATACATGTCTCAGAATGACAGGGAAACCGAGAACAACTTTAAGGTCAATAAGGGGCTGTTTCTTTAAAAGTGGGGTTCATCCATGCAAGAGCTTTACAGTTTTAGATATTAACTTGGTTGTATGTGTGACAACCTGAAAAGAGGCTTATTTAATAAAGGGAACAAATTCCAAATGATTCAATTGCCATAGCAACAGCGTGCACTGCACAATGCACAATACCCGTATGCATAGATGCATATACAAACACACGTGCGTAAACACAACATGCACAGAACATGTAGATATGCACACAACGTGTATATGCACACACGTGCCCATGTATTATATAGCTTGGCAGGAGCAAAACTCCAAGGCCACACAAGGAAAATGTCAAGAGTGACACTGAGAGATGAGGGGTCTTGTCTGTATGTGTGTGTGTGTGTGTGTGTGTGTGTGTGCGTGTGCGAAGACCAGAGGACAACTTGCAAAGTAGGCTAGGTTGGCTGCTAGTGAGTCCAAGTGGTCTTCCTGTCTTCACACCAGCAGTGCGAGGTCATGAGCATATGACACCATGCCTGGCCCTTTTTCTTTCTTTTAAACGCAGCTTCTGAGGATCAGGCTCAGCTCCTTAGCTTGCGAGGCAGCACTTCACCGAGTTATCTCCCCGGCCTGGTGAAGTCTTAAATGGAAATCTAACATTTAGAAGAAAGTGATCATGCTAGCTAAATGGTCCATGAAGAAAATGGGTGAACTCGTTCATGGCTTTAGTTGGCTGCATGGGCTTACCGACTTTTTCAGGCTACCTGAGATCAGACTCGCATGCAGCATGCGCTATGGTCAAGTGAAATCAGAGTGCATTTGGAGAATGAAGGCCTTGGCACTTCCCAGACTTGCATCTTCATAATGGAATGGGTTCCTAGCTTTGCTGGCATGGAGGCTTAGGTTTTTGGTGCAGATCTTGCAGCTTTTAGGGCATGTTCATCTTAATATCTGATGCTAAGCCATTGATCGTCGCTGTAGTTAACCTGTGAGCCACAAGGCTCCAGAAGTATCTGAGCAAGTCTTCCCAGATAAGTACCACCAGGTCAGGTGTTCAGCTTTGCATCCTTTGGTTCAGAAAGCCTCACACATGCATGACCCATAGTCATTTCTGCACAAGGGTTCTTGGGAAAAATATACACTAAGCTACTACTCGGGGAGGCTGAATGGTTGCCAGCTGGCATTGGTGGTGATAGGGGGTGCTTGGAAGGGATTTGCTGTAAAAAGGTAAATATGGATGACTTGAAAAGGAAGACATGTACTGTTTTAGCAAGTAGAAAAAGCTAATTCTGTTGTGACAGCAGTTTGGAATATTTTGGTGCCTTGAGGCTCTTCTGTTTCCTCAAAGAAGTTTAGACTCCATCATAGACCATTGAGAAAAAATGAATATTTATCTTTGGGCCCTTCTCATCCAGAAAAAAAGGTAGGTAACCAGGGTATTAGATTTCAGGGGGAGGTATATGTGGTTTGGGTGTGTTCTACATGCATGGTCATTGGGGTGCATGCATGTGTGTGTGTGTGTGTGTGTGTGTGTGTGTGTATGAATGTGTATATATGTGTGTGTGGAGGGCTGAGGTTGATATCGGATCTTTTCCTTAATCATTTGCTACTTTATTTTTTGAGACAGTTTTTTTATTTTGTATTTTTGTTTTTTGAGTTTAGAACTTAATGCTCATCAGCTGGCTAGCCTGCCTTTCAATTGAACTCCACGGATCCTCCTGTTTCTCTTAGCTCTCTCCTCCAACACTGGGGTTACAGATGCCTGCCAGTGCTCCCAGCTTTTACATGGGTTCTGGGGATCCGAACTGAGGTCTCCATGCTTATATAATAAGCACTGTACAGTGAAGCGTCTCAGTAACCTCTAGGAGTTTTCTTTATGTAGTGTTGGTGACCGGAGCCAGGGCCTGAGCATGCCCTCTGCCCTGAGCTGTACCTCAGCCCAAGAGCAGCAGGCCTTTAAGAGCATGAAGTATCAAAGATTACTCTATCGGTGCAGAACTATAACCAAAATGCCTCCCAAGTATTGAGGTACCAAGCCAAACAGTGTCACCTGCAACACAAAACCATGACTTAGACACTATCAGGGGAAGAAAGAAATTATATTCTGATATCAAAAGGGGGGGGAAGGGGAGGATACATAATTGCTGTGTGGGCCCTGGTGGCACTTCTGCAAGTTGTTCTTTGGAATGTGGTTTAAAAAAGAGTGGGCCTTAGGTCAGGGAGAAAGAGCTGCAGAGGCTTGTATGCAGGACAGCCACCCAGGTGTGGGGTTGCTTGCAAGCTTAGCCAGGTAGCTGGCTGCTGCAGCCTTGGCTGGAGTCCATCTGGCCCAGACAATAGTCAGAACGCTTGCTGCTGGGTTAGCTGCCTTGTGTAATGATGGATAATGGCTGTGGCCTGATTCTTGAGGAGGCATGGACTCACTGCAGCGTGGTGTGGTCCTCTATGAGCCCCAGGTACGTGTGCGCAGAAAAGAGGATAGCACAGACCAGACTGAAAGGCTTGAGCAGACCAGAGTCCACGTCTTCCCAACTGGCATGGTCCATAGGCTAGGGAGGCTGTACCCTTGTTTCTGGGCCACTGGATTAGTGGGAATGGAGAGGTAGGCAAGGAAATGTTTGGTTCTGGGATCCCAGCATGGGCCCCGGGCACAATTATAGGGTTCCAGAGTCGGACAGGTGGGAGCGTAGAGGCCCCCTGTGATTACAGGTCACCTCTTCAATGTCTTTGTCACAGAACGAGTCTAACTAAACCCAGTAAGAGGAACACCGCCTCTTCAGTGGCATCTCACAACACTAGAGAGCCTTTTCCCATGATGCCCTTCCCCAAGGGTCTCAATCCAATCCTACATGCCACTCCAAGTACCAGCACAGCTTCACTCTACTCCACAGACCTCAAGAACCAGTACTGGTATCAGTGCCACAGCACACACCTGCAGTTCCAGGACCATGGAAGCAAAGGAAGGGGTTTTCCTAACTCCAGGCCCATCTGGTCCACATAGAAAGACCCTATCTCAAAAAACCAAGGGCTGGGAATGTGGCACAGTGGTAGAGTTCTAACCTAGGCACCTGCCGGTATTGAAACCCAGCACCAGAGGAAAGGGAAAGGTATGTGTGTTAGAGGCAAACCTTTCTATAATGGGGCAGCCCCTGTGGCTTTGGAGGGTCTTTTCTATGCCTCGGGGACCATCTACAGTTCTTGTCTCCAAATATCTATCCATTTTTCCTAAACATGGCTCTCCCCCAGAATCCACTCAACAGTCCCTGCAAGAGGAACCAAAGCATTGTCATGTCTAAAGCCTCTCAATGGTTCCATCATGCAGCCGAGGCTGAGAGCCACTGTCCTGTTCATTGAGCTCAGTTAACTTCTCCAGAGTTGCGTATGGAATCAGGCATCCTGGACTTCCATTTTGACTGTATTCCAAGGGCAATTGAGTTTTGTCTCTTCCAAGGCATCTTCCCTGTGTTCGCTGGGGACAGTACCTCAAAGGACAGCCAAAAGGATTACAAACATATCTGTTCAGATAGACTATAGAGCACAAAATACATTCTATGAAGTTTAACTGCTTCAAGACAAATTATAGCAAGTGTTCACATATTTGCACTCTTACCATCAGGTCAGCATTGTTCTGAGTACATTATGTGTGTCATTCAACACAGTGTTCTGTTGAAGGTCTAGTGTGATGGAAATGAGCTAATGGGTCTTAGGGACCACTTGACCACAGAACACATCAGACACCACAACAAATGCTGAACCCCTTTATGATCCCATGTCTTTTTACCTGACACCAAACTATCTTCAAAAACCTTACATTCTGTTCCAAGCATTCAAGATGAGACCTCGTCAGAAGTCTGGTGCATTCTGTTGCCTTGTTGAGCCCGGTTCCTCTTATGAGTGAGGTACCCAAGAAATGCCCAGGATTGTTCCAGAAATGTGGAACAATTAAGCTGACTTGAGAATATGCTCGTAGTCGTGCAAATGAGATGGGAAAGGGCTGGCTTCTAATAGTCCTTGAAAGGGCCTACTGTTTTTCCTACATCAAGGATTTTCGTAACCCTAGGAGGTGGGTGTATGCATACATGTGGACGTACGTGCGTGCGTGTGTGCCAGTGTGTGGGTTGCAGGTGGAGGCCTGAGCCATCTTTCTGCCTCCCATGTTCAAGAGTAACAAATTACCCCAAACTCCACCTCTCAACAAATTTGTGAATTTGTAATTAGGTGGGTGCACAGCAGGGACCGCAGGTGTCTCCGTTCCAGGAGTGTTCACGGAGGGGCAGGAGCGTCAACCATGGTAGGTCACTCATGCCTTCCTCCGGTCACAGCAGAGCAACCCCAGTGGCCTAGATCTCTCACTCCGTGCCCCAGGCTGCCTTTGAGTTGGAATAGAAAACTCCTGCTGTAAAAACAGTGCTTTTCGTGTCCCTTCCCCATTCCAACAGGAGCTGTGTCTGTACTTGGGGAGAAGCCAAGCACAGCAAAAGATTTCAACAGGGAACTGAGGAAACACCCCCACTGAGGTTCTCATAGCAACATAATCACGCACAACAGCAGCCTATTTCGGTGGGAGCCTGCCTTAGCTCCCCTCCTCCCCTGTTAGTCACAGAATGGATGAACAAGCAGAAGGAGTGTGGGGTGGGGAGAGCGTTGGGTTGAAAGTCGGGAGGCTGGGGAGCTGGTTTCAGAAGCTCCCACAGCTTGTAGAGAGATCTCAGACACATGTCCTCTCTGATGTGGGGTCCTTACCTGCAAGAGGACTGGTCCAATGTGTGGGTGGGGATCTTGCTATTCTAGTCTTATCTGATTGCACAAGTACTAAGCCTCTTTTGATCCAACATCTCAGAGTCTTTTTTATTTGAGAGAAGATGCTTAGGGGAAAAAAGGGGGTGCCAGGGGGTAAAAGTCCCTGTTTAGGTGCACTTATGCCCCTCCCCCATACAGCTTTCCGCAGAATGTCAGAACGCCAACTCGAATCAAGGTCTGCGGACTGGGAAGGCTGGCTCATCCACTTGCATTTACTCTGGTTCTGAGAATGTAAATGCGGTCAGCTCAAGCATCTCGCAGCATTTTCTTTAATTCTTCTCATTCTTCATCCTCTCCTCTTCCTGATCTTCACTCCTCACCTCCGCTTATGGCAGTGTCTTTTCTCTTTGCCTGAGACTCTGGTCTGATAGAAGCATCCATCATACTGGGCCTGGTTTTGGCCCTTTTCCTCAATGGACCCGGGTTAGTTGAGGACAGTCACTCTTACACTTCCTGGCTATCAAAGGTTATGATCAGGGTAAGCAGGGCATTTGGATTAAATAACTCAAAATAAATAAAAGAAAGGAGATGAAGAGGGCAGAATGTTCCGGAGTCATCTGTGAGGTCTCTGACCTTGACCCGTGGGCTGGGAAGCCTGAAGGTTCCGTTTTCCCTGAGACAGCCCGCTGAAGTGTCCTGAGTGCGGCTTCCCTCCCCCCATTGTTCTATCCCCCAATGCCTGACAGATGGCCCGAAAGAGAGAAAAAAGCTCTCAAAGTGAAGACAGGAATGCATTGTATAAAATTTCACACACACCCCCCGCTGCCGCCCAAACTCCCTTAAAAAAAGGATCGAGAGAATCCTAATGGGTACGTGACATCCTCCCAGCTCTCTCCCATAAAAGGGACTTCAAGATCTGGTGGTGTGGGGGGAGGGGCGGAAAGGGGAGGGGGGAAAACGTGTGGGCACGGGGTAGGGGGTGCCGACAGGCCAGACAGGGGTGGGGAAGCTAGACCGCAGACCTTTGACTTGTTCCTGATCGTTTTCCCAAGCCACCGCGGACGCTACCTTAAGGCCCACCCGGGTCCTCCTGAGAGGGGTTTGAAGCCCTTCCGGTGTTGGGGCCCTGAGAGTGAAGGAGAGGCTAGCTGGAGATTGCCTAGAGTTGAAGGAGTTAAGGACCTCTCCCTCCCCCTTCACCCACCCGTTCATGCCCCGAACCGTAATCCTCACAGGAAAGATCCAGGGATCGAGGGGGGGGGGGGGGGGGGGGGGGGGGGGGTAAGGGGGAGGGTAACGGCGGCTGAGTAGTGCCCCGAGCCTGCCCTCGTTCGAAGGACTCGCACCCGGGCTGAGAGCCTCCAGCAGCCTCCCGGACGCCTGCCGCCCGGAGCCTGGCGCGCGGCCCTGCCGGCGTGCGCGCAGCCCTAGCCCCCGCGCCAGGTGTGCGGCGCGCCCGGAGCGGGAGCGCAGGCGGCCCCCGGACCCCTCGGTCCCGGGCACGGGGTGCGGGCTGGGTGCGGGGGGGTCCCCGCCCCCGGCGCCCCGCCGCCTCCCGCTCCCGCGCGCCTCCCGCCCCGCCCCGCCCCCACTCACCCGCTCAGCCCCCCGGGCGAGCCGAGCAGGACGCGTGTTGCTTCTTCAGCCCGGGCTCGGCAGAAGTTGGGAGAGTTGGCGTCCGCCTCCGGCCCGACCGGACTTCGGAACCGCGGAGACCCCCCGCCGGCGAGCCCGCGGGGGGAGGGAGGGGGGCGCCTCCCTCCCGCCCAGCCCGCCGCCGCGCAGGGGAGAGGGGCGCGGAGGGGGTCGCCAGCTCGACCAGAACTTGCAAGTGCGCGAAGGGGATGCGAGGCAGATGAAGAGCGAGGGGACGTGAACAAAGTGGCGACCGCGGGAGGGACTCCACCGAGCTCGGTTGTCGCGGAGGACGCCCTGGCAGAGGGGCTGGCTGGGATCCCCCCCCCCCAACCTTCCTCCGGCGCTCTTTGGCTCTCTTTTAAAGCCGCGCCAGCCTCTCCCTTTCTTTACTATCTCGAATCCCCAAACCCTTGTTGGCTCTTATGGGCATGAAACACTCCTCCCGCTGCCTGCTCCTCCGGAGGAAAATGGCGGAGAACGCGGCCGAAAGCACCGAGGTAAGGAGGCGACCGGGCCGGGGCTTTCGGGGACCCCGCCGCCCCACCGGGACCCCCTGGGGCCGCTGCCGGCCGCTGCCACCACCGCCGCTGCCGTGCCAAACTTTCCCTATCCCGCCTGTCCCTGCCGAGAGAGAGGGAGAGAGAGAGAGAGAGAGAGAGAGAGAGAGACAGAGAGAGAGAGAGAGAGGTGTGGGGTGGGGGCGACGGTGCATGTCTCTGCTCCTTTCCCTCTTGAAAATCACAGGAGTCGCTTTCGGCCCCATTACCCTCTCCTGTGCCATCACCCGCTGCTCCCCTCCTCGTACCCCCAAGTCCCAAACCTTGAGCAACCCTGATCCCCTGTCCCTGTGCGTTTGGATTCCGATAGTGAACCCGGATCTCGGCTTTATGGAGAGCCCGGGTGGTTGCCGTCAGGTCCGGGTCTGCTCCCTGCAGTGCCTCGATTGGTCCCCCACTGCTTCCTGGGCTTTTACCCTTCAAGCTCCGGGCCGTCTCCGAGCTCCGGGTCCTTGCAGCACCGCGGAGAGCTCCCGGCCTCAGGCTGGGGGCAACCTGGGGGCGCCACCAGACCACCCCCCCCGCCCCTGCCCGCCCCCCGAGCCCACGCTGGGGCCGCACCGGAGGGGCTGCGGTCCTCGGGGGGAGGGGGAGGGGCTAAGGGAGCCGAGGGAGCGGAACCCCGGGAGGCGCACCGACCGCGGCCCCGTTCAGCACCAGGGACAGCGCCCGCGCCTGCCGCAGCCAAGACCGCCCAGGCGGACGGGGGCTGCGGCGCCCAACGGGTCTGTGGCCGCTCGCCCCGCAGAGGCTTTTAAGGAGGCCGCTCTAGCTCCTCAGATGATACTCTTGACCCCCCCCCATACACCTCCCCCACCGTCTCAAGCAGCCCATAGGCCGCCCCAATAAGTGCCCTTTCTCTACTCCAGAGTTGGCCCCGAGCTGCGGAGAGCCCAGCGGGGCTTTGCGTCCCGAGCAGGTCTTGTTGTTTTCGCCTCGCTCTGACCTCACTGTCATTACAATGGGGTTGTTCCCCGGGCTCTTGGGCACCTGTAGTCGTGGAGGGGATCGGCGTGGGCAGCCCCCCTTACCTTCGCGGAGGAACCTTGCACTGAAGTGGGGGCGGAGTGGGGTGTGTGTGTGATCATTCCTTATTCGGTGGCAGAAAAAAGACACAGAGCGAACTCCGGGGCTCTATTAATAGCCCGGTGTCTGGTGGGGCTGCCGTACATTTCACATACGGTAACCCATATGCAGCGTGGGGCGGGGATGGGGGTGTGGCGCGGAGACGATCCCGGCCTCTCGGGGACGCAAAAGCGACGTGAAGACCCCGGCCTCCTCTCCTAGAGGTCACCCCCCCCCACCTCCCCTACAGTGTAGGCAGCAAAGCTTAAGAACAGAATCCCCATTCCTTGGGCACTAGAGGCAGCATGTTTCTGGCAACTGTCGATTTTGAAACAGACACGCTCTGGGGCTTGAAGACGCGGGGCATTCAGCAGCTAACGTCTTCTCCTTGAGTTAGAGCGAAGCTAGCCTGCACCTCGTCCCCTGGCCCATCCTCTTCCCACCCCTAACCCCAGAGCGGACCTTTGAAACTGAGTGTAGCACCAGACGCTCAGCATTCCCCTCCTCCTCCGCCGCCCTCTGACCTCCCCCACCCCACTCGCGGAACAAGTTTCTAAAAATAACTTGGAGTATCAAGGCCACAGGCTCTGGTAAAGTGTCGCGAGCTGTAGCTCTTCCCCGCTGTTTTCCTATCCCACCTCATCTTTGCTTGTCTTAAAAAAAAAAAAAAAAAAAAAAAGAAAATAAAAATAAAGTTTTTGTGGGTCGCCGTCCACTAGCACCCGGACTGGCGCGTGGGTTCTGGTGCAGACCCGGGCCACGTTCCGCAGTGTGCAGTGGCGGCTGCGGCTCTCTCCACCTCGGTGAGGGTTAAAGGCGTCCGGAGCAGGGAGAGCGACGCGCGACAGGCTATTTTTACTCGCTTCCCCCGCTGCTCCGCGCTCCCCCTTCTCAGCAGCCGCACATGCCAGC
This sequence comes from Psammomys obesus, assembly GCF_907164565.1. Classification (NCBI taxonomy): domain Eukaryota; kingdom Metazoa; phylum Chordata; class Mammalia; order Rodentia; family Muridae; genus Psammomys; species Psammomys obesus. The sequence goes on along the minus strand of NW_026590905.1, from coordinate 3,374,330 downwards.
TCTGCTCAAGGCATCAATGAAAACAGCAGTAGAGGCGGCGGTGGCAGTGGGGAGGGACAACCGGGAGGGGGGAAAGGGGAGAGAGAGAGAGAGAGAGAGAGAGAGAGAGAGAGAGAGAGAGAGAGAGAGAGGAGGCAGCTTGCTAGGAAAAGACCCAGCTGGGGCCCCTTAGAGGAACAATGAATCAAACGGGTACAGAGGAGGTTCAGCTCTCAGCAGCTTCCTCGGAGAAAGGATGGAACACAGACTTGGTCAAACGTGCCCAGTTAGGCATCCAGGCCTCGTGACTACTGCTTGGTTTTTCTCCAGGAACGGGCTGTTTTTGGAATAAGCTAGGAGCAAAGCAGTGCTTCCAAAGTGGGGAACTGTGGGGGTGCATTGCCTGCATATCGTAGGGGTGGCAAGAGCACCCTTGTGGATCTGTGGGGGTCGGGGTGACAATGGTTCTTGTCCAGTCTCTAGCAGGGTACTCTGTACCAGGAAAACAGTAGGTCCCTAAGACTCCAGTGGCCTGGCTCTTGCCCTCAAAGAACTCACAAACTAGTGGACACAGGTCTGGAAAGCCCTGTTGCGTTTTTCCCTGCCTCTTGCTGGCGGTGGCGCACTCCTGCGTTCCCTGCTCACACTAAGGCCGCAGGAGAAGCGAGGGTTAGTATTTGCCTCTCGTTTTTTATTTGAGGCCACAGAGTAGCTTGAGGGCGACAACAGCCAGCTGGTGGGTTAAATCAGGCTTGGAATATGGATTGCCCTCACTTTCGATTCATTGCTCTTTGCCCCACTCTTGCTATTTCTAGCAAGAGGCCAAGTGTGAATGGGAGTGGATGGGGAGTGGGAGGAGCCAATTATTTTGGAAAGGAAAGAGGCAATGGGGAGGGAGGCCAAGAGGATGGCAGGATGAGAGAGGTTTTTTTTACAGGGTAAGGATCTGGAAAGAGAAGGCAGTTGTGGGGCAGAGGGTGGTGGTGATGGTGAGGCATGGGGGTGGGGTATAACTGTATGTACAGTGGCCACAGTTTCCAGGGCTGGAGGATAAGAAGCTATGTCATGGAGCCTCCAGTGAAAGGCTTTGTGGCTACGGCTGGTCTTGAGTGCAGCTTCAACCACTTTGATTTCGGTCTCTTAACTGGCTAATCTGAACTGATTCTGCTCATAGAATCTGCATGAGGTTTAAGAAAATACCAGGGAAGTTCCTGACCTGGCTCTCTGCTTTCTCTTCAGCTTTCCGGCATCTCCTAGGGCCACTATTTTTTTTTTCTTTTGAAACAGAGTCTCTCCTGTACCCCTGGCAAGCCTTGAGCTCTTGAGGATGACCTTGAACTCATCCTTTTGCCTCTGCTTTCTGAGGGCTGGGATCAAACTCATGGCTTTGTGAATATCAGGCAAATACTCTACCAATTGAGCTACATCTTTAGCATGCTGCTGAGGTGTCTTTTGCACCCCCACACTCTTTGCAGGCTACCCTCAGTGCCCAAGGCAGGCCCTTTATCTCTATGCTAGGACCCTACACCCCAGAAGCTGGCCATGTCCGGTCCAGTCTCACCATCCTTGCATGGCTAAATCTGCTTGGGGTGGGTCAGCTCTCTGAAAACTTAGGAGCTCCACCATTTCCTACAGGGTACTGGGGTTCTTAGCACACTAGACAAGGACACTGGAGTTCTTAGACACTAGATTGCCAAAGGAGCCCCCAAGGTAGCTGAATTTGTGCCTGAATGCTTTTATGTTCTTCCCTCTGTCCATGATTCTTCTTCCCATTCTCATCTCTGGAGAAAAAAATAGTCTTCCTCAACCTGCAAGGCTCAAATCAAATGTTGCTTCCTCTGGGCAGCCTTCCCAGATCTCTCATTCAACCTCTCTCCTAGGGAGAGCAACCTTTGCATCTTCTTAGGTCTTTGGACTGCCCGCCTCTTGCTTTTCCTATCACAAGGCATTTGTCTTTTATATATGTCTATTTCTTCAATTCAATAGGTAACTTTTTTTTACTGGTCTTATTTTTAGCATGGTGTCTGTCACACAATAAATAATATGTAGATTGAATTGATTTGTGAGGTTGTAAGACTTTTTTGATCCTTCTGCTTTTCTAAAAATTAAGGTTCCATCTGTAAACACCTTCGCTTACTTACCGAGCCAAGGTCACCTGATATGACTGTGAGGGATTAAACCAGGCAGGTTGGAGGGGCCACAGCAAGCCTGTGACAATTTTACTTAGAGCAATCAGACTTTTTATACCCATATCAGAAACAGAATATAATGACAATGGCAAGGATCAATACAGTTATAGTTGCCAGGATACAATGATGCTTACAAACTTTGCAGGGTACACACATTAATGTCTTAAATCCAATTTTCCTGTCAAGCTCCCATGTGTCCTTGACTTCTGAGGGACCATACAGAGGAAACAAAGTGGCCTGAATGCTTCACTTCCCAAGGAAGTGCATCAGTCTCTCAGGAACTGAAAGGGATATTGTGCCCTGGGAGCCATGGACTCTAACCTGGAAAACCTATGCCTCTCAAGGCAGACAGGCCAGGCCAACTCCATGGTTCCTTGCACCATCTCTGTTCTTCTGCTGCACTTGAGCTAATGCAGAGCTTTTCAACTCACAATGGACTCACAAATATCTTGGGATATCCGGATGTTGCAACCACTCAAAGCATTCTGGTTATTCATGGGCCTATTCAATACTTGGTAATCACTGCCTCTTTCTATGGGGTATGCATCTAAAAGAAGATAAATGTATTCATCACAAGGTCCTATTACAAGCCAGGAGGTTAATGGGCCCTTCTCTGTTTTTCTTTGCTTTACTGATTCTTGGTGGAAACCTGATGCATTATTAATGCTTGGTGACTCCTTGATTGGGGAATCCATCACCCTAAAGGAGAAAGAACACCAGGGCTAGAAAAAATAGTTTTACAATAACCTTTTCAAAGAATGCTTCTTGGATGTTCTGGGGTTTTGCTGGTGCAGAAAGAGAGTCATCTCAGGCCGAGAAAGATCCTATAGTGATGATGGGGTGTGGGTACCCATGGGCACTGCTGGAGTTCTGGGGACAACTGAGCTGACTTCCAAGTGCTGTATATACTGGGTAGGTTAGGCTAACTTCAGCTTAACTTTCAACATGGCCCCATTATACGAATATCAGAGAACTGAGAGGTGAGGCTAAGAGGCAGGAGGTAGCTGCTTCTCTGAGGATGCTCTTTCTCTCTGTCTCCTTCTGAAGGATGTAGGCACCAACTACCTGCTCAGGCCATGGAGTCAGGCTGCTGGCTTGAATTTCAGTTCTGGGCTCCCTACATGTGTTGCTCTGTTGAACCAGCCATCTCAGAAGGGTGTTGTGATGATTAAATACATTCAGGCTTGCACGGGGTTTAGAATACTGGGCTGTCCCTGGCCTTGCCAGCACCCAGTGTTTGACCATTATCCTGCTAGCTTATAAGAATCTTGACAGAAATTCAGTCTGGGTGGACTCTGCCCTGCTTCGCTTGTTGAAAGAGACCCCTATCCATAATCAGACACATTTCCCTTCTTCAGCAAACACTGATTTCAACCCCAAACTGAGCTCAGGGGAATTAAGAAGACACTCACATGTTTCCCCTCCCCCCTGGCAAATTTGGCTTTGTAGAGAGTCCTAAATCGGCTTTGGCTGTCAAGGAGGGTAAAACACAACACTCCTGTCTCCAATTCTGGAGTAAGCTTCATTTCCTCTTCTTTGCTAACTGCAATGTGAAGTGATTCTCACATACCAGTGTGGAGCACACATAAATCTGTAAAAACACTATTTACACCTTGGACTATACTCTGCCAGCAGGGAAGAAATGGGCAGCCTGACAATATGGGAGCTGCCAAGGTAACTGCAAGAGGCTATTGTGTGCATGAGACACAGGGGGGTTCATCCTTGCAAACAGAAGCAGTCAGCAGATGAATAGGGACCTCCAAAAAGTTGCTTTGCCATTGCTCTTGCCTCCAGACACTCTTACTCAAGATGCCTAGTTGCCCCTCTTAGTGGTTTCTTGTCAAAAGGTTTCAGAGAAAATGGTTTCCCTAATTTTCCAGCTATCCCAGGAGTTGAGATGTTCTTCCTAGAATCTGAGCCTGTTAGCTCACATTCTCATTGCAGTTACCTCTGTAAAACTAGGTGGTTAGGTTTTTAGCTAAGGGTATAGCTACAGCCACACACACACGCACGCACACACACACACACACACGTATGTATGTTCTTTATGAGATAGGGTCTTACTATGTACTCCTGGCTAGCCTGGAACGCATCATGTAGACCAGGCTGGCCTTGAACTCACAGAGATCCACCTACCTTTGTCTTTCAAGTGCTGAAATTAAAGGCATACCCCATCATGCTAAGCCTGTTAACTTCTTTTCTAGTTTGTGTTCAAATCCTACCCACGTCTCTCTCTGCTGCTCAATGATCAGCCTTCTCATAGGGGTCATGTAGATGGGAGCATTTGAGGAAGCTATTCTATCCTGTATCATCCAAATGGCTGGCTCTTTCACACACCAAATGTCTTTTCATATTTCACTTGTTATTAGAATTCTCTCAAGCATCACGGCTTTCCCCAGATTTTTAATGGGCTACCCATAAGTAAAGATCCATGTCCTTTAAAGTGTTATTTCATAAACTCACACAGTTTGATCTGCACATTTATATAATGTCGCAATCTTAAAGTGGAAAAAACTCTCAAATGTAGATAAAAGAGAGAACACTGTTCCACATCGCAGCTGGTGGTAAACATGTCTTCAGTCTTAGAGCAATGATGCTTTTGCCCCTTTTAATGAGAGCATCAGACTTCCTGTCCTGACTTTTTGTGTATATTTTCTGGTTTATCATGACCCACAGCATCACTCAAAGCTTAATTTTTTTTTCCACAAAGACCTTGGAAATTGTGCACATCTTCTATGACCCTTAGATGCTCTGTTATAAATTCCTTCTTATGGGACACTGTGAGACACATGCTACTTCCACCGTGTAGACTAATGTGACCTACCAAGGCCCTGAGATGAATATGTGATGGAAGCCAGACCTCAAACTTTGACTCTATAGTCACCAAGACCCACATTTTCTTTACCCCATGAGTCTGGCAAGACATGGGAAAACAAAACAAAACAAAACAAAACAAAAAAACAAATCAAGAACTAAAAAAAAGAAGACAAAGAAAGGAAAAAATCAACGGAAGAAACAAGGACCTGTGGTCTTGGGAAACAAACAGAAAAGAGACCTCAGTCCTACTTTCTCTTTTCTAGGTGTTCTCTTGTTGTCGCCACCCCTGTCTTAGCAACCTCACCTCCATAGTCCTCAGTACTACCCTGTGGGTAACAAGAATATGTCATAATTTGTGGTGGAGACAACTATCTCCCCTTCCCCCATGCATATATGCAACTTTCCCTGGAGGCTGCATTGAGGGACCAGTAAAAAGCCCTCCTGTCTAATAAAGTGTACCACTTCGGCAGCTAAACTCAAGGCCACCTGGACTCCTGGTTTCACCACTTATTTGCATTTCCTAGTGTTGTTGTGGTGGAGTACCACAAACTGGGTGACTTAAAATAGAATAAATTTGTGTTCTCACAGTTCTGGAAGCCAGGAGCCTGCAATCCAGCTGCTAGTAGAGTTGGTTCAGTCTAGAGGCTCTGGCGAGCATCCTTTCCTGTTCCTTCCCTTTCTCTTAGCTTCCCGAGGGTGCCAAGCGAACTGGGCATTCTTTGGCTTGTAGGCCCAGCATTCCAATCTCTGCCATCATTTTTGAAGGGTCTTCTGTCATGGTGTGTGTGTGTGTGTGTGTGTGTGTGTGTGTGTGCGCACATGCAATGTCTTAGGAGGCCATTTGCCACATTGGATTAGCCTTCCCCACTGGAGTGGACTTCATGACTTCATCTTCACTTGATCCTTTCTGCTACGATTACAATCCCAAATGAGGCCACTGTCTTCGTTAGGATTTCTCTTGCTGTGATACAATACAGGATCAAAAGCAATACACCTGGGGAAGAAAGGGTTCATTTCAGCTTAAAAATCCCTAGTCATACTCTATCACAGGGAAGTCAGGGCAGGAACTCAAGGTAGGAACTTGGAGGCAGGAACTGAAGCAGAGGCCATAGAGGAACGCTGCTTATTGGCTTGTTCCCCACAGCTTGCTAAGCTTGCTTTCTTATATAACTCAAGACCACCCGCCCAAGGGTGGCACCACGCACAGTGGGCTGGACCCTCTCACATCCATCATTAACGAAGACAACGCCCCACAGATGTGCCTATAGGCAATATGGTTACTCTTCCCAGATAACTCTAGCTTGTGTCAAGCTAGATAACAAAATATAAACAAACAAACAAAACCAAGAATCACCCAGGACAGTCACTTTCATAAATACTGGGGCTCATGTGTATAGAACATCTTTTGATAACCCAACATCATGCCCACAACAACGTAAGCCTGAATACAGAACCCGGATGAATGACTGGATGGGTGATTACCCAAATGCAGTTTACTTTATCAACCCTCTCCCCTTTTCTCCTCCCACTGATCTCTTTCCCTTCCCTTTGCTACCCACCTCACCCAGGGTCTCTTACTGTGGCTTTTTTCCTTGAGCCATAGCAATTATCACAAGAACTATCAGGGTTATTTAATGTTAATATTTTTATTTCCACTGGGCACAGTAAATGCTTTGTGGACACTGCGTTCCTTAACAACAGCAGTACATGGAAGTTCTTATCAACTGCATTTTCTAATTTAGGAAATTGCAACTTGCAGTGGTTAGTTATCTTGATCAAGAGTATACAGTTGGTAGAAAGCTAGGATGTCATGCTTTGAGTTGGAATGTACTCTTTCTCTCCCCACCTCTTTTTCTCCATTTCTGTCCCTCCCTCTTTAGTATGTTTGTGGGCTGTATGCGTGTGTGTGTGTGTGTGTGTGTGTGTATCAAGTATGTTGTCAATTGTTCTCCCATGTTCCCATGGTTAACTCCCACACCCCCAAACACTCTTTGCTCTTCAATGTCTCCCCCCGCCCTCCAACTTTAATGAGCCTTCCAGAGGCCAGAGGTCCGTATCAGGTGTCTTTCCTTTTTAATTCTCCACCTTAGTTTTGAAGAAAACGCTCCCCCTAAGCTTGGAACTTGCCAATAAGGAAGATCAACCCAGGGAACCTCCTGTCTCCAGTTCCCCTTTTTAACTTCTGTGCTGGGTTTCCAACCTTGGGTCCTCATGCCTTGATGACAAGAGCTTTACCAATGATTCCTCCTCCTAACTCTGTTCTCTCTTTTATTGACACTCCTCACCTCAGTCTTCTTTTGCTGCACACCAGCTCCTACCTACCAGATAAACTTGTACGTACAGGAAAGAGCTCACAACTGACTGAAAAATCTGCAGACCCATAACTTGACCCACTGGCTTACTCCTCAAGGGGGATTTTATTGATTGATTGATTTGATTTGATTTGATTTGATTTGCCAGTAGAGTTATTTTAGTGACAGAGTTCGGAGCTCTCTGAGTTGTTCAGCAAGGATCAGCCTCGGAATATTTACTGAAGGTTAAAGCCTGAGCTACTGATTTCTTGAGTGAAGGTCAAATACGGGTGCTTGGCCTCTCTGCACAAGGTGTGCCCTTAGCTATCTGTCTGCTGCTTGTCAGCTCTCACAGGTTACTCCATGTATCCATGCCCGGCATTCACCGGTGATCATCCCATAGGGCCATTCTGAGTGTTGTGGGCTTGACCATACAAGCACAGTGTTTAGCATGAGGTTTGTGCTCGGGAACAAGAGCTATCATTAATCACCTGGGCTTATCTGATAGAGTCTTAAAGTGGGAGCGGACGAATAAAGAGCTTTAACTGATGACATCATGCAGTCAGTGCAGCAGAGGCTGGAGCTGAGCGGCCGAGGAAAGACTCAAATCCGAAGACAGCTGGGGAGAGGACTCTGGAGTCCACTGGGCCCATGACAACAGCCTTGCCACAGGAGGATGCGGCTTCTCTGTGACGCACAGGCCAGGCTACTGCACTGGGAGCTCATATTCAGCTCTGGAGGGTCAACATTCTGGTACCTGGTAACCTCTACCGGGTTCATCCCCGCAGTCTGAGGAAAATGGAGATGGGGTCATCAGTCTGCCAGACTATGACATGCCAGAGGAAGCACACAATGGCGCAGGTGCCTTTGCGCCCCTCCCCCAACCTGTCTCCTAAAAGTAAATAGATAGGTACATGGATGGATGGATAGATAGATAGATAGATAGATAGATAGATAGATAGATAGATAAGTAAATAAGTAAGCAGCCCCTGCCTGGTAATTTTACTGTGAAAATGTGGCACTTTGATGTTCTTGACAGAGAGAACTGAGGCTCAAGGAGATTAACAGGAGAGAGATACCCAGTCTCAGGCCAGATTGGATGGTTAATTAATGAGTCAAACCTTCTCTCTTCTTGCCCATAAATCCCTTAGGAGAAGATACTGTGTGCTTAGCTTGACCCAGACTAGCCTCGTTAAGTAGAACCAAATTGGGCTAATGACACTACAAAGGGAGCGTCAATTAGCAAATTTATCAATTAGGGCCCCATTTGCCGCTGTATTGTGGGAGATAATTTCCTGAAGTAAAGTGGTAGCCTTTCAAGACTGGGGCTCCCACAAAATGAAGGGCTGGCAGTCCCACAGATGTGTTCAATTCAAGGGCTCCGTCCTGACAAGCAGTTATGACAGCAATTCTCTGAAGAGGCTCAATCAGAGAATCCACAAATGATCACAGCCCATCACAAGTGCAGACAGGATCTTAACTGAGGACTCTCCTGTGTTAATATTAATACACATTCCTTCAACTTTTGCCTGGAGGTGCATGTCTAGGAAAACTGAGGGCTAGTTAATAGCTGAGCAATGTTACGCCTGTGTCCCGCACACTTGGCACAATCTCCTTTTGCTAGAATGTTTTGATAGCTGAAGGCCCCAATGTAGAACAGGGTAGTTTGGGGGCATCAGTTTTGAGTTTTTGTCTTATTTTCATCCCTGTGCGATTACAAAACTCATTTTATAAGGTAGCTGGGAGCATTATATTTAGTAATGACTTTAGACCTAAAGAAGCCTGACGAATGTTTTCTCTTTTTCCTTCCTGTTGGAACTTTACTTGCCCAGCTTTTGTTTTGCCGTTAGTGGAAAATTTACAGTCAGAGTTGGAACAGCTCTAATGTTCTGGAAGAACTGATAGGAATGAGAGAATCCTGGCTGGCTGTGGGAGTGGGGGGGTGGGTGCTTCTGTAGGGGGCCATGTAGCCATGTCTGCGGGGGTAGGTAAAATGCACAGACAAGCGTGCTCACATCCTTACACACTCATCCTATGTTACTTGAGATTCGTCTCACATGAGGGCAGATTTAATTGCTGGCAGGAGCTTTGGAGATAGAGGCAGTGTCTCAGCATGCGGTAGCATGTATCATGCTGGCATATTAGTTATCTTTCCCATTGCTGTGATGAAATATCCAACAAAAATGGTTTAAGGGGAAATAAAAAGTTCGTTTTGGCACATGGTTTGAGGGTACCGCCTCATGGTGGAGGGGGGCAGGATTGGAGGAGCAGGGAAGGGGCAGGGGAAAGAGGCAGCTGGCCACACTATCCACAGTCAGGAAAAAGAGAGCCCCTGGGATGGTGCTTCCCGTACTTAAAAAAAAAAATCTGGAAACTCCCTCAAGACCCTCCAGGTGATGTCTTAGGTAGTTCTAGATTCTGCTCAAGTTGATAGTCAAGATGAACTGTCACAGGCAGCTGTGGGAACAGCGGAGGCAGAGCCTCTCATGGAAAGAGCCGAGTTTGGGGTTAGAAAGGCTTTGCAGCCTCATATCTACACCGTGTGTTAGGTGCAATGGTCTTTGTGAGGGCTGGGATCTGGGCTACCTCCTCTCAGGCCCATACTTTCTCCCGGTGATGTCATCCTTGCTCCTGGCTTCCCCTTGGTTTGTATGTGGTCAGTGTGCAGAGGTTCATGCATTTGGAAGCTTTGTGCTCAGAATGGTGGGTATGTAAGGTGGACCTTTGAGAGGAGGGGGTGCGGAGTAAAGGCGATCAAATCACATGACAGCCGTGAAAGAAATTGTCCTCATGAACAACAAAAGAAACGAAAGTAGCAGTACCATGTAACGGTGATAGAAACAAAGAGGTGGGGCAGAGCGGAAGGTACCTGACCTCAGGGGATGTCCTCTCAGCCCAGAAGACGGGACTGTGCTCCCACTCTGTCTGATTTGAGATGAGATGGTTGGTTCACTTCTACGTGTACGACTGCCATAATATCTTTCCACCTGTCTTCCCTCGCCAGAGGCCAAGCCAGTGCAGCAGCCAGCCTCAAACTCTGAAGCTTGAAACCGTGAGCTGTGTAAGTCCCTATTTGTAAGTAGCCCTGCCTCCAGTGTTCTGTGATGATACTGTGATGCTGACTGCCAGAGCGTCCTTCCTGGTTCATCTGCGGCTGCTTCTCCAGCTCAGAGCTGCCACTGAGCTTTCTCCTCTGAGTTCACCCCGCATGCCTGACCGCCTACAGGACCTTTTCATGTAGATGTCTCATTGGGACCCCAAATGCCTCACGTGTTTATGTCCGGTGTCCCCCCTTCCCTCTAACTCACACTTTCTTTTGCTCTGTGCGTCCTCATCTCACTGGGTGTTAAGTCACCAAAGCAACAAACCTAGAATCTTCTCCTTCCTTTTCCTTCTCCTCAACAAGGCCTGAGGACTGTACTCAAGTCTTTTATATGTATGGGCATATGTGTGTGTACATGCATGTTTGTATATGCATGTTTGTGTGTGTGTTTCATAGGTCTGTTTGGTGTATGCATGTGAATGTGCGGGTGCCTGAACATGCAGAGGCCAGAGCAAGACAGGTCAGTGGGTATCTCCCACTGTCCCTTTCTGCCTTCTTCCCTTGAAGTAAGGCCTCTTACTGCCTGGAGGCTCACTAGCTAAGGCAGCTCGCCATCGAGTTCTCAGGATCCCTTTCTACCCCTTCCAGTGTTGGGGTTAGAGACATGCACAGTCATGCAGTCATGCTTGACGTCTTACACGGAAGGGATTTGAACTCAGGTCCTCAACGCTTGCATAGGACATGCATATAGTCACCCATGTAGTCACTTCCCCAGCCCCATTTAGGCATCTTAGGTTCTTGTCACCTTACTGCCCCAGGTCTGTCTTCCATGTTCCAGGTCTACTGTGATAAGGAGAACTGTCAAGACACAAGACTCAGCAAGATCTAGGGAGCCAAGGCTTTGTCTGTGGGGACTGAGACTCCCTTACCCTTTCGCCACAAAAAGAAACAGTAGAGAAAACCAGAGAGGCCATGGAAAAACCTGGCCGGAGGCAAGGGGCTCCACCAGTATGTTTCCCCTACTTGACCTGTCACCCCTGGCTGCTCTGAGATTGGATGTCTGCAGTAAGGGGATCTGAACTGTCCTGTGGCTCTGACTTCTAACTACAGTGCCTCTGCACAGGGAATTGGATGTGACATCCTGCACCACTCACATTCCTTGTCATTCTGACACAGACAGTCGGGGGGAACAGCGGTTTGTCTTGGCTCATACTTGCCGGCGTTGCCGCCCACAGTGGTGAGGAAGGCATGGTAGAATAGTCCTGTGCTCGTGGGAGCTATGGGCAAGGTATTCACATAAGGGCCTAGGTCAGGGAGCAGAGGGAACTAACTCGGAAGTAAAAGTCAAATATCACCTCCAAGGGATACCAGCGGCAACCCACTTCTACGAAATAGGGCCTCTCAAAACAGCGTGACCAGCTGGGGATCAAGTGTTCAAACACGTGAGCCTATAGGGTACAGTCCATACAGAAGCCATCGGACTTCTGCTTCTGCTTTGGTCCATGCTCCTTTGATGCACACCTGCTCCTGCTTCAGCGTTGCCTTTCACTCTTTTATCTGCACAGTTAAAAATAGATACTTGCTACTCTCCAATGGAAAGAGACCCAAACTGCGTGGGCAGATAGCACTGCAGAGCACTGATTCTTGCCGCAGGCCACTGGTGGCTTGACTCAGAGGCTTTGTTGAGCCTGCATACTGCCACAAAGTAAGCCACGTGATCTGGTGAGGTCAGTGGGGACCTGCCCTGACAGCCACAAGAATGGATTGCCTCCCCTTTCCTTGTTCATTCATTCCAGTTTCTAGAGTCCCCGTATACCAGATATTGTAGTCAAAGAAGAGAACCAACCAACTTAGATGCAGAAGCTGTGGTCTGGTGGCCTGGATTTTGTTGTTGGAGGCTAGCGGCCGGGGACCGTGGTGGCTTTTCTGTATAAAGCAGGCAAGGAGATTCCTATCCATCCTGCTCTGCGGAGGGACCCTTTAATAGCCAGGCACAATGGTGTCAGAACGGTTTGAAAGGGTGCCCTCATGGGAGATCAGTGTGCTCCAGCTCCTAAAGCCTTCATGGGAATTAAATAAATTTAGGATGAAGTTCCCGGGATTCAAAATTTGGAGTTAGGGTCTCACTCAGCAACTGCTGTGCTGTCTGGCAGGCCTTTGCTGAGACTGTTTGTCCTCCAGGTGCCATGAAGCCAGGGGTCATGGTGGCCATCACAGCTCTGGTGCTACCTCAGTGCCCAGTAGAGCATGTGTCCTCTGTACTGGTTAAGTTCCCTTACATTTCGGCAGGTGAAGAAACTTTTCATCCCATAGTCATGTTTATCATCTCACCCAGGAGCAAGGGATGGGTCCCATGGTTTTTGGAGGTCCTTTCTGTAGTTCCCATTTATTAATCTCTTCTTCCAAATACAGTTTTTGGTGACTCCAACTAAAACCCCCGTAGAGCAGCCATCTCTTCTTGATACAGCTACCAGATCGCCTGTACTTCATTTTTCCCAGATATCTTTGGAAATCCAGCTCTGGGCTTCTTGCATGCCATTTCCCCACTTGTCAGTCCCTTTCAAGCACTCTGACAAAGGGAGCTGGAGTCTGAAGAAAGAGAGCATCAAATGGCAGCAGCTTTGGGAATATGTTTAATAATGGCGGTGAGTTTAGTCCTGTTTCTGGCTCCCATAGACCCGCGTCCCATCGTATAGCTTTCAAAAGGCTTTTATTCCATCCAGCGTCAGATAATGAATACCGCACTGTATTGTGTTGCTCTAGTGCTTTTCTCTAAGAAGCCTAAAGTGACTTAGTGGATCTTGAGATCTTTCTTCAGCTTCTGTCCAGAGGACAAAGAAGGTCTGGATGGAGAAGGGGCAGGTGGACATGATTGTCCCTTGATGACATATTGTCCTATCTGAGTTGGATAGTTGGCTTTGGGGCCTTGTTTCAGGAGCTGTGTTCATCTTCCAGGCTCCCCTGGACTCACCCTGCCTTATTGCTCCTTGCAAGGAGGTGGCTTGTCCCTTCCTGAGGAACAAAGGGGCTGGCAGCTGGTTGGCTTAGTGTTGGAGCTGGCTATGGCCCAGGACCTTCTTGGCTCATCTTGCCAGAGGTGCCAGGAATGCCAGGGAACAGCCTGGCACTGGCTGTTGCTGCTGCAGAATGGGGACAGTTTGCTGGCCAGGCCATTGGCAACTCTCTGACTATGGTTTTTTTTTTTTTTTTTTTTTTTCACTGAAAGAAATGAAGCAGGTTGGGAATCTTAAGCCTGCTCTCTGGTTACCCTCCATCTGTCCCAAGACATTCTGTGAAACTTCCTGTGGAGAGCTGGCCCCTGACAGCCCAAGTCTGGCCTGGGGAAGGGACAGCATCAGGGAAGGAGGAGAGTACAGTCAACCATGCATCCCTCTGTTCCTTCTCTGTGGGGTCCCTGCAGACCAAGGCTCCTTTTATGAACTGAAGTTGCCACCTAGCTCTCTCCCCAAGGCATGTGGGCAACTTCTCTCTTCTCACGTGAGACCCAGGGGTCACTGTGGATCTCCTACAGCTGTGGCTTCCATTAAGCCATGTTAGGACACTGTGTGCTGGGAGCAGTCACCTTTCAAAGCGCCTGTGGGGCTCATCCAGATTAAATCTTTATTAAATAATCCCGAGCGGCTATGCATCTCAGTCCCAGTTTACAGAAGAGGATGAAGCTGTGACCCAGACAGGTTCAGGCAATTTCTCAAGGTCTGGCAGCTACATGGTTGGTTTCAGGAGAACCAGTCACCTTCTAGAACCCCTGGTTGCCCTGGCATCCCCCGTATCAGTCACAGCAGCACTTCTGGAGCTTGTAGAATCGTAAGCTTCCCCAGAGCAGACCTATTGGATTCAAAAGCTCTAGAGGTGGGGTCAGTACTCTCTGAAAGTGGTTCTTATGGCCACTTGACAGTCAGCCTAGGACACTGAACTGCCGCCTATCAGCAACTATCATTAGACTTCACAGGAAGCCACTGGCTCCTAGCCCATTGATCAGGGCCTATAGCATTTCCTAGCCTACTGAAGGGAACAAGCTGTCCTAAAGGTCCAGCTTTTTGGCGTTGGCAGTTTCTTGAAACTTGGGTTTATCCAGGAGCCTGGGCTGTTCCTGTGGTTGGCTTCTTAGAACTGTGTGCCTTTTTTGCCCGTAGATGTGTCTCTCACTGGCTTTCTCCTTAATTATGAAGGCAATGGTGCTAGACAATGGGGAGGCATGGGTCAAGCCTACCCACACATGTTTCATTTGGTCTCATGGAAGCTACCATTTAAAAATCAACTGGTGTGTGATCAGAAGATAAAAGTGTGGGTCATTGCCCACCTCATAGAGGCAGGGCCCATCTTGCCAGTCACCCTACTTGCCAAAAGTGGATGGCATCACCTCCGCCTCTCACTGCATTCATGTCACCCTTGGAAATGCTTTGTTTGATCTTTATGCATAACAGTAGCTAACCTTGTCCCTTCTATTTCAATAGATAGGAAGCCAAGCCCAGTGAGAAAGAAGGTAGATTCAAGGACACTAACAGAGTCAGGGGCCAAGCTGAGACTAGAAATGAGACCCCGGCCCAATATGGTCTTGAGGCTGAAGATCTCTGTGCCAGAGACCCTAGAACAGCCCAAGTAGAAGCTTTCTTTAAGATCTTTTATGAGTCCAACTAACGAAGGTTTTCTCGTGATCATGGATGCTGTGATTCATGCACAAGGTCAAAAGTTTGTGTCCAATTAGGAGAGCAGGGAGGTACTTAATGAAGAGCCCAGAACACTACTGTAAGGGTCTAAAGGGAACCTTGGTGGGAAGTGCTCCAGGCAGGAGGCTGTCGTCATTGACCACTTATGCCTATGACCTTTGAACAGCCCTGGCATCTATGTCTCAGTCAAATACGGGAGGGTGGTTTCTTAAAGATGGAGTCTGAGTTCTCCTATCTTTTAACTCTATGAGTTAGTTAGTTCTTTTCTCTGGATCTCATCTTCCCTCTTCTTAAAAAAAAATTTATATGAGAATCAAAGAAAGAAACATTAACAAAGCCTTTAGCACAGGGGCTGCTCAAAGAAGGGTGGGCTGACATTCGGGTTGTAGTGGTGACAGTTGTTGAGAGTGGCTAAATGCTTGCCTCTTCTATGAAACCTGAAAAGCAGCTCCAGTTCCCAAGCTAACAGTAAGCCCAAAGAGAGCAAAGAGCAGAATCTCAGCTCCTGCTCTCTGCGACAATGCCCAGGGAATGAGGGACAGAAGGGTGGTAGATTGTGAAGAAGAGGGATTCAGGGTGAAAGCACTTAGACCTCAGAGTCTTAGCCACGTCCTCAGGGCTATGTGTCCACTCACCCATTTGTGTACTCAACAAATGGAATTTTCGGCTGCTAGTCCCGTGCCACTTATGAAGATGAGAGGACGCAATCAAAATGAAGACAAGGTCCTGCCTCCCCAACTGTGTGTGTGTGTGTGTGTGTGTGTGTGTGTGTGTGTACATGCATGCTTGTGTGTTTGAGATAGGCTCATTCTATAGTCCAGGCTAACCTGCAACTTACTCTGCAACCCAGGCTGGCTTCAAACTCAGGACAACTCTCCTGCCTCCGTCTTCCAACTGCTGGGATTATAGATGTGTGCTACCACATCTGTTGTTTCTTGCCTTTGGAAAGCATATGCTTTTAGGAGGGCCTAGATGGCTTGGTAAGGAGATCATCAGTCTCAGGGGAATTGCAAAACACATAAGAAGAGAGCTGAGAGAGGGGAAAAACATCAGACTCAGAACTGAGCCTAGCTTGGTGATGTACATGTTTAATCCTAGCCATCATGAGACAGAGGTAGGAAAATCAAGACTTCAAGGCTAGCTTTGGCTACCTAGTAAGTTCAAAACCAGCCTGGACTCCAAGCCACTCTGTCTCAAAAACTTAGGAGGAAAAAAAAAAGACTCAGAAACTTTAAAGTCAGACTTCGTTTCCTGAGACCTGTGTCTGGGAAGAAGAAAGCCAAAGGCATGCCTCTGGGGAAAGAATAAGCCTGCAAAAGAACTTGGGGAGCAGGTGGGAGCCAGCTTACAATCTTTGCTAATGAACTTAAACTTTGCTTGTGGGTTTTTCATGGGTTTAGCTTCGTCTCTGACCTCATGGATGTGGCTCTGCTGGGATGAGGGTCAGCCTAGCTTGGGTGGCTGTGTTGAGGCAGGGCTTAGTCTAGCTTGGGCATGGAAGAGACTCCTTTTTCCTCCTATTGACGCCGAGAACATGTCTCTAGGATTCTCTTCCAGCTCCTCTCTGCACCATCTTCCTTGGCAGTCGGTGAAGGAATCCCCTCATCCATCCATGAATCTCCCAGGGATTTATCAAACACCCACTCAGTACAAGGCACAGCACTCAGCACCGGTGTGAAGGTACAAGAGCCTGGTACTGGCAGCACAGAACTTTCATTTTTACGGGGGAGACAGACAACAAACAAGTGCATGAAACAGTGTCAGGAACCAAAAGGAGTTTTGAGGAAAACAGAACAGATCTGGGAAGCGGCAGAGTTGGAGGTGGCCGTGTTTGCAGACAGGGCGGTGTGGAGACAGTGTTTACAGAGGTGGCATCTGAACAGGCACCCAAGTGGAATGCGAGGTGAACTGTTCAGTGGGTGAACAGTAGCTGGTACTCAGCCCTTGGGGGAGGACAAGTCTGTCGTGTGTGAGACTGAGCAGGCAGGTCAGGGTAACAAAGGCCAAAAGCCCCGGAGGGCTGAAGAGGATGGAGCACCTAAGATTTTTGTAGAGGATACAGGAGTTTGGGTAGGCAGTTAGGGTTTCAGCACTCCAAGGCTTGTCACAGGCTTCTGACCTACCTAAGTCTTTTCAGCACTGGCTTTACTTCACTTCCTATGACTTCCCCACCCTTCAGGAGCTGAGCCATTCCTTGAGAAAAACGGTCTTTGAAATTGGTCTCTTTCCCCACTCTGTTCAGAAAAGAGACCTGATGAGTGAGGTCCCACTGAGGTGTTTATTAAGAAGAGCTTAAATTGAGGAGCTTGGGAGTGATAGAAAGGGTGATGCTAGCTCATAGGCGCTTGTCCAAGACTGGCATATTTAAGTGTCTTTAAGTCACCACTGTGGTAATGGGATTGCTCTACCTTTCCTTGCTGTTCCATCAGACTTTGTCTCTACATTTTTTCTGTTTTGGTGAAGTACCCATGGCCACTGCATTCACCATCTTTGTCACTTTTGGGGCACCCCAGCACCAAGCTCACTCATCTTCCTCTGCAGCCATCACTGACATCTCTCCCTAGAACCTTCTTCATCTTGCAAAACAGGAGCATCGTACCCCTGACACCACACATCTCACTTCTGCCCAGCCCCTGGCAGCCACTGTCTTCCTGTCTGTCTTTATAATATTGATTACTCCAATTACCCAGACTGGTGGCCTGGTACAGTGCTTGGCATATGTGACCGTTGGCAGACCACAAGTGTGCTCAAAATTCCTCTGTGTTGTGGCATGCATTGAGGTTTCCTTTCTGATTACCCTGGTTTTGCCTTTAATGGTGCTGGAGGTTGAACTCAGGGCATGTTCCATACCAGGTAAGCCCTCTGCTACTGAGCCACACAGGATTCCCTGGATAGGACTCCCTTTCTTTTAAAAGCTGAATAATATTCCACTGTGTGTGTGTGTGTGTGTGTGTGTGTGTGTGTGTGTGTGTGTGCTTGTGCGCACGCATGAGCAGGCCCTTAGTTGGTTTTTACATTTTAGCCATTGTGAATGATGCTAAAAGGAACATGGATGCATAGATGCCTCATTCAGAACCAGCTTTCAGTTATTTTGAGTGCACGCCCAGAAGTGAATCACTGCATTATACATACTTGTATTTTTAATTTTTTGAGGACCCACTACACTGTTCTCCATGGTAGCAATACCATCTTCCTTCCTCACCAGCAGCACACTAGGTTTTCTTCCCAGGCTCCTTACTGCCTGCTGTCTCCATTGCAAGAGGGTAACTCACTGCTGTTTATTTTGCTAGTGCTGGGGGTGAACCCCAGGACCTTGCTCACGCTATTGGAGTTCCGGACCCCTGAAATGCACTCCCAGCCCCTGCTGCATTTCAATTCACATTCATCTAAATGATCATGTCAGGTTTGGTTTTTTTTTTTTTTTTATGTCTTTTGCAACATTTTTTAGATAGATGTGTAGAACTGCTTTGTCCTCTTGATAAAGTGTTCACTATGAAACGGTTTTATTTCTTCATGATGCTGTTTGGTCTGAAGTATGTGTTGCTATTAGAATGGCTGCTTTCCTCTCGTTGGCATCAGCGTGGCATAACTTCTTCATCCCGTCATTTTTAACATATTTTTACATTAGAATATGCACTTCAAACAGGGAGGCATTTGGTTGTTTTTAAAAATCCATTATGCTAACCTCTGCCTTTTAATAGAGCTGTTTCAACCATTTATGTTTAATGTAATTGTTGATGTAATTAGGTTTAAGTTATTACCTTGCTGTTTGCTTCTTTGCTACCCCAATTCTCCCTTTTCTGCCTTTTGGGGAGACTGTTTATCTACCTAATATAACTATTTACTTTTATAGCATGTCATTTTAGGGTTCACTGTTGTCTTAGGGTTTCTATTGCTGTGATAAAACATCAATGATCAAAAGCAACTTAGGAAAGAAAGTTTATTTTAGTTTACAGCTCTCAGGTCTGAGCTGCCCCTTTCCATCACTGAGGGAAGTCAGGATAGGAACTCAAGGCAGGTACCTGAAAGCAGGAATGGAAGCAGAAGCCACAGGAAAAAAACTTCTTACTGATTTCCACAGAGTATATGTCTCTCTCTCTCTCTGTGTATGTGTGTGTATACATATACATATGGGCCTTCCTATATCAATCACTAATCAAGAAAATATAGCCCAGTGGCTTGCCTAGGTCAATTTTGTAGAAGCATTTTCTCACTTCTCAGATAATTACCACTCTGTCGGGTTGACAAACAAACAAACCCAATGAGGACAATTGACCCCTTGTCAACTTGACACACAAGCACATCACTATTTAGCTGTAACCTTTGTTTTCTTGTTTGTCATCAAGGTCTCATATTAACACCACTATCACAATATAAAATTTCCTGAGTTTCAAAAATCCCAAAGTCTAAAATTTCAACACTTAAAAGTCTAAAGTTGTTTTAAAACATCCAAAGTCCTTTTTAAAGTTCAAAGCCTCTCTAAAAAACCAAAGTCTCCAAAATATCCAAAGTTTCCCTCCAAACTCCAAAGACTTTAAAAATTCAAAGTATCTCTAAAACTCTGAATCTCTTGACTCCTCTAAAAATCAAAGAAGTTATATACGTTCTTACTCCAAGAGGGAATAACCGGGGCACAGTCTCAATTAAATCAAAGCAAAACCAAAGTTTAACAGTGCAAAACTCAGTATCTGACCTCTACGACCCACTCACAATCCTTCAGGCTCCAAAGGGCCTAGCTGGTTCTTCCTCAGTTATGCCATCTACAGCACGTGCAGCTCACCTCATGGGCCTAGAACGGCTCCTCTCTACACCTGCTGCTGTCCTTGGTGGTGGCCTCATGGTACTGACATCTTCAAAATGCTGCTTCTCCATTGCTGCTGAGCTTCTCCTTTGGACTAGCTTCTACTGGGCTCTCTTTAGGGATGCCAGTCCTGCTACAGTGTATCTCCATGACCCTTTCAATCCTGGAAGCCTTCAGTTGATACTGAGGCTGCTTTTCCGTCAATGGTGTCTCACAGTGCCAAACCTCAGCTGCTCCCCAAGACCCTTTGGGACATAATGTCTGTGTGCTAAACCTGAGGAAAGAATCCTGGATTTTACTTCAGTAATTCTGGTCTCTTCTTATTCACTGTCAGCTTCTCAGCAGACAGACACACACACACACACACACACACACACACACACACACACACACACAGACTAAAATGTGATAAAAATTAATTGGCCAGGGGTGTCATGGCGTACCTTTAACCCCAGCACTCGGGAGGCAGATCTCTGTAAGCGTAAGGGCAGCTTGATCTACATAAGGAGTTTCAGGCCAGCCAGGGACATGTACTCAGATCTTGTCTCTAAATATAAACCAGAAATCAAAACAAAAGCCCTGCACCTAAAGAAAGTAAAATCCAAGCTATCAGAGTAACACCCAAATGGTCGGGCCTGAGGGGTGTGAGGAGCCAGTTCCCGGGCTGAGCCGGCAGGCAGTGACTCTTTGCCTGTGCTACTGGAGTGTGAAAAGATGGCTGGGAATCTGCCTAACAGATGCACTTGAGTCTGCACTTGAGGACACTTGCAGTCTCCACGGATGGAGTTAGGAGTCTTAGTCAAAGCTAGCTGTATCTTTGAGATATTTTCTTCCCCTGGACACTTGTGGTAAGAACACCTGAGTGCCGTGGATCCTCTGAAGGGATTCGAGTGCATCGCTGGCCTCATTTCAGCGATGCTCAGTTTCGTCTCTCTTCCAACCACCCCGCCACCTTTTCAAGGAGTATGTGCTGTCTGGTTACAGGAGGGAGGGGAAGCCCCCTCCACTCTCTTCGGACCAGGCAGAGCTCATGGATCTCAGTTAATAGAAGGGCTGGGTCTGGAGGTCTCACTGATGAATAGCCATGCTGACTGACTAGTGGAAGGGAGGGACCACCAACACATCGTGTCCAGTGTGGCAAGGGAACCAGAGACATGAAATAGGTCTGAACATCTGAAGGCGTTCCTCCTTGGAGAAGTGACAGCTACAGTCATGGCACAGTCGTAGCTTTGGGCCAGTGGCTGCCTTGGGGTTTCGGGGTGGAAGCTGGTGAAGTGCAGGTATCCCAGGAATGGGAGAGAGAAAGGTCTGTTTCAAATGGAGTCAAATGGCGATCTGCCCCACAGAACTCATGAAGTTCAGAGGGCGGTGAGAAGTAGGATGGAGAATGGAATGAATGTTCAGAGTGCAGACAGTGTGTGCGTGTGTGTGTGTGTGTGTGTGTGTGTGTGTGTGTGTGAAATAGTTGTCACAATAGCACACAAAAAGCAGCCAGGGACATTGTGCCTAGTGCCTCTGAAGGGCCCAGGGAACATACAAAAATATCACCACAGTATGGAATCAGGTGGCCAGAACTGGCTATCTCATGTTCCCATGTCACACTCGAGAATTTCCTCTAACTGTTGGCACATTCAGAGTATTTTAGTCACCCTAGTGGCCCCAGGGGAGAGGCAGAATGCATTATAATGACAAAGAAGGGGAAGGGAAGGGTACGGCTTGGAAACAGCTTTGGCATAGTGACATGAAAGAATCCATAGGTGTCGCGTCTGCGTGAACAGAAAGAGGACACAGAACAGACCCCTTTGCTGACACCCCAGGCCGGGAGGAACAGAGTCAGGAGCCCAGTGTAGATCTTACAGGGATGGTGTGACTGAAGTCTGGAGGTGAAGGGGCTTCCTAACCCTGTCAGGGAGAAGGGTGAGAGGAGACTGTCCTTGTAGGTGTCCATTTGCCCATAGTAGCAGAGGAGAAGGCAGGTGAGCAGCAGTTTCATTCCAGCCACAGCAGAGGGAGGATCCTGTTACCCTCGGGAGGGGAGAGGGAGGAGTAGGGATGCTAGCCTGGGAAATCTACTTTACGAGCCCGTTGAAGAGGAAGAACCAGGACCAAGCATCCAATTAACCTGACATTGTTTGCAGCCCAAATATCTGAGGATATAAGAAGAGAATTTAATAGGTGGAGGCTTGGGAGAAAAGTGACTAAGAATGGAAAACAGCCCCAGTTTATTTAAAAAAAAAATAGGTCAGGCCCAACAAATCCAGGCGATGCTTTTCCAGCGGTTCCTGATCCAGGAGACAGAGGGAGTGCTGTGTGGGAGCAGTGTGGTTTTGATTTGAGGCAGGCATTGCTGTTATGCCACAAAGAGACAGCCAGGGGCTGACAGGAAGCACCAGGACAGCGCACAGCAGCACCACAGCCTTGCAGTTGCACTGTAAGGGGTTCTCGTGGTGACTGTGAGTCAGTCAGGGGTCAGTCCGGGCCACACAGCCCAAACGTGATGGAACCCATCCAATCTCCAATCGCCTGCTGCAGAGTTAATGTGCTTTTCTAGAACCTTCAACTGTCTGTCTCCCAGAGGTCTGTGGCCTGCTCTTGCCTTGTGTCAATTCCAGTAGCTCCCAGGTGGTGCACAGCTTCGGTGTTGAGGGCCGTGTAGGATCTGAGGAGCTCAGAGAAAGCAGGTAGCCATACTCTCCACGGTCAGTGCCCGCTTTCATGAGCATTATCACCTGGGGGTGTGGCATGCTTGAAGACCGTAGGGCTCACCCCGTGAGTTCTGCTTCCATGCATCGGGGCCTGAGTGTGACCTGCCTGTGAGAGTCCACAGGGCTGGTACCTAGAGACTAATCTAAATCACAGCCCAAGTTGGCTCCCTCAGAACCAGGCTGACTCACCTCTTGGGAAAAGAGCATTCGGTGCCCATGGACATCCTACCCTCTTTCTCAGCGAGTGACAGTTCACTGTAGTGAATTAAAGGCTTACAAACATCACAAAGAGCTCTCCTTAGGTTATTTGCTCAGTTACGCTTGACTATGGATTTTATTTTCTTTTTCTGAGAGTCACTGTTCCGTAACATGCTGGATCGTATGGGGAAGTGCTTCTTATAAGCTCCTGTACTGGTGGTATGGGACCCATATTCAGAGGCTTGTAGCCCCTGTACGTCGCCACTCCAGCCACAGCCCCTGACTCTTGGGGTTCTGGCAGCCAGTGAAACCAACCTACTGAAACGTTACTCCCTCCAGGCTCACAGACCACAAGGTTTCTCTACCGGCATGAAGAGCTCTATCTTGTAGTCCAGCTGTCAGGAAACATGGACGCAGGCTAGCTCATGGGGAATGCACTCTGGATGCCTCTGTGTGGTCTGGAAAGCTCCCCGTTTCTGGTATGATCTTAGGAAGCAGGAGCAGTCCAGAAGCTCACCGTGAGAATGTTCTCTCTCCATGTGAAACTCTGGTACCCCTATAATGATGGCAATGGTGCCAGCACAGCTGTTTATGCCATTATCAACAAGTCGGTCACAGCTTAGACCGTAGCCTCAGAAGTGTGTATGGAATGGCAGAAGGGTGCAAAGGACATCTAGGGGTGATTATGGTGGCAGGGCTAGTGAGGGGATGGGCAAGGAGGGTGAGGCAAAGACAACTGAGAGAGAAGACTGGATGACCTATAGGGTCGTGTCTTCCACAGTCTACCCCTTCCTTTGGTGGCAACCACACACCATGTAGGCCATTTGGAATGTGATGCTAGAAACTCTCTTGGCCTATAGCAGGAGGCAGATCTTATAGTGGGCCTCTGTTTTCAGGGACTGTTTGAAAGCTTGGCCTGTGCCAGGAGGAATCATTTATAGCCCAAAGGGCGCAGGTCAGCTTTGACCGCCAGATGCAGAAGACATGGACAGTCCTCTGTCCTGCAGCCTCCTTCCTCTTCCTGTTCCCATCATGTGTTTTTCTTTGTCCTCTCTCCTTGCCTTTTCTGCTTCTCACAGTTCCAGTTCCAGGTCACCCTAGACAGATTCCTGTCCTTATGTGGGCCTCAGTTTCTCCATCTATAACCTAAAACTGCCATGGATTCTCTTTAAACCCAGAAACCATGGAGAAGTGTCTACCTAGCTCTCCTGAAGCATGTTCCCAGAGCTGCCTTTGATCACTGCCTTTGATTTGTTTCTGCACTCAGTCCTGTCTTCCTTCCTGGGCTAACCTGACTTGGTTTAGGCGGCTGCTGGGTTAGGCACGGCTGAACCAAGCTTGCTGTGACACCAGTACTGACAGCATGGACTCTAGCATCATTGCAGATACTGGTCTACTGACTCTCACCAGTAACTAGAGCTTGAGAGATTTAGGTTTGGTTTTGCATTTCAGCACCTTGTTGAGCTGATATACCACCACCTAGCAATGTTTGCAACGTGCTGAGCAGAATGAGCCCTCGATCAGAGCTAACCATCATCCCCCAAACGCCTGCCACCTTCCTCCCTTTCTAGGTGGAGATAGGATTAGGTTGAAATGCCCCCATCCCACATGGGGAATTGTATCCTACTCTCACTTGAAGGACCAGCTCAAAACCTCTTCTCCAGAAGCCATTTTCTCCTTGGCCTTAGCAGACAGTGGGCATGGTTTTTAGCACATTAGGCTCATAAGCTGTGTGGAGAGACTCTCAGGAAATACTGGTACCCTGAGCATCTTGGAAGAAGCTGAAATAGGCAGTTCAGGGCTCTTTGTATGCTCTGGGGCTCAGCCGTGGGCAGGACCAGATGAGGGCCACTTGTGCAGAGGTTTTTATCCCTGAGCAAGACAGCCATTTCGAACAGATAAGGCCAGGACCGGAGGATAGATTGGGTTCCATCCCTACTGGAGTAATGTATGGGAAACGGATTTGGGTAAGGAGGTACACTGGAGCTTAATGGCCACAGCGATGGGAGACGGATGTGCTGAAGTTGGGGGTTAGCTAGCATTCACACCCCAGTGTACCCACAAATCCTCCTCCTGACTTCTCAGCCATATATTCTACTAAATAGTTGGGAGGATTCTCCGGAGCCTCTTTGAGCCTCCTTCCTAGGGAGGAGTCAGGCCTTCTGACCCTACGGAAGTAACTACCACAATCAATGGCATGTTGTCTTCCATGTTTCCAGAGCCACATAAGCAAGCAAGTGAGCCTGCTCCCTGACCAAGCTCCCAGAGCGAGCCCTCATTTGTGGCTGAACCATCTTTCTAGACCGGATGTCTGCATTCCTCCATTGACCCCTCTGTCACGTTTCTTTCCAAGCACACACACTGTAGCTCAGCAGGCAGCTGTGGAAGGCGAAGCTACACCCCATATGCCCACTAACCCTCAGCCTCCTGGAAGAGGACGCACCTCCTCTTGACCCACAGGCTGAATGCAGGTCTTCTCGGCAGGAGGCTGGCAGCTTTCAGAACCAGAGCTAACCCACTGTAGTCACTCATGAATTCCTTTGTCTCAGGAGTACACTGGGGGCTCGCACATGACAAATACCTGGTTGTTGGGGAAAGAGATTCAGGGAGCCTCCTGAAACAGAGCCTTGACTAGGTGTAATGCTCGAACAAGCTAGGAGTTGTCTCTCTTTTAACTGTATTTAAATATGGTCAATATTGGGGACAGCTGGTTGGATAGGGGCTCCTTGAGTTTTGGGGTTGACTCAAGGCTGCCCTCTGAACTCATTATCATTCTGGGTAGATGAGGGCCCTGCCAGGCTGCAGGAAAGAAGGCTTTGCTTTAGAGTCCCCTCCTTGAAGTCACTGCTTGGGTCACATGTCTCCAGAACAAGAGCAGACTGAAGACACATCTTCTCTCTCCATTGCCTCCCTGTTTCCATGCTTGTCTCCTTGGGTCCCCGGAGACCACTCGGGTCCTCAAATGGTGGTGACTATGGCTTTTCTCCTAAGCCTCCCTGTGGTCTCTCCCATGCAAGCCCTTACTTCACCCAGTCCTTCCAATGGCTTGCAAGACAGACTCCCAGCCTCAGTTTTCCTCTATGGGTCTGGAATTGCACTTCATAGTCATCTGTAATATTAGCTTTTGCTATTTGCAAAAGCGGCACCAGAAAGAATTAATTATTCACGACCCAGTACCCAGTGACAGTTGCTGCCAGTTCTAGTGCCTTCCCTCAGTGTCCTCTCTCCATGCACCAGCATGAACAGGTTTTAATTAAGATACAGCCACACAGTCTGTTCTCCTGTGTTTCCTCCTCAACCAACCATGTATTGTGCTCACATGCTTGTGGTCTTAAACACTAAACACTTTTCCTACAGTTTTTTTTTTTTTTTTTTTTTTTTTTTTAGGGGCTACACAGCATTCTAGGGCAAGATGCTTGCCATAAATTGTAATCAGTTCTGTTTTGCGAAGTATCTATTGACTCCTGCTTTGGTTACCATGAAATTCAGAGAGCTACATACTTAGTATGATAAACGGCTCTCTCCTGATGCTTAAATTTCAAGAAAGCAATTGTGGGTTAAAAGATTTGTGCTTTTTAATGCGTTTAATGAATTTTTACCAGACCGCTTTCTAAAAAGTCTTGGACTTAATTACATTTCCACAAGACATGAACAAAAGTACCTCTTCTCCTTCCTTCAGTCCCCTCCCCTATCCCTTCAAATCTTGCAAATGCAGAGATTGATCATTTTGGGGGATAAGATGAGGTTTTATTCTACTTTGAACGCCCAACATTTACACCGTGTGGTAATTTGCCGTTGGTCTTTATTTGCACATGAACAGATGAGAAGCCTCTTTACCCCATTAAAGATGTTTACCTGTTTTTCACTGGCTTGCTAGAGCCCTCTCCGTAAGCATGTAAGCACGCATTAACCTTTCCTCGCCGCATATGTTAGGGTGTGCCTTTCAGTCTTGTAGAAGGTGTTTATTGACTAGGACTGCCTTCATATCCGCTTGGTTGACATCTTTTCTTGTATGGCTCGATGGCATTTCAAACTCCACATATCCAAATTGAGATTCATTATTTCCCCCACCCCAGCCTGCTCTTCCTGCTGACTTGCTTATTTCTGTTAATGTCACCACTATTTTCCTACTCATCCAGGCTTGAAATGTGGACAGCATCTCGGCTTCTGGCTCTGTCTCCTCCCCCATGTTCTGCCGGTTGCCAACCCCTATAGGTTCTATTTCTGTACTGTGCTGGCAGGCAGCCCCTCCAACACCCCAGGGGTTCAGACACTCATTATTTCTCGACTGGACTTTGAAAATAGCCTCCTAAATTCCTGCATGGACACCTTTTTCTTCCTTGCCCCCCTCTTGCACTCTCTGTTCACATTCAGCAGTACTCAAACATGGGGCCCTGAAAACAGCTCTCCATTGTCTTCCGGGTTTAGTTCAAACCTCCGAGCCCGATCATGACCTTTTTGGCTCTCTTAGCAGTTCACCACCTTCCCGCCCCCCTATCCTTTCTGCTCAAACCATCCCTTCCTCTTAAGATTCACTCCTGTCACCTGGACCTTTCAAAAACCTGTCAACAAAGCTCCCTGATCATGGCATGGCCCACTCAGCTAGGATTTCTTGACTCCCAGTTGAAGGGAATTCACCTCTTTTGTGTTTAGGCCTTTTTTGTAGAGTGTGCTTTCTTGACGCTTCTGCTGAGGTTTCTAAAGGTCTCAGAGTCTAGAAAGCAGAATCTCTGGGGGACTCCTCCCCTCAGGACTGTTTCTTCTACACAGTGCCTCACAGCAGCAGGTGTTTGGCAGCTGTCTCTCAAATTCAAAGCAGCCCTCATGTAGTTTAATGCTTGTGAACTCAAGGCTACCATGAGAGGGGCATAGTTGCCAGTCTCGGGGCAGAGTACAAGGGTCCTTTGCAAAAGGCTGAGCTGGGCTGATGAGTGACCTTTGGGACTAAGCACGAGCCACGATAGCCCCTTTGTCCTCATGACTCGTGGCTATTTAATCCAACGCCCTTCCCTTGTCCTTGGCCAAATCATCCATCCCATCGCCTCATGCAATGTGTGACATGTGGAAGTTACCTCACAAGTTGACTGTTGATAGAAAGCCAGGGAGTTCCGAGGAAAACAAATCCTGGGACTCAGAATTGAATGATAGCTGAAGGGCACTAGGAACCCTATGACCTTGACACTCAAGCGCCTGGACCAGCCTCCTTAATGTATTTAAATGGAGTCAATACTGGGGTCAACTGTGTGCACAGCAGTCTTTAGCTGTGGAGGTGACTGCAGCCTGCACGGGAGTGTGCCTTTGACACCATCTATTTTTAGCCTCCCAGAGACCGTGACCAACATCCCAAGCAGAGGGTGGCCACACCTGCCGCATTATGATGAGGCAGCCCCGCTTGCCAGCCAGCCTGGCCTCTCCTTGACCCGAAGGCCTGGCTTGCTAAACTGGGAAGTCTGCTATTTCCCAGAGGCAGCAGCCCAGAGGCACCAGGAGAATGGGACATCACCCCTGGCTCCACGCTGCTCAGTCCTGTCTAGCCTCAGGCACAGGGCAGTCTTGAGGCTATGCCTGAGGTGGGAGAGAGGGATAGTGTTGCTTGTATTTCACCCTCTGCTCTATCCCAGGGGCCACCTTTCCCCTAGACTGTAAGTCTAAGCTGATTCAGTGCATGGAGGGGCAAATTAAGACAGTGCAGGGATGTGTGTGCATGTGTTTCAGATGGTAGTAATGCTATTAGCAATAATAATGAGCCCCTTATTGTGTATTCACCATGCTGACATCCAGTGCTAAGAGAAAGTGATTTTGGTACCTTGGCTATTCTTTCAGAGAGGTTCTCTCTCTCTCTCTCTCCTCTCTCTCTCTCTCTCTCTCTCTCTCTCTCTCTCATATATGCATTTTATGTATATATGTGTGTACATATGTTTGGAGGTCAGAGTCATTCCTCAGGAGCCATCTGCCTTGTTTTTGAGGCAGGGTTTCCCACTGGGTGCTGGGGCTCATCTATTAGGCTACACTCTCTGGCCAGTAGGCTCAGGAATTCTCTTGTTTCCACCTCCTGGTGCTAGGATTATGCCTACATTTTCACATTCATTAAATGTAATGTACAATAGGGACTGAGCTCACGCTTGCCCTAAAAGCCCTTTATTCACTGAGCTATCTTGCCAGCTCCTTGCAAGGTTTCATTAGGCTCTGTATTTATCAAGGGGGGGAACAGAGAAGTCATGGTGACATATAACTTCCCAAGGTCACACAGCCAGGAGTTAGGAGTGCATCCTGGAGCCCCAATTCCCAGCTGAAGAAAACCAGCCTTTGGAGAAACCCACTTGGCTGTTGGTCTCCATAGTTTTTAATGTGTGCCTCGCTTTGAGGACTTTTCTGGGCCCAGCATCGAGGTCTACACATTCTAGAGACAGGCAATCCTCTGGCATTACTGTGCATCATTTGGATGACCTCTGGCCTCCATCTTCCCCTCACTCCCTGTGCCCCACCTCAGCCTGAGGAATGAAGGCCAAGTTAGCTGCAGTAGGGGCTTAGGGCTGGGCTAGCTGTCAGGATGGAGACCCAGAGAAGCAGTGGTTGGCAGTGTCCAGGCAAGAGGTAAGCCAATGTGGGGCTCATTCAAGGTAAAATGAGAATCAGAATCCAGGGGCTGAGAGAACAGCCCTAGCATAGCCGAACACAAGAGACCCATATTTGAGGACAGCAGGTCTGAGCGTAAGTTAGTGAGATATTGTGGGTAAGAGATGCCCAGGGGCTTCATTTCCTAAGCTTTATTCTCCTTTTGGTGGTGGGGAATTTTGGCACAGACTGGAGTGGTTAATAACGTTGCCTGACATTGTATAACTAATGTAGTAGTCATTTTCCACTACTGTAATAAAACACTCAAGGCTGGGTAATTTACAAAGAAAAAGATTTCTTTTGCTTATGGTTCTGAAGGTTCAAGGGCATGATGTTGTCTTCTGCTCTGATGAAAGCCTCTTGACAGCAGAAACACACATGTTTGAAAAAGAGCACAGCGGTTGGTGGTGACTCACGCCTTTAACCCGAGCATTTGGGAGGCAGAGGCAGGCAGACTGTAGGCATTCTTCTTTAGGGCTACTTCACTGGGTTCTTTTGCTCTACATGCTTTCCACCCTACTCCACCCCTATCCCTTCCAACCTCCAACACTAGGTAAGAGAGAAAGAAGGTTAGAAGGGGAAAGAGGGCATCTATCTTATTAGACTACTTCCTGCTGATTAGGGGCATTGAGTTCCTTGGGGCAAGTCCAATCTTCCTTGTCAGGACATCCAATTTCTTCTTCTCATCTCTTTGCTCACAAACACTTGACACACCACAACAACAGCAACTGTGGAGCAGCAGCCGACACTGGACCTCTCATGATGCTCCCATTTATACCCTCTCAAGAGTGCCCCAGGATTTCAAATGTTAACCATCTGCAGCTGGCAGAAACCACGCCTCTCCTAGAGCATGAGACAATCATAGCCTACAGCTGTGGACAATCTGAAGCAGCCCCATATCCCACATCTGGGATTAAAACAAAAACATATTCACACAACTGGGTTTTTAAAGAAACGAACATTCTCACTACACAGATCTCTGAGTTTGAGGCCAGCCTGGTTACAAAGAGAGAGAGAAAGAGGAAAAGAAAAGGAGGGGGAGAGGAAGAGGGAGAGAGAGAGAGAGGGAGAGAGAGAGAGAGAGAGAGAGAGAAAGAGGTTATTCATAAAGATCCTCTTGAGGACTAATCAGCTCCCCATGAGACAATGAGGTTAATGACTTTCATGGGCATGTTCCCAGTGACCTGGCCACTCTACCTCTGCCTCCCACCTCATGACAATGCAGAGCAAGCCTTAAACATGTGAGCCCTTCATGAATAAGCCAAACCAAAACCCCTGCTATTTGAGAGCCAATGCAACCTTCTACCTTCCCCACGTGTCCATACCTCCCTTTGTTGAGTGTTTTCTTCTGGACCCACTAAAGGAAGATACTGTTTTCCTAACTTGACAGATATGGAAACTGAGGCCTATATCAGTTTCGATGACTCAGTTTGTAAGAGCTGGAGCTGAGGTCAATCAGGGTCTGTTTGGAGCATCAGTCGCCTGCTGTCAGTCACGCGGTCAGGAAGCCACTGCCAATCAGTGCTGGGCTGGTGGGAGAGGGAAGGGGGAGAAGAACGGAAAGCTCCAAAGCAGGACTAATTTGGGCCCTCTCTCTCCCTTTAGGTGAGCAGTGCCCCCCCTCAGCCCCCTCAGCCTATTGTCCCAGCCAAGCCTGTGCAATGTGTCCACCACGTGTCCACACAGCCCAGCTGCCCAGGACGGGGCAAGATGTCCAAGCTGCTGAATCCTGAGGAGATGACATCGAGAGATTACTATTTCGACTCGTATGCTCACTTTGGGATCCACGAGGTAACACATCCAGGCTGGGGGCAAGCAAGTGGGACAGGTGTAGCCCGGCCATTTCATTCTTGTTTTCAGGGGTGGCAAAGCACGTATGTCCAACTTCGTACTTCCTCAAAGTGACCCCTTCTGAGACCCCTAAACCCTGACCCTCTCTCTATCATGTAGTTGCCTTTGGAACAGTCATGGCTAAGGCAGGGCCTGGAACAGGTGAGTAGGTAGAGGTGGGTGTTTGTGTATTCTGTCTATAATCCCAGCCCTTGAGAATTTAAGGTGAGGTCAGAGAACTGCTGAGAGTTTGAAACCAGCCCAGGACACCTAGTGGATTCCTGGTCAGACCGGACTACAAAGTGAACTTCTATTCAAAACAAATGAACGGCAAGAAATGGAGGGGGAGGGGAGTGACCAAGGAGCGCTTTGGGGTTCTTTGTTTTCACCTTCCGGTCCTGTGTCCATCTCTAACCACCAGTCCCAGACACCCTGGGTAGCCTGCACGTCACTGCTACTGGCAAAGAGTTGCAATGCTCAGAGCCAATGCGCTGAGGCTGATCTCGTCTCTCCTGGAGGTTGTGATGCCTAATCATTTGTCCAAGGGCTAAGAGTGGGACATTGCAGACAGGAACCCCTCTGATACTCTGATTCCATCTTTGGAAGTCCTCAGGTGAATGCCCAGGCCCCTTCCCAAGAGGGAAACCTTGCATCAGCCCCAGGACAGAAGCAAGCCTCTGGGCTTTTGTGGGTACAGAACCCAGCCCCATGCCACACCTCATTGTGTAATTCCCTACCATTGTCTAACTGACCCCAATGCAGTTAGCATTGCCTGCTGCTTGCCAAGTGCTGGGCACAATTCTAGGCACGTCATATGTATCATTTCTGCTTGATCCTCTTAAGAACCCTATGAGGAAGGCTTGCCCATCATCCCTAAACAGAGTGAGGGAAGTACCTCGGAGGGAGCGAATGCTTACTGGCTCTGGCTCCCTGGCTGTGACGATGTCTCTGCAAACCAGCTCCTGTGGCTCCCTGGCGATGAAATGGTGCTGGAAGGTCTGCCAGGCTGCTGCTGGGGAGGTTTCTAACATGAGTAGTCAGCGGTTTTTAGTTGTGATATGCTTATTGTGTTCTGGGTGTCGTTCCAAGCATTTTGCATCATTGGCTCATCTGCTCCTCAGCTTAACCCTATACTGCTGCTGCTATTGTGTTCACAGGTGATCCAGGGCGTTAAACCGGCCCAACCCTTGTCCTAATCGTAGTTTTGCATAAGACTAGAAGCTAGTGAAGACAGCTAGAAAATCAACCTTTCCATTTGGGCTCAGGGATTTCATGCCTAACTGTCCTGTCACATGCCTTTTGGAGTGTTTCTTTCCTCCCTGCTTCCTGACCCCCACAGAAATCTTGTGGGTTGAGTGGTCTCAGTTGCTTCTGCTAGATCCTTGGCAGAACTCACAGAGGCAGAGAGTAGAGGAGGAGGACTCTCTGCCCTCTCCCCTTTTTTTAAGATCAGGGGCTTAGTGTTGCCCAGTCTAAGGAGGTTGGAGGTTCTCTGTGGTGAGTCTGGGCTTGTAGGGAGGACGAGGATCAGTCCTCTTTTCCAAGGGTCCTGGTCCCAGAAAGGGAGATGTCTACTCAGGAATGCTGCTGTTCTTTTGCATCATCCTTTGCTGGATTTCCCATCCAGCAATAACACAAGCTAGGGCTATGTAGATTCTGTGCAGAAGAGACTCCTCCATCCCAGAGAAAGGGCACACCTATGTGGCAGACTCTTAGAGCCTGTAGCTCTGGTTCCCGCTTCCGCTGACACGTGCTGTCTTAGTTTACTATGCTACTGCTGTCAAGAGCCACCATGGCCAAGGCAACTTTTAAAAGAAGGCATTTAACTGGAGACTTTAGAGTTTCAGAGGGTTAATCCATGGTCATCATGGCAGGAAGCAGACAGGCACGATGCTAGACCAGTAACTGAGAGTTCATATCTAATTCAAAACTGTGTGTGTTTGTGTGTGTGTGCGAGAGAGAGAGAGAGAGAGAGAGAGAGAGAGAGAGAGAGAGAGAGACCCTCTCTGAAAGAGATGATCCTGGACCTTTAGGTTCTTTCCATCCATGATTTCACTTAAAGAGGACTCAGGGAGTGTCCAGGGGAAGATAACCATGACCTTCCAACAGAACCCAGAATTGGTACTGAGGCCTTCAAAGGGGAGGGCATCTTCCAGGTCCGTAAGAGCCAGCAGGAATCTCAGCATCTGTTTGCTGGTCAGCGGTGGGTCTGGGACAGCAGCCTGAAAGAGAGTCCCTGCCTATGAGGCCTGACAGCTGGCCAGTACTTGTGTGCTAAATGCCTTCCACAGGTTCTATAATAGGCAGTTTTGGGGAATCCAACTTTACCCCATTAGCCTATCCCTGACACTTTTGTGAAACTTTCTGCATTTACTTAATCATCACATCAGCTCTAGAAAGTAGGTGCACTCATGGTACTGTTTTGCACACTGAAGCTGAGGTAGAGGACACACGGTGCAGGACTGGATCAGAGAGCTTAGCAACAGTGGTGTGAAGGCAGGGGTTGAGGCTTCAGCACCTGTGTGCATGGCCATATGCTCTACTCTGCTGTCTTCTGGTTCGTTGAGCATGTCTAGAGTACTCTTGCCTGTTCTGGGGATGGGACCTTGCACACTTGAGACACTGGGGTTTAGGGGGTCTCCTGCAGAGGGAGGTTTCAACTCAAAGTAAAAGCCAGAAAGGAACTCGGTCCAAGTAAAGCCTGACTTGATGGCACTGGAGCCGCCAACCTTGGGGCAGCAGAGGATGTGGCAGCTGAGCTTCAGAGTGTTTCTTGATTCCTTTTGCCTTCCACATCTCAAGAGCGTATTTTTCTCTGATCTAATGTAAATAAAAACACAGGAGAAAGAAACACAGGCAAAACTGTACAGCCTAGCCAAGGGGGTACATCGCTACAGTACCTGTGCACAGAGCTCTTAGAGGATGGGTAGAGACCAGCAGGACTAAATAGACAAGAGGACACAGGGCCAATCATAGTCAAATACTTTGACACTTGCTAATTGAGAACAGAAATATATTTAAAAGCTAATGAGGATATCCGTAGTTTTCAACCCACAAACCATCTGACCTAGTTTGTTACTTGTGGAGAATTGTATCCCTAAGCTACGGGAGATGTACGCATTTCAAGTACACGTGAAAATAGTCGTTGAGATACATCCTGTGCAGGATTTATTCGCTTTACATTACTGTGACAAAATGCCCAAGAAAGTCAACTTAGAAGGAAAAAGCTCAGATTTTAGAGGCTGTGGTTTGTAAGTGTGTAATCTAAGAATCTGGGCTCTCAAGGAGGTAGTAGTCCTGGTAAGAGTGCATGAAGGGACAGATGCTGGCCTCAGAATGGCCAGGAAATGAAGAACTAGGAAGGGATAAAAGTCCCAAATTGTCCCTTCTAGAGACACCCTTGTTGACCCAACTTCCTTCTACTAGGCTCCACCTTTTAAAGGTTCTACTGTCTTCACTAGTACCACTGTCTAGGGTCCAACCTTCAACACAGCAGTCTTTGGAAACCCTCAAGACCTGAACGTGCCATCACTCAACAAATCTCAATCAACAGCAAAAGACAGAAATCACAGCGACTACTCATGAAAGTAAATTAGAGCCAGACCTGGAGGCTCACACCTAACATAGCTACTCCTGAGGCCCAGGAAAGAGGGTCAAAAGTTCAAGGCCAGCCTGGGCTACAGTGAATTCCAGGTCAACCTGCACAAGCTGGTAAGACCTTGCCTCATAATAAAGGGTAGGAAAGAAAGGGAGTAGAAAAAGCCAGCGTTGGTGGTTATCTAACCTGTGTGAGGCCATAGAGTCAACCCCAGAACAGAAACAAACAAAATAAAAAACCTAACACAATTTATGCAAAAAGCCCTCAAGTGGTCAGAGATTAAACTATTATTCTTTACAATCCACATACAGAAAAGAAAACACAAGTGAAATTGGAAAGCATTCCAGATTACATGACTGTAAAAGACCGACCCATCAAAATGTGTGGGGTGCAGTTTAAGTAGTATTTACAATGATTCTTAGCCTGTAGGTCATGACCCCTTTGGGGGTTGTGTGTCAGATATCCCGCATCTCAGATATTTACAGTCTTATTCATAACAGAGGCAAAAGTACAGTTATGAAGTAGCAATAAAATAACTTACTGTTAGGGGTCACCACAACACGAAGAACTGTATATTGAAGGGTTACAGCATTAGGAAGATTGAGAATCACTGATTTGAGCAGGAAATTTATAGCTTTAAATGCTTCTATTAGGTACAAATCTTACAAAAAAAAAAAAAAAAAAAAACAAGAACCAAGATCAAAGCTTTCACCTCACAAAAGCAGAGAAAAATAGAACACAAACTCAAGTCAAAGAAAACAAACGGCACACATGAGAGCCCATTGCCGAAACAGAAGCGATATCTCAGTGATAGCGGAAACCATAAAAGCCCAAAGTTTTGAATTTGGCAGTGCACAGTAACTATATAAAGTAACTGATTTCACCGTGACATTTTCACAGTGAGTGTTGTTCGTTTTGATCTCATTTATCCCAGCCACCCACTTTTGTGCCCACCTTGATCTCTCCAAACCTCCCCTTTTCTTCTTCCACGTCTCTATAGACGACTGGGTTCTGCCTATGAGGGAAAGTATGCATGTCTTTCTTATTCGGTCTGGCTTATTGTGCTTAACATGGTGACCTCTGATTCCTTCCAGTTTCCCTCCTGCGATGTGCTTTCTTCTTGTTTTTGCGCTAGTAGTGCTCCATTGTGTAGGCATATGCTCAGGAATTGGGTGGCAGGATCCTATGTCAGTTTTACTTGCAGGTTTTGGAGACATCTCAGTACTGATGACTGTAGTGACAGCATTGCTTTCCATTCTCACCAGCTTTCCTCCCCACCCTCACCAGCATTGTTTGTTTTGTTTCTTGTTTTCCTGACAATAGTCATTCAGACTGGTGAGGATTTTAATACGCATTTCCCTGATTGCTAAGAATGTTGGTTTTCTTTCTTTTGCCTTAAATTCGTTGGACATTTTGTCTTTCTTCTTTGAGAAGTGTCTGTTCAGTTCATTTGCCCATTTATTGATTGGATTATTTGTACTCTTGGCTTTCATTTTCATAGCTATTTATATATTCTGAATATTAATCTCCTGCCAGATGTATAGCTGGCAAGAACTTCCTCTCACTCTACTGCTTCCTTTGCTCTGAGAAGCTTTTTAATTTCATGCGATCTCATTTGTCAAGTTTAGCTGCCATTCCCGCATTCCGGAAGCCCCGCTAGCAAGTCTTCGCCTGTGCCTAAGCCTTGAAGTGTTCTTTTCAAAGTTTCAGGTCTTACACATTAAGATCTTTGATCCATTTTAGGTTAGATTTTGTACGGGGTGAGAGATAGGGATCAAGTTACATTCGTCTACATGCGAATATCCAGTTTTCCTAGCACTGTTTGTTGAAAGAGCTATCTTTTCGCCAACATCTCTTTTCTCACTTTACAGAGCGTCATGGATTTCTGGGTTCTCTGTTCTATTCCTTTGGTCAGCGTGTTGGGTTTTGTACTAGCACAGTGCTGTTTTGGTCGCTGTGGCTCTTTGGTGTAGCGTAAGATAAGCTATGTGATCCCTTCAGCATTGTCTCTTTTGCTCAAGATTACTCTGCATTCTGGATTTATTTTTGTGCTGTTACAGGGACTTTTAGGTTTTTGTTTTTCTGGTTTTTTGATTGTCATGGGGATTTTAATGGGAGTTGTATTAAATTTGTTGGTTACTTTAATGTGGCCACGTTCACAGTTGTTATCCCATGAGAATATTTTTATTTTCTGGGTGTTTCCCTGGATTTCTTCCCAGTATTTTGTAGATTCCATTGCAGATGTCATTTACGTCCATGGTCAAGTTCTTCCTTACATACTTTTTTCTTAAGGCTATTGTGAATGATATTGTTTTTTGCATTTCATATTCATGATTGCTGTCTAAAAAAGCTACCTATTTTTGTACATTGATTTTACACTCTGAACGTGTTTGTCAGGGAAAAGATTTTTGTAGTTTTTACCATCTTTCAGTAAGAGGATCATGGCTTCCACAGATGGGGATAGTTTGACTTTTTCCTTTCTTATTTTTGTTCCTTTTTATATTTCCTCTCTCCTTACTGCTCTAGCTGAGATTTCAAGCATCATTCTGAATAAGTGCGAAGAAGATATCGTTCTGGGCTTATTCTCGAGTTTTAGAGGAAAAATTTTTAATTTCCCTATCCAACATACTATGGCAATAAGTTTGCTGTATGTCACTCAAAAGTTAGTTTTCAAAGACAAATTAAATTAACATTAAATTAATAACACTAACCTAGACTATTTAAGAAGGAGGAAGGGAGGAAGAGAGAGAGCAAGAGTGAGAAAGTGAGAACAAGTGAGAAGGAGAGAGAGAGAGAGAGAACCAGGGAAAAAGTGATTTATACCAGGAATCATACAAGAAATACAAATTGAAACCACAATGTTGTTGGATCCTATGCACTAAAATTGCTACAAATAAAAAGACCCAAGACACTAAGTTTCTCAGATGTGAAAGGCTGTCAGCCAACGGAGTTGATGAAAGCTTAAGGAGGACATGAGTTTAACGATTCCTTCTTGGATCTCTTGTGCTGTGCTATGCTGATCTTCCCCGTGGTTTTAGGCAGGCCTGAGCAGGTTTGGACATGAACGTCTTTTCTTGTAATTGTCAGCTGTCTTTCAAGCGGACTTGAAACCTGCTTCGTTTGGCATGAGGCAGGTGACCTGTGCATACCACAGTATCCTCATTAACTGCCCAGCAACGTCAGTAGTTCCAGAAGACGTTGCTGGGATGACTCAGTTGCCTATTATCCAGATGTGCTCCAGCGACCCAGATGTGTTCCCGAATGCCCTGAGCCCCTTTACTGCATCTTTGTCTTTCTTTCCCTGCAGGAAATGCTGAAGGATGAGGTGAGGACACTCACGTACCGGAACTCCATGTACCATAATAAGCATGTGTTCAAGGACAAAGTGGTGCTGGATGTTGGGAGTGGCACAGGGATCCTCTCCATGTTTGCTGCCAAAGCAGGGGCCAAGAAGGTGTTTGGGGTAAGCATGTCACCCTCTTTTGTGTTGGCTTCTGCAGAGTTGCCCCTGCCGCTGGCTTTCTCAGGACCTTTCTACAAAGACCCATCCTGGCCCGCCACCTCATTTTCTATTTTTGTGGTATGCTGGGATGGAACCTGGAGCCTTGTGCATGTTAGGGAAGTGCTGTACCACCAAGCCACCTCCCCAGCCTTAGTCCATCTCTCTTACTAGAGGATCAAAGAAAATCAATCACAGTACAGTTCCAATACAATCACAACTGTCATCATCACCACCATCACTCTCATCATCATCACCATCATCACTATCAACAGCAACACCAGGACCATCACTGCTACAAGCCTTCCTTGTTTCAGGCTTGCTTCTCTCAAACCTCCTCATCAGCATGGAACCCCAGTGCCATGAATCCCAGTGACTTTTAGTCCATCTGGTGACCCTATATTGTCCCTTGTATGGCTGAGAGCCAAGTTAGTGCCAGCCTCAGTGAGGCTCAGCAGGGGACAGCAACACACTGTCCCTGGTACCTGTGTCATCAAGGGATACAGCTCAGTTTCTGCCAGGGCTCTGCTTGGTAATTCCCAGTGCTGACTTGTCATAGTCTGTCTGCCATAACTGGCTCTGGCCCTGCCAGGTTTAACCTGTTTCTTTCCCAATAGCTCATTTCAGTTGCTCCTGTTCCAGGCTCCTCCTCTGTCCACAGTCCACTCCTCTGAGGAGGGAGGGATGTTGTGGGGAACATTGGAAGCCATGGTCAGGGATTAGCTGTAAAAAAAAAACACAGGATTAGGTGGATTTGAGGTGAGAAACCGAAGCTAGAGAGACCTGGAGGAAAGCTAGAAGAAAGAAAATGAAGTAGAAAGTAAAGAATGAAGTGAGCAGTGAGACTAGAAACAGAGGAGGAGGAGGAAAGGGTGATGTCCAAGAGTAAAGAAGAGGACCACAGTCTAGCCAGTTGGTTCCCCAGGGTAGGTGGTCTCCACGCATGATATCCCTGGACTCAGCTCACTGTCAGTCATCCAACTACCTTAAAGGGGCCGCAGCCTGTTGCAAGAGGCCTGGGAGGCAGTTAGGATGTGACCAGCTGTCTGTCTGAAGATGCTAATGTGTTCTTCGATGCTAGCATCAGGAGCCATGTGTGCATGGGGTACCAGGGTAGCACGAAGAAGACAGGAAGCCCACCCACAGGGAATGGAACCTGGAAGCCAAGGGCCTGCCAACCGAGGAAGGGTCAGTCCATTCAGGGCACAGCCAGTGGCACCCGTCCCCTTAGTTATCACTTATATATCACTTACTTATTTCCTGTCCCAAAGGTAGACATTGGCAGAGACCATCAGGTTAACCCTCAGTGACCCTTTGCAGCAATCTCTCAAGAGAGCTGACTCTTCCTGAGCCCCAGGGCCTTATCCCCAGCTCTTTGTCAGAGAGCCAGACAAAGCAGCAGAAAGGTCTTGAGAAATGCTCCTCTGCTCCTCTGACAACACAGCCTAAGCCCCTGGGATGGGTCTTGGACTCCAACCATTCTCATGAAGTCCTGCTCTCAGTTGATGATAAATTTATTTCTCAAATACTTTTGTCCTTTCTGAGAGATTCTGGGACCCTGAAAAGACTTCTATGCAGAAGGGAATAGATTCTGTCAAAAAGAAGAGTTCACAGCAGGGTTGTGTGAGTCAGCTTTAGTTACTGTAGGAAAATAACTGAGAAAATCGATTTCTTTTTTTTTAAACTGTTTTAAGAATCAGATCTATCTATCTATCTATCTATCTATCTATCTATCTATCTATCTATCTATCTATCTATTATTTCTGCAACATTCTGCCTACATGTGTGTCTGTGTGCCAGAAGAGGTCACCAGATCTCATTATAAATGGTAGTGAGCCACCATGCAGTTGCTGGGAATTGAACTCAGGACCTTTGGAAGAACAGCCAGTGTTCTTAACTTCTGAGCCATCTCTCCAGGCTGGAGGCAATCAATT
Organism: Psammomys obesus; assembly: GCF_907164565.1. NCBI lineage: Eukaryota > Metazoa > Chordata > Mammalia > Rodentia > Muridae > Psammomys > Psammomys obesus. Next base: position 3,334,143 of record NW_026590905.1, on the reverse strand, counting down.
TCAAAAGATGGAAGGTTTTGTTTGGTTCACAGTTTCAAAGGTTCTAATTCATGGTCAGTTGGTTCCTTGGTTTGAGACTGTGATGAGAGCAATTGATGAAGGAAGGCTTCACTTCTGGTGGGAAACAAAAGAGGAAATAAGAAGATGAAGGGCATATAATCCTAATGTCACACCCAAGGACAGGAATCTAATGACCTAAGTTCCTCCCAACCAAGTTCCACCTCATAAAGCTTTCATCAGTGCCAGCAGCACCAACAGTCTGAGGGCTGATCTGTCAACACAAGGACCTTTAGGGAACACTTGTCCAAATCTGCTCACTGTTCAGAGTTAGCTTGTGTGTGTGTGTGTGTGTGTGTGTGTGTGTGTGTGTGTGTGTGTGCCTGCGTGCCTGCCTTAGTAGAGGGGAACCTTAGGACCAGCCCAGAGAACTGTCCTGAACTTCCTGTCCAAGAATGTGCCCACTTTACCCAGGCAGGCCTTAGTGATGGGGTGTAGAGGGAGGCTTAGCCCTGCCTCCACCCCTCCTCAGGACCTTAGTCTGTCCTCCCTTTTCCCATCCCTCTCTCTGAAGTGTGGTGAGAACAGTCAGCTACTACTCCTTAGTCTCCAGCATAGACATAGGGTCTCCACAGCTGGATTTAGGTCTCTAGGCAAAGTGGTCAATTTTGTAACATGACACCAGCCACTAAAATCAGAGGGCCAGATTTTAGTTTTGTAGCTACCACATATTTATTGTGTGGCTGTGGCCAAGACCATGCGTCTCTCTGGACATCAACTTTTCCATCTATTCAGTTGGTTCTGGGTGTTGTGTCAGATTGCCAGTACTGTGGCAAATATACCTGAGATAATCAACTTAAAAGGTAGAGAGGTTTATTTTGACTCAGTTTTAGAGTTCTTGGTACATGGTCATTGGCCCTGTTGCTCCAGGCCTGTGGTGAGGCAGCATATCGTTGTAGGATCATTTGGTGAAGCAAAGCCACTTCTCTCATGGAGGCCAGAAAGCAAAGAGAGGAAGAAGAGGAGAAACTGAGGTCTCCATATTCCCACTCAAAGACATGTCTACAATTACCTAACTTCCTCTTACTAAATGCCATTGTTTCCCAGGAATGCCAGGTACTGGAATTTTTCCTAGCTTTCAACACATGGATCTTTGGGGACTTGAAAGGCTCAGAGTGTAGCAGGCAGCTGTACTTTTTAAAATCCCTGTCTCTTTTGTTCTGTGTCCTTTCTAGATCGAATGTTCCAGCATTTCTGACTACTCAGAGAAGATCATTAAGGCCAACCACCTGGACAATGGTAAGGCCCACCTCTGAGCCTTTCCACATTGGTGGGTTAGTGGCTTGCGCTCTCCAGTTCAGGCAGCACTGGTGGGCACAGGAGGGGCGAGCACAGACCATGTGGTTTGCAGGAGGTACACCTTACACTGAAACTCCAGCTCACAGAACCTGTTCCTGGAGTGTGGCAAGCCCCTGTCATGCTAGTCAGGTTACACCTGTCCCACCTGAGCTAGCCTTGTCTGTGACTGAGTTCCGGCCATCATGCCTTCTGCTGGAGCCAGCTGTAGGCTGGCAAGTCTGTAAAGTGGCAGTTGATGTTCTTTTTCTTCTGTGCTCTCCACACTCCCCTTCATCCTCCTCTGTCACCTGTACCAGGGATTTTGTCCAGAATGTCTGCCACAAACCTGGGTATTGACAGCTTTGTTGTCCATTAGATTGTGCTGGGGAGTGAGGCTTTGCTTAGGCTAGACTCTGTTTACAAGGAGAGACGTGTTCCCTTCCCTTCCCATGACCTGTGTCATTCCCAGCCTCCTCTCTCAGTGACCCATCTTCAGACCTGCAATAGTCCCTGACCAGGCCACCTCCTTGCAATTTTTCTCCACCAGCAGGACTGATGACAGTTGCCAGGCCCCATGCTCAGCGCTGAGCTACAGTGTGCTCGCCATTATAGGAGCGTACCTGGTGCTGGGTGCAGGTGGAGGAGGGGAGCGGCAGGTAGATCAGGAGCCACATTGTGAGGAGTGGGTTGGAACAGAGGCCAGGCTGGCAGGGGCAGGGGGGTTATGGTACTGGGGTGCAGCATCTGGGGCAAGGTCAAGAAATTAGGATCATGGAGGGATGGGCATTTCTGAGAAAAGTAGTTTGGGATCCTTGGCAGGCCTGGAAGCAGGGTGGAATAAGAGGCTGGGAGCCTGGGTAATGAGGAGTTGGCTAGCCTAAGCTTCCTATCCTGAAAGACCAAGGACAGAGCCCTGATGGATCCCAGAATTCTTCTGCCCTCCCATAGGGTGCGAAATGTCCCTAAGGGGCTGACCTGAGAGACCAGGACTGCTTTCACGACACACTACTTTGAAGTAGGTCACAGGCCTACTTCAGTGTGGCTTCAGCCCGCCACCTGTGCTGTTTGCTGCTTGACCCAGTTGCTGCAGACTCCACTAAAGATGGGAGCATTATTCGTTCCACAAGCTTCTCCATGTGTCACCATGAGCCTGGCTCTGGGGACAGGGCAAGGAATAGGAGAGCTGAGGTCCCTGACCTTGCTGAGTCTGCTTCCAGTGGGGAGCAGAATTACACATGCTAAAGAGAGCAGTGACCGGTCAGAGAAAAAGCACACGGTAACAATGCTCTTCTGATCATTTGGGTGGTAGGGTCTCTGGGGACCTGCCACTCATGTTAGGCTATCTGCCCTCTGAGGCAGCACATTCAAGTTCAAGTTTGTAGGGCATGCTAGGAAACAGGCTGACCAACTGTCTGTTTTCTGTGGCTATAACAGAATATCTGAGACTGGGAAATTTATAAAGGAAAGATGTTTAATTTGGCTCACCATTCTGAATGCTTGGAAGTCCCAGAGTGGCTGGCTGTACCTGGTAAGGGACTTGTAATGTTTCAACTCACAGTGGAAATGTGGGAGGGCAAAGAGGTCTGTTCTCAGCATGACTGATACTTCCCTTGAGAATAGTACTAATCCATTTGTTGGTAGTCTGTTCCCATCACCTGACATTCTGCTGGGCCCCATGTCCTAACACTGTCATACTCAGAAATCAAGGATCCTGCACATAAACATTTGAGGCCATGCTCGACCCAAACTACCAAGTTCAGAGGAGAAGAACTTTGTGCAGGATTGAACTGGCCATGCTCAGGGAACAAAAAGGCCCATGGTCACAACATGGAGAGGGAAGGGAAGAGAGAGGGAGGCAGAGTGATCCAGCTCAGACATGGCTGGATTTCTTTCTGCGGGCCAGGAGATCATGTTGGAGGGTCTTTAAGCAGAGGAGGAGTCTTGCTGATGGTGGACACATTGGGATGGGATGCAGACACAAGTAACACAAACACATATTGCAGAGGCTCCAGAGAGAGGTGTGTGGCGTGAGAGGAAGCCGCAGAGGTGGAGAGAGATGAGCTCTGTCATAGCCTCAGAAGCAGAGGCCAAATGCTGCTGCTGAGCTGGAGAGACCGTGTGGGGAGCAACAGACCACACCGAAGGAGGCTGTCTGCAAGCAGAGGGCTCACAGGGGCAGCAGGAGTGAGAGGGAAACCAAGAGCTCATTTTGCCGGTGATGGGCTTGAGGTGGCCCACCTTGGGTATCCAAGTGGGTATGTTGGGGAAGACTTGGATTTATGTGTCTAGGGCTCCAGGGGGAGTCACTGGAGGAGACTTCCATTTGAGGTCATCAACATGGTGATGTTACTCAAACGATTTAGGAGGAAAGACAAGGATACGGCTGAAGGACCACGCATCATTTGGACATTCTGCAGGGGAGGAAGGGCCAGCAAAGAAGCAGAGGAGATGCTACCTGGGAGGTGGGTGAATATTCAAGAGCATCCCAGGGAATGCTAAGAGGTGAGGCAGGATAATGCTAGAGAAGCAGCAGTTGGATTTGGCCACACAGTCGGGATAGGCATTACCAATGAGTACTCAGTGTCGCAGGGTCCAGAGTCCAGTTGGAGTAGGATTAGGGGAGGCTATGATGTGGGGATCACAGAACTATTTTTTTTCCAGTAACAGGCAGTGGAAAAAATGGAATAGTAGCTATGGAGGCTATAGGGATCAAGGAAGGGAAAGGAGCTGGGAATATGTGTGTGATTCAACAGGAATACAGGAAGAGCTGTGTGAGACATCAACCTTGAAGGACTAGCTGCGGATTATAGGAAGACAGTGACCTTTGTCATGGAGTAGGGACAGTTTAGACATAGTAAGGGGGCCATCTAGATGGAGGTGGTTGGTGGCCCAAGGCCTCTAGTTTGTTGTTTCTATTTGCTCCATGATGTGAATGCTGTTTTAGGCAGAGAAGATACAGAGGGAGGGAAGGGAGAGAAGAAAGGCTGGGGTGCTCTTTGGAGGGCTTGCTTGGGTAGTGAGGGCTGCTGGGAAGTGTGCTTTTCTCTTAGAGAGCTGTGGACCCCGCTGTGCAGAGAGCCCAGCCCTCATTGTTCTGTGGCGTTTTTCTTTTCTACACTCACTGGTTCCTATGTGAGGCACTGAAGGTTGCCTGGCTTTGATGAGAAGACAAGGCAGAGTGAGAGAGCATCCAGAAAACAATGATAACAAATTGATGACACAGTCTGTTTCTGTCAGCTTATGTTTCTGCTATGAAATATGGAGACCAACTATTTATGAAGATGTTTGTAGTTCAATTTTAGAGGTTAAAAATAAGAATGAGGAAGCAGAAGGGAAGGACGCATGGGGCCAGCCTCCCTCCTTTTGAGACACTCATTTTGCAAGAACCCAGAGGTCCAAGAGAAGTAGCTGATGCCTCCAGTGACCTAAGGCTGTCCACTTAAAGGACATTACATTAATGCCACCCTGGGGACCAAGCCTTTGACACATGGGCATTTGGGGAAACATCAGCCATTTTCAAGTTGTGGCGGAATCTAGATTCTTCCTTAAAGAATCTTCCTTCTATAAGGAAGCAGAGCGAAGGGAAGGGAGATGTTGGCAACGGGGCCAAGGCTGGGGCACTGTATGAGCAGTAAGTGTCATAGCCATTAGCAATGACCTCAGACTGAGCAGGGCAAATGTCGTTTAGACATTGGGACCTCTGACCTCTGGCTTGGTGTCTAGCATCTCTTAGCTCCCTGAGCAGGGATGGGGACAAGTCTCTTCTGAAAAGCGGTTGACCTGGACAGAGGGAGGACAAGTGTCTTGTCTACCTGCTGAGTATGGAGAAAGGAAGCCAGTCCACTCTTTCTGTATAAGGGTGATGCAGCCTGCCATTCTCTTGTCCTCCCCCTCCCCCATCCCTTCTTCATTCTTCTGAAATAGGCAAGTGATTCCTCCCAGTTAATGGATGTGGAAAGTAAGGCAGGGGGCAGTGAGGGCCAAGGAAGGTCAGGGCAGAACACTAGCCTGAACTCTTGGTCCTGCACTCTGTGTGTGGATGTGGAGCTCTCTCAGCACCCACAGTCCTGGAAGTGGGAACGGGGTGAGGTTAGACAGAAGCAGACTCAGATTTGCTGTCAGGGATACTGGCTCATTCCTTGGCTCCAGGAGCCTTCCACTTTGACTAAATTAGCCCTCTGTAGACTTCCTTGTACGGTAACTCCCAACCTCTGGGAACTGCCTTTCCCCCTGTATTCCCCCCTCCTTTTTTTTTTTTTTTTTTTTTTTTTTTTTTTTTTTTCTTCTTTTTTTTTTTTTTTTTTTTTTTTTTTTTTTTTTTTTTTTTTTTTTGCTGCTGGTTGAATTGATTATTGTTCTTAATATTGTCACAACATATTTGGAGCAAGTTAGTTCTTGGGGAGATACTTTGAAATCCTGTAAACATTCCATTCCCCGTTTGTTGTATCTATCTCCCTATCTATCTGTCTATCTGCCTATCTATCTATCTATCTATCTATCTATCTATCTATCTATCTATCTATCATCTTTATCATGTATCATCTATACATCATATAACTCTACCATGTATCTTTCATCTACCATCTGTATCTATCTATTATTTCTGTATATATTATTTTTGCTGTCTATGGCTATAATCTATCAGCCATCTATGATCATTTCTATCATCTATCTGTCCTTCATCTATCATCTTGTTATCATGTCTTTTTATAATTATTTATTTTCTATTAACACTTTTACTGTGCACCCATATTGTACTTAGTGGGTTCTACCTGGCTATCACTACTTATTTTGATACTCTAGTCATCCCTGATTGGGTCCCTGAAAGCATCTTAAATCCAGCTCCTTGTACTTCTTCCCCACTCTCACCCTCCTCCTCCACCTTAAAGGGCCCTCTTCCGCTGTAGGGCACCACTGTCTCACCCAGTAGAGTCCTCTGAGGAATATCGTCCTCTCCAGCTCAGTGTTGGATGGCCAGGCTGGCCAGGCTGGGTCACTGTCTCCCAAATCAGGCTTCCGCAGTCCATGCTGAGCCCTGCAACGTCTCTACCTCCCCCTTCCCCAGCATCACGGACATGTACTTTGCTCAGCCCCAGCTCATCCATTTCATGCTCTGGATTTTTATGGCTCATGCTTGGTTCTGTTTGGTCTAATGCTTAACTAAAGCAAAGGTCTATGAAAGCTAGACTGCTGTCACCAAAAGTACATTGTCACCGTCCCTATGTCTCAGGGTTATGCCGCATATACACGGCACCAACAAGCGAACCTGGGCCCAGTGGCCTTCATTGCTTTTCTTTCTTTTCTAGAACATGTAGGCGGGGCTGGTGGCATCGCAGCAGGCCATGCCCCCTACATCAGCTTACTCAGCCTTGGCGTGCGTCCTCTACAGAGGACAGCTTGACTGCATGAGTGCTTCCATGGAGATGAGTTAGACATGCCGCCGCCACCCGTTGTATGAGTGTCAGCAGTGTGGGCGGTAGGCCATAAATAACAACACTCACACAAAATACCTGCTCCCGCACCACTTCTGCGGGGCTCCTGGGGTGGGCTTATTCACATGGAGACACACCTACAGGAAGCCACTGGCACAGATAGGCCACCTTCACGTGTCTCCATCCACACGTGGCTCATGTCACTATCCTCTGACTTAAACGCTAGCGAATTATTATCTCCTTCACCACAGAAACTGTGTGGCTGAAGAAGCACTTCTGAAAATTCCCTCATTTGTGAAGATTGACCTCAGGGCAGGGATAATTCTGTGAACAAAAACAAACAAATAATAATTTAAAAAAAAAAAAAACAGTAACAAAAGAATAATCCGTTTACTCTCCATAAAACCGAAGGTACCTCTCTGTTTTCTTCACCTTGGGCATGTGCCTAAGATACTTGTCACAGATGGAAGAGATCTTAGGATAGCTGGTACAACACTGTGGCAGTGGATACAAGGGTCTCTGCAATCTAACTGTGAGGACTTTCCTGCATCATTTCACACCACAGAGCTAACTGCTTTGTAGAGTGGGTATATTGAGGCACAGTAAAGGGTTGTTAAGAGAGGAACAATGAGGCAGGTCAAATGTCAAGTACCTGACTTTGCATATATCAGGTACTCAGCAAATGTTAGCTGTGTGGTTTTCAAATTGATAAGGTACAGAGCTGATCCTGCTGTAACTGTGAGTCAGTTCTGAGTTCGGCGCGTGTGCAATCTTGGGATGATTCTATTGACAAGACCCCCCTGTCGGGCACCTGGGCTGCTGCTGGTCATCGAAAAGTGGTCCACTGAGGTGGATTCTACCTCCCTGTTGTCCTCCTAAAGTTCTGTTTCTTTTCTCTTGGACCACACAAGCCAAGAGTTCCCTTCCCCCACATCCTCAGGCTATTTATCCTACTTTTTCCCTGGCTGTGCGTCACTGGGCCTTGGCTGAGCCCCTTTCTTCTGGGTCAGACAGACTGTGCTCTGTAGTTCCCACTGGCACTTTGGCAGAGTCTGTGTCAAATGGTTACCAGCTGGTGATCAATGGCTGTGTGTGTGTGTGTGTGTGTGTGTGTGTGTGTGTGTGTGTGTGTGTGTGTGTGAGGGGGGCTCCTCACAGGCTGCTGCCAGGAATTGTCTCCTACCTACTGGATGTCTCCTACCTACTGGATGCTCGGTTAGGTGGAAGGCTTACTGAGAGACATACTTTCCATTCATTTAAACGTCTGAGTTGTTCAATTTAGTCTCCACTACAAACCAGCAAGATTCTCATTCATCCCTTCCCTGGGGTCCTGGCCCCCACAGCATGCTAGCTGCATGTTTGGTGGCATCCCATAGGAAACATGGAAGTTTTTGCAGGATAGCTACAGTCATCTCCATAGTGATCAACTCTGGAATGGAATATGAGACTGGTTATGAGCCTGCATGATAACTTGCTGTTGACTCCATTTGAATGCCATTGAGTTGATACTTACCTTTCCCCATGTTGGGACACCGCATGAGCTATTTCTGACTCACATCCATCTGGGAGAGTGCAGCTAGGCATCTAAGATGAGTCACTGTGTGAGCCTCAGTTTCTTCTGTGAAATGGGAACATGTAATGGCGATTCAGACCTCATGGTGTCACCAAGCAGTTACTGCTATAAAGCTGACAAAGCCCATAGCAGCTCTATACGAGACCCTGTAAAGCCATAAACAACAGACCTGAGGAAAAGGTGCAGTCACTTCAGTGCCTGGGAATTGGTCCTTATGCGTTTCCACCACCCATACTGTCAAATTCTAAGGACCCCATTTTTATTCCTTGGAGATCCAGTCAAATGTCTCTAGCACACCACTGTATGAAAGAGAACAGCGCTGGTGGGCAGGCAGAAGCCAGTATCTGTTAGCCATTCTTAGTATTATCACCTCATTTATTAGCTTGACAAATAATGCTGTCAAAAGAAGAAATGAGATTAATCACGTAAAACTGTTTTGAATGAACCTGTACCAATAGCTTCAGGCAATTGCCTCTCCTTTTCCTAACTGCAGAGAAACGATCCATTAGTAATTTTATTGATTCATCCCTTCAAACATTATCGTCCCATATGCCAGGCCCCGTGATAGGTATTAAAGGAGTTAACCATGTGACTAGGAAAACAAAAATCATTGCTGTCACGAAGCTTCTAGCCTCACAAAGATGCGTGGTCACAAAAGCAGGGAACACAGACTACTGTGTAGTTAGAGGTCGTGAATGTGCTTAGAGAGAACAAGTGAGGAAGTTGGGGGGGGGACACGTGTTCCTGTGTACATAAGCATGGACAGTCATGCAGGTGTGTGGGAGCAGCTCAGGGGCCTGCTTCAGACAGCCTCTCTTAACTCTGCCCGAGTGGTCGCCTGTCCCCAGTCAGCTGCAGGGGAAAGGTTTACAACCTAGTCATCATGCATATCTATTGCATTAGCAGATAGATAGGTTAGTGCTTCTTTCTTTCTCAACTCTCCACCCGCCCCCTAGCCACATCCCCGCTCTCCCTGTGTTCCTGCTTCCCTTCCATGATCCCTTCCATGTTAAGTATCAACAAGCACTGGTGGTAAAGGAACACTGTTTTAAAGAAAGGGCCTTGAGGCAGAGGCTTGAGAGAGAGAGAGCAGAGGCCAGCCATGTTGAAGGAACAGGACAAGCATTTTATATAGGGGAACTAATGTACAGTTGTTCCTCAATGCCCATGTAGGATTGGTTCCGGGGACCCCCTGAGGATAGCAGGAACCAATCGTGCTCAAGTCCCTTTAATAAAGTGGCATAGTATGTATGTATGTATGTAAGTATGTATGTGGATTTTGAATGTTACCTGTGCCTACCCTCTACATATTTTAAATCCTCTCCACATTCCTTAGAACATCTAACGCCATGGAAACACTATGTAAATAGTTGTTAGCCGATGCCTCCTAGGGAATAAAGACAACAAACACAGCTCAGCACAGACAACCACCTACTTTTCAGTTCTTCTTGATTCCTGGGTGGTCCAATCTGTGGATGCAAAGCCTACGGTGGAGGGCCCTCTGTGTAAATCCCCTGAAGTGAGGGACATTTTTTTTTCTGTCCCTTGTAGGCTTCTGGTCTGGTTAGAGGGTAAGAATAAGCCCTGGGGGGGGGGGTGATATTCTGGGCACTTGAGCCTAGCAGAAGGCATTCTGTGCAGTGTAATTTCTTTCTTAATATCCATGAGGGCCAGGCCTGCAGAGTCATCTGCCCTTGGCCAGTTGTGTTCAGTGTTAAGCAGATTAGAGCCAGCCAGTGCTTTTCAGTGTTCATGGATGGCTTGGGGTGGGTAGGAGTCCTCAGATGGCTTTGTCGGAGAGAGTATTTAATACAGCCAAAACTTCAAGTAAGATACATGGTGGGTGCTGTCTCCGTTAGAAAACACCTCTGGCCAAGGTCAATAGGTCTTTGGAGCCCCAGTTTAGCAGACTGGTTCCCCAAATCCTGCAGGGATCCAAAGCTGTTTAGGACAGGAAGCATGCCCTGGGGGAGGGGTGGAATCTCAACTTCCCAGTTCTCAGCTGAATAGGGATTTGGACCAGGAGAGAGTACCATTTTGCCGTATGCAGTACACCAAGGCCCACCTACGCCACTTGTAATGGAGTGTGTTGGGTAAAGATAAAAACTGATGGTTTCTTTACTCTGTTACCAGCGCCCTGTAGTGTGCAGGCTCTGATTCTGTGAGAGAGATTTATTGCATACCTGGGCCCTGGAGAACACAGGGCACAGAGGCAAGGTATGGGTTGATGCCAAGATGGTAGTTCTGGCCAAGCCTAGCTGCCTGCCATTGCTCTGTCTTTCCTTCCATGGCTTACATGAGCAGCCTTGAGAAGGACAGGACAGTCCTTCCCTTCTTCAGCTTCTGTCCTTTCTGCCTTTCATGTACTTGCTGGATGTGCACAATGATCCCAGGTGATGGGATCACCTGGAAACGGTGGTCCTCATTCGGGAGGTAGGGAAGGGAGCCTCACTGAGGCTGTGTGAGTTTCTCAGGTGACTCAGTGGGCCAGGTTTTGTCTCTATAACTTGACTGACTCTTCTAAACTCCAGTTTTCTTAGTAGGCATGTGAAAGCAGCCACATTGTCTCTTGGAGGATGGTTAAGTGAATACCTGTGAAATCACTCTTCAAGCTGCTTTTCCAAATGCTGATAATGTTTTCCTCATAGACCTAGGACTGGTTTGTAGATCTTCAGGGGTTTTTTTGTTGTTGTTTTTTAATTGTTTGGTCATCTACCTTTCCACATAAGAAGTTTAGAATGTTTGTGGAGAGTCAAGTACTCTGCTAGGTATTAGAAACAGGAGCTAAAATAGGCAACTATTTTAGTCATGGGCTCATGCCTAAAGAACATTGTGGTGACTGTAGGTGTCACCAAAAAAGGAGATCAAGCAAAGTGCACAGAGCGAACGAAGAGGGATTTTTGTGGTGGTTATAGTGACAGGTATGGGAGCTTCATGAATCATAATGGGTTTTCTGTCCTGAGCAATGTGACTTATTGGTCACTTTTCTATGGGATAGAATTAGCTCTTTGATGGGCAGGTTGCTCATTCCTACAATCTAGTACTTGCGAGGCTGAGGGAGGAGGTTCCCTATAAATTCAAATCCAGTCCAGGATACATAGTGAGTTTCAGGCCAGCCTGGGCTGCAGGATGAGAGCATATCTCAAACTGTAAGTAAATAAAAATAAACACAAATAGATAATTAAAATTAAATGGCAGACCATGAACCCCAGGCCTCATGGGGCCATCTGATTTTGATGGATACATTGAAATCCCAAACAAGGTTAGGCTAGCCTGATTTACTTTGTAATAATCACTCAAATAAAAAAGAAAGAAAGATCCCATTAAAAGCAACAACGATGAAAGGGGAGGAGGTCCTCCCCTATCAGTGGACTTGGAAAGGGGCAGGGAGGAGACCAGGGAGGGAGTGTGGGGTTGGGGAGGGAATGAGGGAACAGGATACAGCTGGGACACAGAGTTAACAAAATGTAACTAAAAAGAAAAATAAAATTAAAAAAAAAAAAAAGCAACAACGACTAAATTCTGGTTTTCTAATTTTCCAACTGAAGCCACAGGGTAAAAGCTCCCAAGTTAGAGCTGATGGCTCCCCACGGTACATTTAGCTATGATTAATCACTGTAAAATTTATGAGCCGGGGTCCTGTCGCAGCTAGTCGAACAAAATTTCCATCATACTTATGGCCTGGAAACACAGCTCCAGACAGTGACCTCAAAGCCACCTTGAACGGATGCTGCCCCGGTGATGTGGGGTCTAGACTGGGCAAGGGGTTCTGCAGCCTAGCTGTTCTTAGCCTTGGGGGCACCAGCATTCACCCCTCAAAAAGTCTCTCTGCAGAGAAGGCCAGCCACATGCTCTGTGAGAGCCAGTAGCCCCCAAGCAGCCAACATGTGCCCTGTCCCAGGCGGCCACACCTTACAGCTTGTGAAACTAAACATGGATGTTGAGGTGTTACAGGTGTTGGCCGTGGACATCAAGAGAGTGTCTCTGGTGAATTCTGTTTGGGTCTATTTACTTTCCTCATAGCTGATACAAGCAAACTTAAGGAGGAGGAAAGAGTTTATGGCAATCAGTTTGAGGGTCACCTCGGTCCTGGTTGAGAAGGCATGGTGGTGGAATAAAGAAGAGGTCATGTTGTATCTGTAGTCAGGAAGCAGAGGGAGATGAATGCTGGTGTTCACTCCCCCTTTCATCTATTAGGGTACCTAGTCCTAGGATACACTGCCAACATCCAGGTTGGTCTTCCCTCTTCCCTTAACTATTTCTGGAACATCCTTATAGACGCATCAGGAGGCACAGTTCTTGATTCTAAATCAAGCAGGTGATGGAGCTGTGGAAACAGACTATGTATGATTTTAGTGTAGCCTGACAGATGCATGTGACGGGATATTGCTTGGGTGTCTCCCCTGTTCCCTGTGCTGACTCATTAGTAACTATTTTCTGATCAGTATGGGGTTATAATAGATAAGTATACAGATAGGTAGACAGACAGATGGATAGATACATAGATAATACATTTATTATATACAGACATACATGGGTGATGGTTCTACTGACTGTCAACTTGACTTGGGGGATAGTCTCCAGGCACATCTTTGAGGGAGTTTCTATATTAGACTAACTGATGTGGAAAGCCCATCCTACCTGTGGGCAGCACCATCCCAGGGGCTAGAATCCAAGACTGAATAAAAAGAGAAAGGGAACTAAGAACCAGCATTCATCTCTGACTCCTGATTGTAGATGCAGAGTAACCGGCTGCCTCGTGTGTCTGCCGTCATGACTTCCCCGCCAATGGACTATGTTCTCAAGCTGTGAGCCAAAAATAAACCCTTTTTCCCCCTTTAAGTATCCCTCTTTAAGTACACTTTCCTCCTTTAAGTATCTCTGAGGTCATCATAGATAGAGCTTTGCCTTTAAGCACCCAGAGTGGAGGTGTAGGATCCCAGAGGCAGATAGGGGGTCTTATCCTTGGCTATAAGGAGACCATGCTATATTCCAAGGCAACAAGATGACCCAAAGCTTTACATCTGCATATAAACATGAGGAAAGGTTCGTAAGGAAAAACAAACAAACAAGCAAACAATGCAAAACCAAAAAGGAAGGCTATTGAACACTGCGAAACTATTGACAAAAAAAAAAAAGCAAGCCAGGCTTTGCAAGCTAATAGTTAGGCAGAAAGTCAAGAGTGTGCTTGTTGATTCTTTTTCAGAACAAGAAAAAATTAGGGACTGTGTGGCACTTCGGGGTCTTAGGACCCCAAAGAACCACAGGCTCAACACTTGCTCTTCCTTCTTAGGGATAGGGCTCACAGTGGTGACCAGGTAGGGCACACAGGTGTACCTACTGAGCAGTGAGGGTGGATGGCTCTGAGCAGTGTCAGGCACTATAAAGTCCGATTAAGTCTTGATTAACCGTGAGGTGGAGAAGGAGCTAGCCTCAGGTGGCCAATGACACCCTCAACTCTGGAGACACCACACAAAAGCCTCGACCTGTGCGCCCTTTCTACAGAGGATCCTCAAGGCCCAAATAACTGCAGTGAGTTCAAGACAGATGTGGTGTAATTGGTCTGTGGCTCTGGAGTCTGGGCTTCCGTCCGGCTGTGTTAGCAATGGTCGGGTATTGTGTAATTTGCCTGGGGGTTGTCACAGAAGGAGGGTTTCAGAGCGTGAAAGTGTGTGGCCTTTCAGCAGAGATGTTCAGAAGGGACCACCAGGCAATTGGCATGACACCCTTCCAGTGTCACGGCACACACTGTGGTCACCTTTTCTCTCCATCTCTGCATCAAAGAACACGTGACCATGTGTCCTTCTGTGTCCATTTATCAAAAACCCAACAAAGCTCCCTCTCCTGCTTGCAGTAGGATTCACTTCTTCCGGGGTGGGGGGATGGGGTGGGTGCTTATCTCTTTCTCTCCTCCATCTATTGTTAAATAAGGAATGTTTCTTTTACTTTCTCTTGAGCCTTAGCCTCAGGCCTGGCGCTGCCTAGGTGTTGTTTCATTTCCTCAATACCAGTCCCCCACCCCCACCCCGGCAAGGACCTCATGCTCTCTGCTCTCTGCTCTCTGGTATTCTTCGGGGAAATGGATGGGAATTGCATGGCCAAGTGATGTGTGTAAAATCAGACAGCTAATTAGAAGAGCCAGCATTTAACCCCGGGTTTCTCTGTCTGCTGAGTCCATGGTCTTGTCAAAACACCAATTTGCTTCCTTCACAGACCCTAGATGGACACCCACTGAGTGCGGGGCCTCGGCTGTGTGCAGATGCAAGAGCAGCCCATTCAGTGTCCTTTGATCAGTTTGGACCTGAGCTGTCATAGTGCTCTCACACGAAGCATGGGGGCTGCACAGCAGGCCTGTTCTATCTGGACTCTGTGGCTACTGCCACCATCTCACCTCCATACCTCTGTTTCCTTAGCTGTAAGAGAAGATGATAATAATAACATGCTTAATTCTTAAGGCAGATTACACAGAGTTGGACACACAGTAACTGTCCGGTATCTTTGATGAGAGGCACAGTCAAGTAGCCTTTAGTCACTTTTCAACGATTAAATTCCTCTGGTGACGTATAAGGTTAAGTCACATCCTAAAAGCAGCATGGGCCCTTGCACAGCATGGCTCCGGCTTCTTGTTTTCTAGTCATCACCATATTTAAGGGGAAAGTGGAGGAGGTGGAGCTGCCCGTGGACAAAGTGGACATCATCATCAGCGAGTGGATGGGCTACTGCCTGTTCTATGAATCCATGCTCAACACCGTGATCTTTGCCAGGGACAAGTGGTTGGTAAGTGGTCCGCATGCTGTCCCTGAACTGCTCTGAGGGTTGGCTCGCCACAGCCTGGGGGGGCGATCTAAGAATTTCAGAGAGGAATGGGCTAGATGATCACCTGTCTCGTGGCCCTCTCTTCAAAGCACTACTGCCTCAGGGGAGCGATCAACTCTGGTCCAACACAGCTGCTGTCAGAATGCAGAACCATAGTAGGTCTAACTTTGTCCTCTCTGGTTAGAGCAGAAGCTCATTTGCTCTTGTTTAGACTGCCAGAGAACTGGGGGTACCTACTGTTTGCCATGGCTTCTCCGAGCCACAAGGCTGGTTTTCCGTCCCTCTTTGGTTTGCCTTCGGCACATCACTTGTCC
This sequence comes from Psammomys obesus, assembly GCF_907164565.1. NCBI lineage: Eukaryota > Metazoa > Chordata > Mammalia > Rodentia > Muridae > Psammomys > Psammomys obesus. Next base: position 3,318,673 of record NW_026590905.1, on the reverse strand, counting down.
TCTCAGCTCCACCACAGCCCCTCAGATTCTCCCTGCTCCAAACCCAGCATGGGCCATTACTGCCACGTCCAGCGAAGCTGTCAGGCCACTGAGTGAGAAATGCTGGCAAGGGGGTGCCTGTCTGGCGACTCTATGTGCAGTTCAAAATGTGATGTCTTTGTCAGGTGAATAGATTACGAGACCCATTTCCCCACAATTCATCAACAGAAACCTGGAGGGCTTATGTTTCCAGACCGGGCAGCTTTGTACGTGGTAGCAATTGAAGACAGACAGTACAAGGACTTCAAAATCCACTGTAAGTCACATTCTGGGTCTCTGTCTTACTTCCATCGTGTACTGGGTGTGAGAGAAACTTCAGGGTGGGTAGTCCTTGTCCTGGGAGAGTTTTTCTATGACCCTTTCTGGATTCTTCTTTGGAGTTCTATTTTTTATTTCAATGCAGCTTGTAAAATATAACATCTCTTGGAGGTGAGAAGGAGTGCGGAACTGGGGTGGTGAGAGTTGTGTTTGTGCAGAGAACAGTGGGGCAGGTGGTTGGGAGTGTCATGCCATAATTAGCAGGTCTCACATCAAGCCAGTCCTTTTGAATCCTGCCTCCATGCCAGTCGAATTGGTCAAAATCACCTTGAGTCCTCATCACATTAGGTAAAATATGGATTCTTCCATTAGGTTCCTTTAAGGATACATAGGATCAGAGAGTGTGTTTGTATATATGTGTGTATGTCTATGGGGTAGGAGCTCGTGTAAATATGTATCCATAATGTCTTACAAGTTAGAATAGTGACTTCTTTCAGGCAAAATAGCTCTGCATGTTGGTAAAAACAAAAACAAATTTAAAAAGACCTTTGCCAGTATTTTATCTGTTCTAAAGGACTACTTTATTCTATTTCATTTAAAATATTATATTTCTTGGTGATATGGACCTTGTATTTGGTGGAATGGTACCCAGTATATTTATGTCAGGTGAGACCTGGCCATGTCACCTGGAACTTGCATGTGACAAAGGAGCATAGAGCCGTTTAAACAGCCCAACACACCAGCATTCAAAACAGAAGCTGGAGGAAGGAGCTCTAAGATGCACAGCAGCCAGTATGTCCAGGATTCCCACCCACAGGCTGCTTGCACCTGCTGGGCAAGATGGCTGTGGAGGGTTCACAGCCTGTTCACACACCCTTGTGGAAGCTGAAGGTCAAAGGGTGATGTTTACAGTCAAAGTTCAGGAGGTAGAAATGAAGGATTGGCTTGAAGATCCATGCCCCAGAAACCTCCCATGTCACTGCCATTTCTAATATTTGACCTCAAGAAGGGAGGGACACGGCTCCCTGAATGAAATTCAGGAGATGTGGGTGACTTAGGGTGAATGCTTTGATACCTGCCAACCCCAGAGTTTTAAATGTGGGCTTTGCCATTTACTGACTGAGTAACCTTGAGTGAGTTACCTGACTTTGAGCCCCAGTGAGAGGTGATGCCGTCAATCTCAATGATTCACCAGGACTAAATCAGACCATATATGCCAAAGAACACCACAGTTTGCTGCGTGTGTAGGAATAGGCCAGGCTTAGCCTCAGAAGGAACAAACTTTCATCTTATTCTTCTCTGAACCCTGCCAAGCCGGCTGGGCTCTGGTGGCTTGGAATTTGGGCCATGCATCTTCTCTACAAAGACTGAAGAAGCCACTGAGAGGTGAACAGTGGTCAGATGTGTGTGCAAATGAATGCAGATCACCCTGGAACCATATTTTGGGGCTCGTGAGGCATAATTGCACTGGGCAGCATGTGGAGAGAACAGTCAGGACCATTCTGCACTCCTATCTACTTAAATATTTATTGACCATCTAGGACAGCTCTGTATGGAGCTGCCTTGTAGTTTACAGAGCAAACTCACCTCCTCCCCACGTCCTTCCCTGGAACCCATTGGGAGCCCTTGGAGCAGGCACATTGCAATGAGCCGTTCTGAACCTGCCAGAGGAAGGGACAGTGTCTGCCACTCAGGCGCCAGCCCAGAACTGGAGAATATGTAATTTATTCTTGCAGTTCCTATCGCTGCGTTTGCAGCTCTGGGAAGGAGAAAAACAAACAAATAGACCAAACCAACAACTAACGAACAAAACCAAAAGTCAAGCCCCCCCCCCTTTTTTTTTCTTTTAAAGCATTTACTTCGGAGCGTCTGTTTTAAAAGGCTGACTAAAGTTCTGTGGTAGAGTACTTACCTAGCTTCAACCACCAGCATCACAACAAAGAACAAAAACAATAACGAACAACAACAAAACCCTAAATCCCTAAAGAACAAGATTCTAACATTTAAATTTTATTTGGTCTACAGCTAAGTATTTTACTTAAATGTTTTTTTTTTATTTTTTTTTTATTTTTAAGACACTTTTTTGTTGTTGTTGTTGTTGTTGTTGTTAAAGAAAACAGGACCATCTAGGTAAATGTGTTTTTAAACAACAGCTTCCGGTTGCTGGTTGCCAAGGGAACAGTCACAGACAAATTTCACATGAGACAATGTAAGTGTGGGGCAGAAGAGTAGGGCTTGTCCACCCTAAAGAAACTGTTGAGGACCAAAGCTTTTCCCCATCCCCTCTCCGTGTTCTGCCCTCGCCTCTCTTACTCTCCCCACTCCTTCCCTTTCTCAGCCATGCTCATACAACAAAATATAGGCCTCACCCTTACTTTATTGACCAGCTAAAGGGGAACTGGGCAGAGAGAGCCGGGTACCTGGCCTGCAGTGGCTCAGGGGATGTGTGGTTTGTGGGATAAAATAAATAATCACCCATTATGGGAATGTGTTTGAATCAGAGACAGGAACAATCAGTAAAAAACAGTCCCCTCTTTCAGAGGCTTACGTACGGAGTCTCAAATTTGGGTCATCTATTCCATTTCACTCCCGTCACAAATCGCCCAGTGCTAGACTCTGCAACCAGCTGAGGGCCAGAGGGTGGAGAACCAGAATCAGTGTAGAGACACCTACACTGTGGTTGGAAGGCTGCCAGGTAAACTCTTTGAGGAGGCTGTTTGGTTTTTCTACTCTCTGCTCCTTACATCCAGAGCTCTGCTCTTGGACCTATACATTTTTATATGAAGAATTTTCCCCCATTGCTCACTTTGCTCCTGGCAGCCTAAAATGCATGAGGATACCATAAACACCTCCCATTAGGCATAGAGACGCTGTAAATGGAGCCTTGAAGAACCCCTGTTTCCCCCTGGTGGCATTCTGGGCCAGCAGCCCTGGCCTCAGCCCTCACAGAAGAACTCAGATCATTCCTGTCAGAGAAAGAGAAGGAGTAACTTGCCTTGCTTTCCAATAAGCATTCTGTTTGTTTACCAGGAATTTGTATTTACGTTTCTTTGGCTGTTTTTAAGACGTCATCTCTTTCTGGGTATGTGTCTCTCTGGACAAGGTGTCTTGTTCTCTCTTCGTCCCCCCTCTCATCTTTCCACCTCCTCTCTCAAGTTTTACTTTGATTTATCTGGGTGTGTTTTTCCTTGCATGCATCCTGATTGGGGTTATATACAATGCTTGGATTTGTAGGTTGATTATCTCATTAATCTGGAACAAATTTAACTATACATATGTGTATTTTTCTCTGTCTGGTCTTTCCCATCTTTAGGGAGTTTCATTATAAATGTGTTTGACATTATACTGTGGATGTTGGATTTTTTTTTCTCACTGTGTTTAAGTTTGGGTTATTTTTATTGAACTGGTTTCAGGTTTATTGATTATTTCCTCAATGTTTCCGTCTACTCCACTACCAAGCTGATTACAGGAATTCCTCTTCTCTGACAGCAAGATTCTGGTTTGGAGAATTTTGCTGGCCTTTAAAGACACCGTTTCCCTCTCACTGATGAAGTTTTCTCCCCATCTATTACACATCCTTTACCTTTCCCACTGGATTCCTTAATGTGTTTGTTACAGTTACTTTACAGTCTCTGTTGGGCAATCCCAATGCCTGAGCTATAGCTGAGTCTGGCCTATTCTTTCCCTTTGGATATTAGATCATATTTTACCCCTTTCAGTGTCTTGTAATTCTTCACAGATGCTGGGCACTGTGTATTACACAGCAATGCAGAGAGATGAGGGATATTTGAACCCAGAAAAGAGACTTTCTCTTCTGACAGGCTTTTGGAATAGGGCCTCAAGTCAACAGGCCTGTAGTCACAGGCTTTGATGTTGCCTTAACAGCACTTATTATGAGGTATCATGGTCTGTTTCAGAATTAATGTTAATCCATCAACAAAAGATCCTCAGACCCCTCTAATGTTACTTAGATAAGGAATTATCTCATACTCCAATAGACAGTAAATTGTTTCGATAGAAAGTTAACACACCTGATTCAATTCTCCCGTCTCTGCTTCATGTCCACCAAAAGAGGCTAGTAGGGAACAAATGGTCAGCAGAACCAGGAAAATGAGTTTCTGAAGGTGCTGGGTACTCCCCCCTGAATGACTGGAGTGAGACAGTCTAGCCAGAGACATAAGGCATTATTTAACCTCAGTAAAGGTAACTAGAGGACGAGACCAGGCACTTGCCAAGAAAGATGCCAGCATTCTCTTTATGAATACCTGCAGCTTGAAAAGCGTCAGCTGCAGGCCTGTGCTGTGCCAGATGTTGTGGCTCCCAAGGACATGAAAGGGCCCACAGTAACTGGAAGGGGGGGTCACAAAGGTCCTGGAACCTTAAGTCCATGGCTTCAGGACTTGAGAAGACCTCAAAGACCAAGCAGCATGGAGGTTTCTAAACTCTGGGTGGAACAATCCTGTCTGTGAAGTCCAGCTTCTTGAGTCTCCCATCTGGAGATTCTGGTCCAGTGGGACAGTTCAGAGCCCAGGACCTGCACTTTAAGAAGCATTGCAGATGATTCTAGAACACATAGCCACTGAACCAAATCTTCCCTCTTACTCATAAGACTGGGGAAGAGGTTCGATCTACACAGGGCTGCTCAGCTTGGTGCTCAAACCACATAACGACAACTGCCACACGCCAAGGACTTTCTTTGTGCCTGGCACTGTCGCAAGCAATTTGCATATAGTGACCCATCAATGCTCAGAAGGGCCCTGGAGGATTATCACCAACAGCTTCATTTTAAAGAAGAAGAGAGTAGGGCACAGAGGCGTCTCATACTTGCGTAAAGTTTCACAGCAGATAAGCGGAAGAACTCAGGTTTGAATTCCAAACACCCAGGCCATCACCCCCTACACGTGACATCTCCAAGGTTTTTATTTATCTGACCACTTACTTAGAAATTTTCCTGGAGGGACGGAGTAATGGACTGAAAGGACAGGTACACAGCTGTTCAAGGAGGTGTTTAAATCTAAGGTAGTGTGTCTCGGTATATATGTGTCATTCATCTGGGAAGAGGATGGATAATTGCCTTCAGATTCTCCAAAGTGTTTTGCTCTGAGGCCTACTGTGTTGCCCACTGGATGGCTTCTTTCCCACAAGGTGGATTTTACGTATGTATGTATGTATGTATGTATGTATGTATGTATGTATGTATGTATGTATCTATCTATCTATCTATCTATCTATCTATCTATCTATCTATCTTTCATCTATTCATCTATCATCTATCTATAACCTATTCATCTATCTATCATCTATCCCTCTATCTATAATCTATCTATCTATCTATCTATCTATCTATCTATCTATCTATCATCTATCTTCTATCTGTCTATTTTGAAGACAGTGTCTCATAAAGTCAGGTTGGCTTCCAACTCACTACAGAACCAAGACTGACCTTAAACTCTTGATTCTCCCACCTCCACCTCTGAGCATGAGGGTCAGAGGCGTGTACCACCACACCTTGTTTCATGCAGTGCTGGTGCTGGAACCCAGGGCTTCATCATGCCAGGCAAACACTCTAACAGATGAGCCGCCTCCCCAGCCCCCACAATGTGGGTTTCAACACACATTGGAATTTGGCACCAGCCTCCTGTGATTGAATGGACCACGACTGGCCTCTTCCCTGAAAGCAGGAACTCAGCAGTGCTCACCCTCTGGGAAATGATTGTTCTCCCTGACTGCTTCCCCCACCACCCCAAAGATCTTTGTGTACCTTTGAAAGGAATGAAGTTCTTTTGCTGGCCATTCACACCTCCTCTTCCACACCCACTCTCTTCAGAACACACAGGGACCTGAGTTCCCTAAGGCACCATTTGTGTGATGAACACTAAAAGAAAATTTACATTTAATAAGATTTTAGACAAAAGCATCTTTACTTCAAAGCATTTCTAACCCCCTCAGAATAAACAGATAAATGAGATCCAGCTTGCTTATGGCCAGAGCCCCTGCCTGGGCCCTCCTCTTGGCAGAGAGAACTTTGCATGCTGGGATGTTGTTGCACTGGGACACAGCTGGAGGTTTAAGGGTCAGTGTGGTTCTATTCCTAGCTCCATGTTGTTGTCCCTGGGCTGGTGTGTGACTTTGGGTCGAGGTTTGCACTTGAGCCAGATGCCAATTTCCCCAGGCTAGTTTTTTCATCTGTAGCCTGGCACCCTCGGGGGGGCTGTTGTGTACATTAGGCAAAAGTGACTAATCAGCAATAGCAATTAGCATCGTCACTGGAGGGTGGTGAGGCCCCCAGGCTCAAATTCACATACTCACTCCAACACCCTAAGTCTTCCTCCTACCGGAAACATTTCATGAGAGGTCAAAGTGGCCCGGAGCCCTGTAAGAATGATTGCCACCCATACAAAATGTTTTTTTTTTTTTTTTAATGGTACAAGCCCTCATGAGTGCTTTTCAGGCTGATGGCATGGTGTGGGGGTGTGGTAGGGTGAGGTCCCTCTTGAATCCAGGTGCTGAGAGAGCTGGGCTTCTGAGAGACCAGAAGGAGAGGGAGTCTATCCAGTGCTCAGAGATTAAGCTATGGTGCCAGTACTCAAACATGAGCCTGTTTCATTGAAGAGCACATGTTTCTCTTGACTGCATTAAAGGTTCAGATGGACCTTTAGGGAACAGGAAGCTTGAGCAAAGGCCCAGACATAGGAAAGTAAACGGCCTGGAGAGAAGGCAGCAAGCACATGCCAGAAAAATTCACATGTCTTGAGGGCAATGGCTTTAGCCTTTTTGCTTTATAGATGTGTGAACTTCAAGAGTACACAGCCTACTTGACCTCTCTGACCAGGTTGGGATTTGCATTTTCTAGAGGTGTGAATGAGCTTTGTTCACTGCAAGGTTCCCCTTGCCGGTGAGTGATGCTTGCAGTATTTTGATTGACAGGAACAGGGGTTTCACCCTGCTACCTTGTCTTAGGCAGGTTGTGCTGTAGCACACAAGACCTTAGGTGAGCTTGAGGGTCCTGTGTCTTCCTTCATGTCTCAATCTGTTTCCTCAGGGTGGGAGAACGTCTATGGCTTTGACATGACCTGTATTCGGGATGTTGCCATGAAGGAGCCCCTGGTGGACATCGTGGACCCAAAGCAAGTGGTGACCAATGCCTGTTTAATAAAGGTCTGGAGACTCATCTGGGTTGGGCGTGGGTATGCTAAGGACCCAGCTGTGCCACTCTGGAAAGTCAAGGAATGTCAGTTCCTGCATGGCTCCCCACTGAGGACACCATGGCCACTTCATTTAGAGCCTGGTTAACAAGTGAAAACCTGGCAGTCTTACTAAGCAGAACTGCTGAGGTGACTCCAGGGTGGCACTACTAGGAGCAGGGGTGGGGGTGGGCTCCCAAAATAGTGTTCCTGGTGGTATGAGTGAGGCTGAGGGGAGGAGTGTCAGAGACCAAACTGCTGGGAGGCAGGACAGATATGGAGACTCAGGATAGCAGGGCAATTCAGGGCTGAGTGTCTGTCTATGTGGTGTAGGACCTCCCAGACCTCATGATGCTGCCACACGTTAGCTCGCACAGACAGAGCCTGCAGCTCCATCCTAGAGCCTTCTCCTTTGTGTGTGCTCTGAACATCTTTTCTTACAAGGTTTTCTTCAGTGCAGATTACTAGCTGGTCAGTATCTGTGCTACACTGGTCCCTTAATCCATTCTTCTTATTAAAAGCCCAAACATGCCTAATTAGGAAGAGTAACAATAAACTTTGAACCCACCCCCATCACTTTTCTCACCTCAGCTCATCCCAGGAGCTGTCACTGCTCAAGGCCAGATGGATCTCTTCAGTCCCCTGAAGAGTTCAACGGGTTCCTGTAGAGGGGGAAGTGGGGGTGTAAAGAATAGGGGAGGACAAGAGACACAAGGAAAGAAGCCAAGTCTGTTTGTCTGATCAAGGCCTCATTTATTAGAAATTTTTACCCAGCTTATATAGGGAGAAGGCAGGAAAAGGGGGAAGGCTAAATTACTGCTGCAGGAGATAAGAAGAGTGCTTTCAAGGCTTGAATATTGCACCTGCAAGATATCGTAAGGATGTTTTCTTTTCTTTCTTTTTTTTTTTCTATTTGTAATTCTTAATATTTTTTTTTAATTTTATTTTTCTTTTTAGTTACATTTTGTTAACTCTGTGTCCCAGCTGTATCCCGCTCCCTCATTCCCTCCCCAACCCCACACTCCCTCCCTGGTCTCCTCCCTGCCCCTTTCCAAGTCCACTGATAGGGGAGGACCTCCTCCCCTTTCATCTGACCCTGTTTTATCAGGTATCTTCAGGGCTGGCTGCAAAGTCCTCCTCTGTGGCCTAACAGACTGCTCCTCCCCTGGGGGGGGAGGGTGTCAAACAGCCTGCCCTTGAGATCCTGTTAGAAATAGTCCGTGTTCCCCTTACTTTGGAAAACTACTTGGTTACTGAGCTACCACGGGCCACATCCGAGCAGAAGTTCTAGGTTATATCCATAGATGGTCCTTGGTTGAGTGTCAGTCTCAGAAAAGACCCTGTGCCCGGATATATTTGGTCCTTGTAGAGCTCCTATCCTTTCCATATCATACTAACTTCCCTTCTTTCATATGATTCCCTGCACTCTGCCGAGGGTTTGGTTATGAGTCTTAGTGTCTGCTTTGAAACACTGCTAGGTAGAGTCTTTCAGATGCCTTTTGTGGTAGACTCCTGTCATAAGTTCAATGCACATCCCATTTGTCTTTCTAAATGAGGATTAATCACCTTCGCCTGTGTCCACTTTCTTGATTATCTTCTTTAGGTGTGTAGATTTCATTATGTTTATCATATCTTGTAGGTCTATATAAGCGAGTATATACCAAGTTTGTCTTTCTCCTTCTGGGATACTTCACTTAGAATGATCTTTTCTAGATCCCACCACTTTTCTTAAGATATCTCACGGATGCTCTAAAACTAACAGATGGATGTCCTCACAAATCTATCACCCATGACTTAGGGTCCAAGGTAACTCTTTCACTAAATAGTTTTAGGTCTCCACTAAATGACCTTTGCTCACTATTTGGCTTTGGCTTCAATAAATAGCTTTGACTCCACTAAACAGCTTTGGCTCACTATTTGACTTTGGCTTCAGTAAATAGCTCTGGCTCCCAGCAGTCCCCCTTTTGTGTTTTAGCACTCCTGTGTGCTACTGTTGTATATTGAAAGCGACACAATGGACATGTGACCAGACACTACTATTACTATGTTTTTACGTTCAAGGACACCCATTTCATAAGGTGCAAGTTCATTTTCTGGTGTAAACCCATGGCTCCTTATAGGCCTCATCAGCCCACCAGTCTCTGTCTTTCTGCTGGGGCATCTTTGCCTGCTCTATGCCCCTAGTCCTCCCTTTCCTTCTGGAAGGCTGAGACCGGTGGCTTGAAGCACTTCTAGCAGAAGAAAGGAGACCAGTTCACAGGCTCCAAAGTTGAGGGAAAGTTTCCAAAGTCTGCCCAAGAGGACTCCCTTTTTTTTCTTTTTTCTTTTTTTTTTTTTTTCTAAACACAGGATCCACTTCAGCCCTTGGTACTGTCCATCCCAGTGGTACTGGGAAGGGCCACCTGATCATCCTCACTTTAGGATATTCTGCCCAAGAGGTTTGGCTTCAGATCTGAGTCTTGGCCTCTCATCTCCAGGCTCACAGTACTCCTTTCTCATCTCTTCTCTGCTTGGTACTGGCTAGAACCATGGTGAGGAAATATGGCCACCACTTCCTATAAACCCTGCACCTACCTCTGAGGCTTTCCCTCTCGGAACTCTGAACAAGAACAAGGAAAATGGGAGAATCTGACTGTCAAAGCAAGATATGCCCCTCAAAATTTAGAAGCGGAGCTGAGCCTTGGGGCTCAGGTCTTTAGATTCTGTATTCTAGAAGGATAGAGAACCCAGGGCCATCATCAACATCCTGATTTGACTCCATCTCAACAGCAAAACAAGAAGGGAAGAATTCATACAGTAGCTTAGAGGTAGACCACTTGCCCATCATGTGCCAGGCTCAGAGTTCAATCCCCAGGACCACAAACAAACAACAGACAGGCAGGCAGACAAACAGATTAATTTCAGAATATGTAGCTGTCAACTAGTGCTATCGATTTTCCCCAAACAACTCAGTAGCCGTCAAAGCTGCCATTGGGAACCTTTGTGAGACAGCTTTAGGTTGGAGATAAAACCTGTCAGTGCTCTGGGGTACTAGGTGGCTTCTGCTCTTGACATAGTCCCATCACAGTGTGGCCCTGGTGTTTCTGTATGTCACCTGCAATTTGTGGCCTCACAAATTGGCTAGTTTTTCCCCCTACTCTCAGCCCCAATGCATCTCTTTCCTCCTTCTCCTTTTCCCTTCTCCAAGAGGGTACCAGCAAGATCCTTGGCCATGGCTGTACCTGGGTGTATCCCTGTGCCAAGCAGCCAGACTAGACTATGAAGGAGGCTGGGGTCACATCTGCTCCCCCTGCAAACTCAGAAGTGCTTTGAATATATCTTGGGGCTACGGGACTCCACTCTGCCACGATGCCCGTTGCCCACTTTCACTGCTGCCCTGTGGCCCTTCTTCCTATTCGTGTTTTCTGAGATAGCAGGGAGAATGTTTGCCCCCGCAGGCAGTGCTCTTTCTCCCCACACCGCCTTCTTTCTCTGTAGCATCTCACTGAGCCTTCTGGGAAAACACTTGCCCTTCTTCACACACTTAATTGCTGTTTTCATAGCTATTAACACTGCCGAGTGTGACACTTTATTATAATTAGGACTCTGTTTTGACCAGACTTCTGCCTGGAGACATCTATTTGTGACATTATTGAGAGGTGGGGTAGCAGAGGCCAGGAGCTCCTCTGAAGCTTATTCCCTGAGGATCCTTGTTCTATCTGGGGTTGCCTAAGGCCAAGGCAGTGAATTTCCTTGAGGTCTCAAGGGTACAAATGAGAAACAAAGAACCCTTCCAGTAATAGTGCTTGAGCTCTGGGGCATCACTGGGGATAACTGTGGCTGAGCTGTGGACCAGAGCAAGCACCTGAGCCCTGGGCCTTTGTGTCCCCAGAGCCCAGCCTGGTATGATTCATTTCCCACAAATGGGACCCATCTGCCTCTCTGTTGTCACTTCAATGCATGGCTTCTTTGCTTCTTTGCCCTTTGCCTGGAAGCCTTTTGTTCCCTCAGAGGCCCCATTAAGATGCAAATGTCTCTAGGACCCTTGGAACACTGTCAGCTAACACAAGTCTTGACAGCTGACATTTGGTTGATGGATAGTCTAAGAGACTGTCTGGAGATGTGATTCCTGCTAGATGATTTGTGTGTGTGTGTGTGTGTGTGTGTGTGTGTGTGTGTGTGTAACCATGAACATAATTTTGAGGTACGTGGACTTCAGTATACAAATCACTAGTGGTCTTCTCTGTATTGTGGTTGCTGCTCACTGTGGTCGCTGGCTACTTTGGGTTCTGCACGCCTAAAGCAAAGTTATTGATTAAAACTTTTCTGCTAGGCCTGGTGGGGGACACCTGTAATTCCAGCACTCAGGAGGTAGAGACACGAGATCAGGGTTCAAGGCCAGTTTCATCTACACAGTGAATTGGAGACCAGCCCAGTCTTTGTGAGACTCTGTCTCAAGAACAAAAACCAATCCAAACACAACAAATCTATGACTTCCTATTTCTGAATTCCCTTTTCCAGGAGTAGTGAATTCTGCATCTAATTATAATTATATAGAAAACATCTTTCCAAAAAAAATGGGAAAGATGGCAAAGGGGCTACTTTGCTGGAAGACCCTGGGGGATAGAGAAAAACCCCTTTACCAAGAGGGCCAGACACAGGCAAGTGTAGTCAGACTAGATAGTGAAATGCGATTTTCACACAGCAGGGTGGCTTCATTCAGAGTGTCACAGCAGAGCCAGTGTGAAACCAGTAACACATTGATCCCTACATAGTTTCCCAAATTAATGACTTCGGAAACGCCTAGAAGGTGTGGAGGTAAAAGCTTATATAAGTTTCCCTAAGTAACGTGTGTGTGTGTGTGTGTGTGTGTGTTTGCGTCTGTATGTGTATCTATGTGTGTCTGCATTCATGTATGCATATGTGTGCATGTGTACACATGTGTTCATGTGAAAAGTGACAAAAAAAGAAATGAAAGTAATAGATGTAGAAATTTACAAGATCTGGGTGTAAGTCATAGGGAGTCATTGGAGGTTGTAGACCAAGAATGACACAATTTGAGTGGGTGGGTGGCTATGAAAGAAAGGCCAGGAAGGAAGCAAAGGCTCCAGGCAGGGAGATCTGTTCTGGGAGTATGCTGAGCACCATGCCTGCGGATGCTGAATTACATACCAAGGGCACACAGACAATGAGATCCAGCTTCTGTCCCCTGAAGGATCCATTCTGGTGGCAGGGGCTGAGGATGGAGGCGACAGGACCCCTACAGAAGAGCAGAAGGTTAAGCTGGGCTGGTGGCTGAGGATCAAAAGAGAAAGATGCAGACACTTTGAAAGGACCTGGATGAGAAGGAGGCAGGAGAGTCACCAAGTGCTTGCACACACCAGTAATCACTGCTCAGTTCCCCCTGAGCTACAGCGAACTTACAATGAGGTGTGGCTTGGAGGAACCCTGAACCCTGAGAAAGTTTGTCAGACACGTCCTCTGAAGTGGTTTCCTACCATGGAGCAGCCCCTCCCCCCAGGCTGGGTCTCTGCTGACAGGATGGAGTAGGGATAAGCCTTGAATGCAATCAGAACCCTGCAGCACTGTGATTCCCAACAGGAGGGTGAAGAGCCTGGTGTGACCAGGTTTAGAACACTTGGTTTAGAAAAGTTAGGGTGATAAGGGGCCAGAAATCATGATGAGAGAAACACAGGAAGCTGGGAGCAGCCCACACTATGGAGAAGGTTACAGGGTCCATGCCAGCTGGGGCAGACACTCAGTTTTCCCTGTGGGAGGAGGTCAGGGCAGCAGGTGTGGGAAACTCTCCACCGATTCTGAAGACGCCTGGACGTGGGAGGTGGACTCTATGGTGGGAAGAGGACCAGCATCCCTGGGCTGTCACACAGGACAGGATGTCACTTATCAGGACGAATAGGAAGTTTTATACCATCTATGATGGCCCCTCTGGACCAAGGCTCACTCTTTGGTAGTTCTCACTCTCTAACTTTGGGCTTTAGAAACTATGCAGTGTCCACCTCACAGAAGGCTCCACCTGACCCTGAAGCCCAGCCTCTCCCTTCCACTACTAGAGAACTTCACTTTCTAAGCCTGCATCTGCGCTCTTCCTGGGAAATCTGAGAGTGCTTGCCCACCCCCAGGGGGCATGGTGGCTCACTCAGCCCCCATCAAGACTGAGATCTGCTTCATTCCTGTGACTCTGTTTCCTCTTCACAAGTCCTATGACACTTTTTTTTTTAAATGATTTTAAAAACACAGAGTGATGGTAGCACTTTACCCAATGCCATTTTGTGTCTTCATGAGTCTTGTTGCTGGGTCTCTGGAGCGCTGTCTGGAGTCACCAGACACACAGGTGTGTGGCTGTCTTTTCGAGAGTCCCCCAAATGCTGTTTCTTGCCACACCCACCAACACGAGGAAAGGCCTTCTTTGAGTTTCACTGGCATCTGTCTGGATGCCTCTTAAGCCCCCAGTAGGTTTTCCTGTCTCAGGACAGCCAATCAACAGCAGGTCAGTCAGCATCCTTCATACACGGAAGAACAGCACACGGAGAACCATCTCTCCATTATACTCGCTCCCCGTGCAACATTGATTTTCAGTCACTCCCCCGCTGAACTTGCAAGAATTATTAGTTCTTTGTGTTCTGCTTTCCCCAGTCCACACTGAGACTTCTCGCCTCCTGTTTTCCCCCTTTATTTACTTTTTAAAACCTGGTCAACTTTGTTATAAATGGTCAGCAGAACTTCCCTCAGAGGCAACACTTAGTGTTCACAAAAAAAGGAAAATGGTCAGGGTCAGGGAATGGGTCCTTTGATTCATGGGAGACCTGGATGCTCCTCCTGTTTTGATTGAGTAGGTCTGTGGTGACTCTTCTTTGCCCCTCCCAAAGTTTTCTCCCAGGTAATAAAGATGCTGGCCATGGAAGACCCACACTTTGTGAATGACTAAGAGAAGGTAGCAATGCTTGTTTGGGCACTGGAATCCACTCCAACTTGCTTTGGTGACCTGTGGTCTCCTAGTTCACGCTTGTCTCAGGCTTCAGCTCCTCCGGCCTCCTCCCCCAGCACATGGACCTTCCTGGTTCTGTTCCGCTCAGATTTAGATTCAGTTTCACTTGCACCATTCTTCAAGTATCCTCTACCTTAGAAAGGATGAAGGAGGTAGTTGGAAGGGCGGTGGGTATACCCGGGAGTTACCCCAAAGCAGTGGGTAACCCTTTTCTCTAGGGGTGAGGCCACTGGGCCTCGACATGGCAGAGGTTGTAAGCCTCTGGCTTCTCTCTCCCCTGGGCTGCAGGAAGTGGACATTTACACTGTGAAGACGGAAGAGCTGTCCTTCACATCTGCCTTCTGCCTGCAGATACAGCGAAACGACTACGTCCATGCCCTCGTCACCTATTTTAATATTGAATTTACCAAGTGCCACAAGAAAATGGGTTTTTCTACAGGTGAGCTCTCTACTGGTTTTCTAGAACCTTCCCTCTGTGCTTCCTTAAGGCTTATGAGTAGAAACCAGGTCTGGCTTTAACTTGTCCAGACATCAGTTTGGACTCTGACTTGACATCTCACAAGCTTTCTCCACCTGGGGAGAGGATACAGCCCCCACACTCTCAGCTTCCCAAGGTAAACATGACAAAGGTAGAGTTTACATTGCTGAGAGCTGGCATGGGTGCCCCCAGGGATGCACTCTGGCCTCTCCTTAGCTCTTTTGTCCTTGTGGTCTCTAAAGAAAGAACGACTTGCTGTGAGACATAGTATAGTCCCAGAATACAGACTCAGCCTGTGATAAAACAACATGAGGTAGTTTTGAGGATGAGAATGGACAGTGACCAATGGGACCATTGTGAAGGAAAACACTCTGGAGGAGTAAGCCTGGGCAGACAGATCCCTGTGCTGACTTACACGCTCACATTAATCTTAACAGTATCTTGTGTCTGAGTGCTCATCTGGGCGCACTTGGGTAAGCACATGAGTATGGAGGCCATCCTAGTTTGCTTTCTGTTGCTGAGGTAAACAACATGGCCAAAAACAACCTGAGGGGAAAAGTATCTATTTAATCCTACAGCTTATTATTTACCGTGGAGGGAAGCCAAAGCAAGAACACAGACAGGAACTCAAAGGACACTGCTTGCTGGCTTGCTCGAAGGTTCACATTCACCTCCTTTTTTGTACATCCCAGATACACCTGCCTAGGGTTAATTGATGTGGCTGAGTCTTCCCACAGCAGTTAGCAATCAAGAATGTGCCTCATAGACACACCCACAGGCCAATCTGATGGAGGCAGTCCCTGGCATTTCAGAATGTCATGTCTCTACCTGGGGCCAGAGATAGACTTAGATTGCTTTGTTTTGACCCAAGTCCTGCTGTTTCAGCTTCTGCATTAACAAGCTGCTGAGTAGGAGGGAGGGCTCATCCCATTCACCTCCAACACTGGGTGGGGGCAAGACAGGAGACATGGACTGGGTGAGGGCAGGTGTGTTGTGGCATGCATGTACATGGGGCGGTGAGAAGACATCACTGCAGAGTTGATTCTCTCCTTCTGCCTTTATGTGGGTTCCAGGGGTCAAATGCAGGTCTTCAGGCTTATGTGGCAAGCATCTTTGCTGATCCATCTCACTGTTCATGTCCTCTGGAAATTCTTCAAACAATTCTATGTTTGTCTGATTAGCATTTATTGAGAAGATTCTGTGTGAGGGGTAAGCACAGAATAGAGCCTCTGATGTTAGCCCCTTCTGGCCCTAGGACAGCCTATATGCACAAGTGGGAGATGTGTGCAGAGATGATGGCCTCTATGGAAGACAACACATAGCTCTCACCGGGCTATAAACTGACCTCTTTCTTTCCTTCCTGCTTTTTCCACCTGCATCCATTCTTCATTAAGTCCGTGGTTGTGTTCCCAGAAGATCACTTCCACTGTCTTTGTCTGCTTTTTGTTGCCATAACAAAACATCTGAGTCCGAATAACTTATGAAGAGTACACATTTATTTGGCTCATGGTTCTGGAAGTTGGCAAGCCCAAAAACATGGTGCTTGCATTGGTATGGCATCAAATGAGGCTTCTATGCTACATCTTGACATGATAGAAGGTACCAAAGGGGAAGAGGAAGAGAGGGAGGCAGAGAGAGAGAATGAGTGAGAGCTTTCCTACATAACAGCATACTCGTGTGATGTGGTGGCTTTATTAAGAATGGCCCCTGTTGACTCATGTATTTGACTGCTTAATTACCAGGGAGTGGAACTTTTGGGGAAGGATTAGGAGGTGTGGTCTTGTTGGAGGAAGCATGTCACTGAGAGTGGGCTCTGAGCTTTCAAAATCCTGTACCAGGACCAGTCTCTCTTTCCCTGTCTGCTATCTGTAGATCAGGTTGCACAGCTCTGCCACTGCTCCGGCACCATGCCTGTCTGCTTCCTACCATGATGATCATGGACTAACCCTCTGAAACTGTAAGCAAGGCCCCAATTAAATGCTTCCTTTTGTAAGAGTTGTCTTGGTCATGGTGTCTCTTGACAGCAACAGAGCAGTAACTAAGACACGAAATAACCCATAGCTCCATCCACCCATGATTGGATTTGTTTATCTATGAGGCTAGAACCCCAAGACCAATCACCCCCACTCCCAAAGATTTCAGCTCTCATCATTAATGCGCTCACTGAAGATCACGTTTCCAACACACAAGTTTTGGCAGACATATTCAAACCATGTCCTCTGCCTTGTCTGCCTCGAGAGGTGCCTCATTGCCTTTGGGCCTAGCACAGGAGAGCTCCATGGTTTGTCCCTAGCCCTCCACTGGGCCCTCAGACTTCTTGCTGTGTATACCTGAGCTTCTTCCTATCACTCTCACTCACAGGACAGCTTCTCTGAGCTCCCTCCCACCATGCCTTGGGCTCAGGAGACTTCTTCATCACTGGGCCATTGCTTCTGCATGTTCATTTTGGATGTGATCCAGGAAGAGGGGGTTCTTTTCTCAGAGGGCTCTTGAAACCCCTTTCTTTCTGTGACAGTTTGCTTGAGCTGCCAGGACAAAGGTCCACAGGTGCAGTATCTTCCATATGAGTTCCTGGAAACAGTGAGTGTGCCTTTAGGAGAAGAGTAGGTTGTGCTAGTGGCAGAAGGAATGTTCTATCAGATGTAACACTTATTTCTTAGATCTGTCGGGGTGGAGATTCATGTTTCACCTGTGGATAGGAGGCAGACGAGTCCTAGTATCCAATACCAGGTGTGGTGGTGCACACCTTCAATCCCAACACTTGGGAGGCAGAAACAGGTGAATCTCTGTAAGTCTGAGGTTAGCCTGGTCTGCATAGTGAGATCCAGGCCAGCCAGGGATACATAGTGAGACCTTTTCTCAAAACAAACAAACAAATCCTGACCAATTTCAGAAAATCTTGTTCTGGATTTTGTTTCCTTTGACTACCAAGGCTACCAAGGTCTCCTGGGATCTATCAACTAGGCCAGCACTAGTGCTCTCTTACCCTTGGAAAAACTAGAGATCTTCCTGATCTGGGCCATTGCTAAGGGTTGCCCTCCTTCACCAATAAGTAGGTGAGCTGAGCTCTTTTTCCCAGTGGGTGGGAGCAGCCTGGAGAGGAGAAGTAAGATTCTCCTTGAACTTGAGGGATAAAGAAGACTCATTCTTGCAACGAAGAGAGATGGTTGATGGTGCAGGAGCCACAACCACCCAGCTTTGTCTCTCCCATCTTCAGATGATGATAGCTCAGAGCCTACCCTGTGGGTGATGAGAGAATCAGTAGCAGGGGCACTCTGGGAAAAACTTTGGGTATCTAAAGCCAGAGTCCAGCCCCATGACTCTTACTAAGGCTTCTCTGTCTACTGAACTTCTGTGGAAGTAGGTTTGACATTCTAATGGCTCCATGAGCAGGAGGCTTGGTTAAAGCTCAGCTCAGACTCAATGCTGTTGCCTCTGGGATCCCTGAAACCAGGCTCAGTCCCCTCTGTCTGCTGACTATCCCCCTACTGTTACCCCACTCATGCTGAAAGCCATGGTAAACCTAGGGGGAAGCGTATCCAGGTGGAGACATCAGCAAGCCATAGCCCCTCTTGTTTGTGCAGAACTCCATAAAGCTGGGCTCAAGGAGGATGCTTGTAGCCCTGTATGTCTTTGATTCCTGTGTCTTGTGTACTGACCCTCAAAGTGTAGTCTGTGGACAATAGCTTCAGCAGCCCTCAAGGTCAAGGAAGGTGTCCCAGCCACCTGTGCAAAACCTCCAGGTGGCCATGGCTCCTACCTGAGTTTGAGAGGCACTGCCCTCCTGCAAGACTAACTTGAACTAGACAGTAAGAGCTCAGCTGAGCCTGACTCCCTTCCAGCATGGCAAGCCTATCTCCTCAGCAAGATGAGCACCTGCACTCACTGAGTCTTCAGACCTCTCGTACACTCTGATCCTTCTTGCTGAAAGCTGGAGGAAACAATGTGGACAGTTAGCCCTCTTGGGAGGTTAGCCCCAGCTTCCTTATCTGATACGTCAAAGACTTCTTTACTAGACCATCTGGACTTGGCAGTGGACTCTACTCAGAGTCCTCAACCTGGCCACTGGCAGAGTAATCTCATTTGGCTTTCAGGATCACATACAATTTGATAAATCCCAATGTTTAGCTCAAGATGTGCTATCACAGTTGAACCACACATGCATGATTCACTTCTGGCTTACTTGTTTATTAATGTAATGAGTACTCATGAACCCACCACCTAACTTGACAACTAAGGTGGAGGTGAATTATTAACTAGGATAGAACTAAATAATTAACTGCAATGCAAAGAGTATCTAGAAATAAATTTATTATTATTTCTGTTGGAATATAAGTGTGCGAGTTGTTGAGCAAAATGTAATTAAAATATAAATATCAGCTAAAATGGATGAATAAATGATACATGGTTATATTTATAATTAATAAATGTAAATGAACTAATTCATTTCATGGAAGGAGTCCCTGTGAGCCTGTCTTAGAACTTAGAGGCTTAGAGGCTTAGATGCTATCAAGATCATTGCTTTTTTTTTTTTTTTTTTTTTTATCTAAGCGTCCCACTTCTAGCCATCCTATGTCCTGGCTATGGAAAAAAAAAAGAGTTTTAACACAAATCATGCATGTGCAAAATCAAGATATTGGTCATGGGAGTTTGTGGAAGCATTCCTCCCCTCTCTGGCATGTGCACCTCCCTGCTGATTGCCCACTGAGTTTCTCATCTCAGACTGAGTGCAGCCAGCTTTGGGAGACCCACTCAAAGAAGGAAATCACATACACAGTAGCTTGGAAATGATGCCTGCTAATGGTTCTGGCTGCTTTACAGCACCCAGCAGAAGCTATCTCAAACGGGCAGAAGCACCCAAGGCTCCGGGCTCTGCCAGCCAGGGCACAGCTGTCCCTGTCCCCTTGAACTCATCCTTTGTGGGTATAGGAGGAGATTTGATGTAGCTGTGCAATCCAGGAAAGCTGTGAGGTGGGTGGAAGGCAGCGGCCCTAAGAGAAGCTGGCTTCAAATATTAGTTTTTCCAAGGTAGGGTGATAATCGCCAGAAACGACCTTGAGCTGGAGACTTTCTGGTTCTCAGGCAGCCTCTTTCCGGATTTGCCATCCTGTGGCACTGACTCATTTTCCAGGTCAAAAAAGCCTCTCAGTACACAGTCTTTAATTTCCAAAAACAGCTCACTAGACAAAGCAGCTCTAAATATACAGCTAGAAAAATTATTATAGCTTACAAAGAAATACTAATTACTTAACCACTAGGAAGTGAAGCAGGAAGCTGAATTCTTTTCCTCAAAACACAGGAAGATAATCTTGTTAGAGGCCGATCCCATCGACTCCCATGGCTCCCTAGTTTCTACTCCTCACCCAAGACCGTAGCTCCCACTGTTCTGCTTGCACTGTCCACTACTTCCTGCAAGTCTTCTAAGGGTACAGGATCTGCAGAAAGGGAATGCAAAGCTGTGTTCATCTTAGGCATTGTTGGACAAATTCAGAGCCATACCTGGCCTATGACAGATATCCTAAGCCAAAGACCTTTGAATATATGTTCTGATATTTAAAGCATTGCAAACAGTATTGGTCACAGTCATCCCAAAAGGTAGAGTGAAAGTCGTCAGTAATCTACAAGCAAGGTGGCTGGGCTGACACATGGGTCCAGAATCTTCCCAAGAACAACTCATCCTCATAACAACCGAAAGCTGTGCCATCCTGGGTTGTGGGTTGGGTCTGGGGAGGGAGGAAAGCTTAATCACTGATAAAGAGAGCTGTAGACATCATTCATAGCCTCATCTGCGCGGTGTAACACTGAGTGCTACCCCTTGCACTATAGCATTCCAGACACCCCGGGCATTCTAGAGCACCAGCGTCAGGCGGTGTGTCTTTGCAGGTATCCCTCAGCTTACAGATGGATACTCACACACCAGTTCATGTAATGACTCACCACCAGCTGCCATGGCTTACAAGTCCCCTAGTGTGGTTTTGTTATAACTAATAGGTTGCAAGTGGGGTGTCCATATGATTCAGCTTTTAATTCGGGTTGCTTTGGCAAGCAGAGGGGAAATCTAGTGATGATTGTGTCGGGTGAACAGACAGAAACCATGTTCCTAGGCACAGAGGGATGTATGGCCACTCTTCACTATCCATCTCACCCGTACAACATCTCAGGGGATAGATATCATCACCTATATTCCACATGGTGCCACGGGATTTTCAGGGTCATGGTACAAGTACAAACCTGTGGCAAAGAAGAATCTAGGGTCTGGGCTTATGGTCCTTCCCACAACATCGACCCAGGAGAATGCAAGAGAAGACAGCCACTTTAGCCATGGGGCAGATATTATGTCTCGGCATGTGTATCCCCCCCTCTGTGTCCCACCTTCCCAGAATTGCTGAATCAAAAATGCAAAACAAAGCAGAGCCAAGCCTCTTAATTTCTGCTGGTCCTACTGGACACAGTGGAAAACCCAGATAAGAAACCGTAAGACAGTTAGGCCTACTGGCTCAATATGGAAATGATATGTTTGGAGAAGCTATTAATGTTTTGAAACAATGTTCCTTCTACTCAGGTTGGCATGCATGCTTTGGGGCCATTCGCCGGAGGCAGACTGCCCTCACTGGCCTGCAGATTTAAGCCAGGGAAGTTCAGGTCCTCAAAGGTCTCTGATCGGATGGTAGAGGAAGCAGCTTGAGTCCCCTTAACTGAAGGTCTTTAGGAACGAAGAGACACCTGCCTGAGTGGGTGGAGGTGGAGATGGGGGCGAGAGTGCTGTCAGTCCCACTCCAGCATTCTGCGTACACAGCCAGAACTTGTCTTTTGACAGTTTATTTAGAGGTAATTGGCAGGAAGCGTGCTGAGAGCAGGTGGTCTGCAGGCAGCAGCGTGCCTGGCAGGCTGGGTGTTGGGTGGGCTTGAGGCCTTGGGGTCTGGAAGGCACAGGCTGTGGTATCTTGGTCCCACATCTCCTCCAGATGCTCAAGCTGTGCTTTCTCCTGTGACCTTGAGTTTTCATTGATTTCCAAGTGCACACACCAAAAGCTGCTTTAGTCTCTACCTGACCACTGACATTTGATCAAGCCAGCTCATTACAAACAACAAAGGAGGGGAAAGGGCCTCTTTGCCATCATTAAAATAGATCTTGGGGTTTTGAAAGATCTTTGAGGTCACCCTGTCTGACTTGGTGCATAACAATTGAACTCATTTTGAGTGGTGTCCTCGACACCTGGGGAGGAACCAGTAACTCCTGTGACTGGCAAACAGCTCCAGTTCTGTTGCATGGCTGAGTCCTAGTCATTCCCAAAGCCACATGTAAGGCACATGTAAGAGTCCCATGCAACAGTCTTGGATGTGTGAAAGGCCCTTATATACTTTCCAAGTCTTGTTGCTGTTTGCTTTTGGTTTTAAACAACCAAGAAAGTCCACCAGAGAGAGGGAAACAGAGTTCTAAGTCAAGAGGAACAAGGCTTCTGTAGCCCACAGGTTTCATCACTGTCCGACCATCAGTGTTCACTTGGCACTTCTAGATTGAATTGTGGTGGGAACTAAGCAGTGCTAGGCAAGGCTGGCCTGGCCCCACTCCCTAGGAGCCTGCAAAGGATGTAAAGGAGCGAGGGAGAAAGTTCACTCTGAAGCACGCTAGACAGTGTGATGACATCAATTATGGATGCTCTTGGATGGAGTGGTCCAGGAAGCTTGGCCTTGGAGGATGAGGATGTAGTAAGCAGGGGAGGGAGGAGCACTCCAGAGGCAGTCACTGCATCCGGGCACACAGGGATCCTCTCAGTTAGCTGGAGACTACATGGAATTTAATGAGAAATACCAGGGAAGTTCACCCATCATGATGACCTTGAACTATGCAGGGGGTTGGTCTATGGTCTATGCCCTTGTTTCTTTCTGGTACTGTTTGGAAGGCAAGGCTGAAATCCTACCTCAGGGTGGCTGGGTACAACAATGGAGCAGACTTACAGGCAAGAGAAGCTGTTTGAAAGGATGGAGGGGTATTGGTAAAGATGGGAAACTGGTTTTGGGCTGTTGAGTTTGTGTAAATCTATAAATGATGGAGATTGGATGGTCTGCTCTACACCTCTCACACTGAGTCCTCACTGCACTAACACAGAAGCATGGAGAGGAGGATCACTTATGCTAATCAGCTTAGTTGGTGAGGTGCACCAGCTGCCTCTCTTCTGACCCCTCACTAAGGTCACCAGCTCTGTGGATGTGGGTCTGGGATGGGAGGGAGGGCATTGGGCTGAGTCAGGAGTTTTGGGGTTTGAACCCAACCCCTTGAGTGCTGGGGTACAGACAGCAATCAGTGAGACCCACAGAAAGCTTGGGACCTCTGTGTGGGTCCTGGGGCCTTAGCCAACCCTTGTTCGCCTCTGACTCTTTCTTCTTCCCTCTCTCATGTCTGTCCCCAGCCCCTGATGCCCCCTACACCCACTGGAAACAGACTGTCTTCTACTTGGAAGATTACCTCACTGTCCGGAGGGGGGAGGAAATCTATGGGACCATATCCATGAAACCAAATGCCAAAAATGTGGTGAGTCTGAGGAGCCCCTGCATGGCTAGGGCCGGGGTGACATGGAGTTGCCTCCTGAGGAGCTCTCAGAAGTCACCCGTCCAGTCTAATGCCTTGTGTACACACAGAAAACTTCTGGGGGAGGCAGACAGTAGCTGCATTTGCATGTGGCAGGGCCTAATTGGGTGACCTCTACCTTCAATCTTCCAAACCCCTGGAGGCTAGAGGCTTTCTGGACTCTGAACTTGACCTTGAGGACAGCTCCCAGAAACTCCCAGGAGAACCTTTGGGAATAGCTGCTGTATAAATGGGCTCTGCCTCATTTAGGGTGAGCTGGGCCAGGAAAAGCAAGTGTCTGGTATAGCGGGAAGTGTTCATGGGGCATTTCTCCAGCTGGCCTGGCGGGGCCTTTCTGAGAAGCCCCAGTATCTGCGCAGATGCTGAAGGTCTGTGGGGTGACTGAGGGCAAGGTCAGGAAAAACCCACTGACCTCAGGACTGCTTTCATGTGAGGACAGGAAGGCTTAGAGCCTGTCCTGCGAGGATAATGGGGCACCGAAATGGATTCCTGAGGACTGGCCATGGAAGCCCCTTAGCTAGAAATAACCCATGGCTGCCTGTCCCCATAGCACCAGGAGAAGTCCTATGCCTGGGAAGGGCTATGATTTCCTACCCTGACTCTTACTGTGACCCTTTGTTCTTTCCCCACAGCGAGACCTCGATTTTACAGTAGACTTGGATTTTAAGGGACAGCTGTGTGAAACATCTGTATCTAATGACTACAAAATGCGCTAGCACACGTGGGAAGTTGCAGAGAGCAAGCGAGAAGAGGCACTCACTTGAGCCTGCCACGCTGCCCCAAGGGATACTGTTAGGAGGACCACAGTCGACAACCAGAGCTTTCCACTCTGCCTTGAAGATTGGTGAACTTGCCCGGGGCTCTCCCGAGCCCCACCATGACAAAGAGCCTCCAAATCTTCTGCTCTGCCCCCGGAGCCCTTCTCAAAGGCTATGTTGTTGCCTGCCGTGCTGGGGCTGGGCTCTAAGGCTGGAAGCATACCCATGTGCCCCCGTTGTCCTCCTAAACTGACTTTCCGGATCTTCCAAGTTTTGCATGCTGCAGACATCTAGGACAGGTTACTAGTGCTAGAACCTGGAGGCATAGTGTCTTTGATAGCATAAGCCAGATTTTCTGTCTGTGCGGTGGTGTGTGTGTGAGTATGCGCGTGTGTGTGTGTTCGTACAGCATATACATATATATATTAATTTACTTGCCCACAAACATCTGTATATTCATACATATACAGTTTCTTGGGCATACTTGGGTGTTCATTCCGAAGAGGGGGTGTGTGTGGGTGTGTGCGCGCGTGTGTGTATGTGTGAGCGTGAGTGTGTGCGCCTAGAATCTATATTACTCTCAGAGGAGGTCCTGTTGCTTTTGAATAGGAGTTTGTTTTGTGATTAGTTTTCCCCATCCTGATCCCTTAACAGATGTTCCGCAGCTATGAAAACACTCTCTGTACTAGCTCTGGTCTCGTTTTGACTAGACTGTGGCTCTGAATCCTGAGCACAGTACCACGGGCTCTGTGGGCGCTCAATAAACACACGTGAGAGAAGCTATGTGGGACACCTGTGTTTCTGATGCTCTGCAGTATAAGGGTGGTGGTGGGGGGGAGTGGGTAGCGAAAGGCCTCAACGGGGCAGAAAATCATGTAGTGCAGCTCCTGCTTATCTTTAAAGTTTGTTCCATGGGAGAAGCAGCTGGGAAGCTGAGTCAGCCTGAACATACCTTTCTGCAGATTCCATAGGTCCTGCCTTGAGAGGGCAAGAGGGTCCTGGAGCTGTGAAGTTGGGGGTGCTGGAGAGGGGGGCAGGAACTCACCCATAGTGCTGTATATGTAGACCGGAAGCTACTTGTAGTTTGAAGACCTAGAGAGAAGCTTCCGGCCCTGGTCTGAGTATGGAAACAATTTCCACAGGATGGAAAGATGAAAAGACAAAACACAGGATGTGCTTTGTCAGGCTTGCTGGAGTGCTTAGTCGTCTGGATTATTCTTTGGCCTCTGGACTGTTAGTCTCACCTGCTATGGGAGAGACATTCCAAGTGTTGGGGAGAAGGGATCCATTGAAAGATGGAGCTCATTGACCAGTGACAGAGCCCAGGAGGAGTCACTGCAGAGGAGGGCCTTGACTGTGCATGGGAGAGGCATGCCTGTGATGAATTGCTCAAGGTGGGGCTACCTGAATAGAATGGGCTACAGGGGGTCGGGAACAGCATATCCCAGCACAGCCTGACTCTATAAAAGTCTCCCACAACCCTCTCCAGGACACCAGACTCCAGTCCCTTGAGTTTTCTTCCAGGAGGGATTTATCACTTTTCTCTACTTTCATAAAACCAATGCACAGGCTATTTACCCTAGACAGGAACGAACCTGCATAAAGTCTATGGAGAGTCCTCCCATGACAACCAAATCCAATGGCAGTGTCTCTTTGGTTTCTTGAGCTCTCTGTTAGCAATTTTGTCAACTTCCCTAAAGCCTTGGAAGACAGATGCAAAAGCCTCATCATCCACTTTGTAGCTGACTTATATCGGGGTCTAGTGAGGAGTCACAGAGTTAGTACGAGCTGGAGCAGGCTCAAGACCACTTCCACCTGCCCTTCCTTGCCCTAGGCTGATTCTTTAGAGTTTTGATCTAAAAAATGAGACTCTCAGTGTCTTTAGAAAAAACATCAGTGAGAATTATGTAGTCATTTAATCTGCATATGCCAGGCAAGAAAAACGGAGAAATTTAAGAGGGGATAAAATATAAAACCTTGAGTCAGAAAAAGAAACTTAATTGAAAAGGGGCATTCTGAGGACATTGGTGGGAAACCTATTAGTGAGCTTCCATTGCCAAGGCACTTGGAGAGGTCTTGTGTTCTGCTTACTTCAAGGGGCCTAGCCTTGAGTGCGGATGAATCCCACTTGAGGGAAAATGCCAGCCAACAGGGGAAAGTCCATTGTTGCCAGAACTCATAGGCGCTAACAGGAAACCGTCTTGTGGGAGTTACAGGTATCCATGACACTCTCCTATTCTTTCCTGCTGTCAGGGAAGAGAGCCATCCAAGGGACCTCCCCAGTCCTCATTTTCAGCCTCCTGGGATTGCCATAGATCCTGTCTCATAGCCATTACTCTCTCCACAAAGGATTAAAATGACAGCTGTTTTCCCTCCTGCTACTGGAAGACCCCAATGGGAACTGTCTGGGTTTTCGGTTTGGTTTGGTTTGGTTTGGTTTGGTTGTTGTTGTGGTTGTGTTTTCTGATTCAGTGAAAAGTAAACCATATCTATTTTGAACGTGTATAATATATAGTCCTAGTGTGATAGCAGAGGTGCAGTAAAAATGACATCACTTCATCACCTCTCACCTCAGCTCATCGCTTTTCTTGTTGCTGAGGCTACATAGAACCGGTTAGTGACTTTCTCTCCTATCATTCTTATAGAGAACTTCTCATAGATCCATAAGCATGGATCCCCAGTGTGTCTTCTGCCATTGTGTGTGGTGGATGTGGTTGAACGAGGACCCCTGGGCACACTCTGAAGTTCAGGTTTGAAAGGTCTGTCCTCCCCCAACTAGACTACAGGCTCCTTGGATGAGACATTTGTGAAGAGTGCAGATCAGGGTCGGGGAGGTGGGGAGAGGGATCAGGACAACAGCAGACCCTCACTCCATGCAATATCCTCATGGGCTTGTCCAGGATGTTGGCCTTCTAGTCCCTTGAGATGCTGACATTTTCTTTACTTTCATAAATAAGACGGTCTGTGGAGGCCGTTTTCCCTGGAGACTACGAGCAGATCTGAAGCCTTTGTCAGGCTTAGTCCCCACCGCTGGACAGCCAGAGAAAGCAGGACAGACAATCCTCCCTGTGTGGTAGTCCCTGGACGCACTCTGCTGCCTCTTTTTTGATGCTAGCCAGGACAATCCTGTCCAGAACATGAGTCAAAGGACCAAGCAAAATTCCTGCACTGATCCTGGTTGGGGAGGTGGTTTCTAGAAAGTCACCATTTACCTGTGAGTCCCTAGAGCAGCGGTCCTCAACCTCCCTAATGCCATGACCCTTTAATACAGTTCCCCATGTCGTGGTGACCACCCTCTCACACACACCATAAAATTATTTTTGCTGCTACTTTATAACTGTGATTTTGCTACTGTTGTGAGTTGTAATATAAATATCCGTGTTTTCCAATGGTCTTAGGTGACCCCTGTGAACTGACCCCCCCCCCAAAGTGGTTACGACCCACATGTTGAGAACCACTGCTCAATAGCTTTACCATTGGCAAAAGAGATGACATAAAGCATTTCTGGAGCTTCAAAGGCAAAGGAAACTCCAGGAGTCCCTATCACTGTCCTGATAGAGATGTTACAAGTGTAAGATACACCTTGGACACTGGTCCGGAGGCCTGGGCTCATGGGGTCCGGAAGGGCAGTAGGCATTGCAGAACTTCAGTCAGTAGCAGTTGTGGTCCCAGACCTGCTGTCTTGACCTAGAGTTGGGAGCAGCATTATGGAGTGAACCAGAGCCCTGAGAAGAAGTGGCCTGCTTTGTGGCTTTGCTCCGTTAGTATTTGACAAGCTTGCAGAGGTCTTAAAACGCACTTCCCTGCCTCCTGTGTGTGGGGGGTTGATTGGCTTCCACAGACCTATGTCTTTCCTTTTCAAAAAGACATGCCTCTGCCTCAGTCCTCCTCCACAGACCCTGTGGACTAGGATAGCCTTTCACCAGGCTTCTTGCCCACTTCCAGTGTCACAGAACCTTGGGGTGAGGCCCAGTCATTTAGAGTGAAGAGCAGGAGTGTTGAAACACCATTTAGCTTTGGAATTCAGAGGAGGCAGCTCTTCCCAGGGGAATTTTTTCCCCTAGGCATATTTAGTTTCAGTTAATAATGTATGGAGTTTGTATACACAGGCTACTTGTGCTTTTTGATGCCCAGCGTTAGTGGCTCAGCAGTCCATTCTGGAAATCATCGCTTGGAGCAGGGCAGGGACCCAGGTGAGAACTTAATTCTGATTGGTCATACCAAACCACGGAAGCCCTTGAGACACATTTGTCCAGTTTTAATGGGAAATAACCAGTCAATTTCCAACTGCCATAAATTGCTGTAACAAAGGCACATCTACATAGCAATCAGAAGACCTGAAGACCAGAACCACAGTGGTCTTCTCTATGATCCGGGAAGGCTTATGGAGGCCAGGAAGGTTGGAGTGAGCCTCCTGAAAACATATGTACAAGAGAAAAAAGGCCTGGTGATATTAACATAGTACTATGACAACTAACTGACACTGTGACAAAATACCCGAGACAATCAACTTACTAAGATAAAAGGTTATTTTTGACTCCTAGTTTCTAAGGTTTTGGTTCATGGTTGCTTGGTCCTATTGTCTTTGGACCAGTATGTAGTGAAACAGTATGCTAAGGTGAGGAGTACAAGACAGAGCAGGCTGCTTGCCTATGGTGCCTAGAAATAGAGACAGGAAGAGAAATGGGCCCCCATATTCTCCCTCAGCCACACCCCTAATAATCTGCCTTTCTTCCATTATACCCCACCCTTAAAGGTTCTGCTACTCCCCACAACAGCGACACAGGCTAAAGACCAAGCCTTTAACATATGGGCCTTTGGAAAGGATTCTCCAGATCTAAACCACAGAGGAGCTGTTCATAGAGCCTGATGGCCTGGGAGTAGTGTCACCAGGAAGCATAGATCTAGTTGGAGGTAGGAGGGAAGTACTCTTGCTGTTCACCCCAGGGATGTAGGTCAAACTCTCAGGTAAAGCATATGGCCCTATTCTATCTTGAACACTATGGTGTGTTTTCGGTCTCGGTTGGAATCAAGGGGACTAAAGGATCTCTCCCAGTATCCTCTTTCTTGAACTATGTCTTTGTAGAAGACTCTATCCTGTGCAGTAGATATAGCTTTGGACAATCCAGGAAACGTGGGATTCCCCATGTCCTGGAAACAGACCCGAAACTTGAGTGATCAGATAAAAATCATGAAAGAGGAAAGTACAAAGGCAGAGGGAACATGAAGCTGTGAGTCCTAGTATAAGATCAAGAGAGCATCCCTGAGGACACAGCTTTAATCTGAGACTCCAAAAAACAAAAAAACAAAACAAACAAACAAAAAAATGAATAAAAGAGAGCAGGGTTGGACGTGGGGGGAGAAGAAACACCCATTGCAAACATGTGCCAAGGCCCAGCCCAGGCCTAGCATGTTGGGAACAATTCATATTGGCTCAAGCAGAAGGCCAGAAGCAGAGCCAAGAGAAGTGAGTGAAGCAGTGTGAGCTTCAAGGTCAAGGGCCTTGCAAAGCACGTCAAGGACACTTTTTCCTTAGGCAACAGGAAGACACTGAAGGGTTTTTAATCAGGAATGCGACAGTAAAAGATTTGCATGCCACACATGCACTCCATCTAATGAGCTCAATTTGCAGCCGTTTCCCCTGGAAATTGGTACTAGGCTTAACCCGTTGCCGACTTGAGAAAATGGACTCGTGGAAAGGGAGCACTGAGCAGCTGCTAAACCTCGGAGGCTCTGTGGAGGGAGGCAACCCAGGCTGCCTTTGATTACTGGGGTTGAAAATGGCTTCCAGATGGGTTCATTTTAGGATTGCCTGGTTTACAAAGAGGAAATCTGTGATGGGCCAATTTGTATGCCTTCACTTGCATTGTCCTTTCTAGTGTCACATTACTCTGTTCTTTCTGAAAGGACAGCTTCCCCTGGGCTCAGAGGACATTATTGTCTGTGAGGCAGAAGGAGGTTGGTCAGATGGGACTGTACAGGCTGGATCTGCATTTGGGGACTGCTGGGCTGTCTTCAAGCCCTGGGCAGCTGTTTCCAAAGAGGCCTGATGCTTGGCATCACGTTCAACCAACAGAACCTATTCTTGAAGCATCTTTCAGGAGCTCTGCAGGTCATAATGGGTTTCCGATACAGTGACAACTGCTTTCCGGTCACGGTCAGTTAGCTCAACTGGATAGCACATTGTGCTTGTAGCCAAAGCACAGAGGCACCAGAGACTCACAGCTCAGCTTAACGGTCATGGATGAGGAGTTGAACTCCTGCCATCCTTGGAGGTAGACAGTTCTGAGGTAGAAGCCTGGCCCTTCCAGTGCATGGCTGTGAGACCTGCAGCGAGTTCCTTGGCTTTTTATGTCTGCTCCTGCATGGATTCTTGCCCTGTTGAATGGGAATGATCATAACCCTTTTCTCCAGGAGTTGTTACAAATGTACCAAATGATACAGCATGAAGAGAGGGCACAGTGACACTCCCTATGTGTTGAGTGGCTCACAACAGCTGCATATAGACTGGAACTCTCCCTGTTACCGTAAGCGAAGCTTCAGGTGAGAAGGTACAATCAGATGCTCAAGGCTCTCTCAGCAAAAGAGGGAGGAGCTGCCAGCTCCAAGATAGAGAAAGCCTCTTCCTACAAAGGCTGTGAGCGAAGCTAGAAGGCATGTCACCCTCTGCCACTTGGAAACAGTTCTGAAGGTGGCCTTGAAGGTTCCTCAATTGCAGCCCTGGAGGAGTTCAAAGCAGGCCCAGAGTTGAGGAAATGTGAGGTTATCAAACACAGTTCAGAGCTGGGACGAGGGACACCTAGTACCATCAGGCACTAGGCAGGTTTCTTGGCAAACCTTGGACAGTTCAGAGTAAGGGACACGGGGAAGTTAGGAATATAGAGTGAGAAGGCTGAGTTTAGGTCCTCCCCACTTGAGGTTGTATAACTACTAGCAAACCGCACAGCTTCACTCTGCTTCAGTTTTCTTGTCAGCTAGTGGTGACCCTGCTGTTCATCTCATAGTGGTACGGGAAAGGACTGAATGAGAAGCTAAGCAATCATGCAGTGGCTACTCTCTCGTTACAGGTTGCTCCTCTGAGCCATACAGGGGTTTGAGTCCCCTCTGAGCCCCCGTACCCCTGTGCCCACATTTTCCATGTTGTCTCACTGGAATGTTTTTATGTCTGTCTTCCCTCTACAAGTCAGACTGTCTTATTTATGTTTGCCTTTCAGGATTGAACACATCTTGGTTCATTCAAATATTGTTGAATAACCAGAAGATGGATTGTCACCATGACATCTATGCCACTATATCCATAGTCTTATTCTCCTAGGGACCCACTATATGACCTTGAATTATTCACTCACCATATTAGCCTCTGTTTTCTCATTCATGAGAATGAAGGGGTAACGTGGAGTGATCTCTAGGTCCCTACCAAAAATCCTACTTTGAGGGAGTATGTTGGATTCTTGGATCTTGAGCTTCCTCTTCCTCCTCCTCCTGTTCTTCTTCTTCTTCTTCTTCTTCTTCTTCTTCTTCTTCTTCTTCTTCTTCTTCTTCTTCTTCTTCTTCTTCTTCATCTTTTTCTTCTTCTTCTTCCTCTTCCTCTTCCTCTTCCTCTTCTTCTTCTGGGAATGGGTGATCAATAAAGATTCAAAGATTGAAAGGAGTTTCTTCCAGGGCTGCTAGAGGGCATCCTGGAGGTGTTTTGATGCATAGCTACAGGAAATGGTGATGGGTTAGCATGCTAGTCTTCTTCTGGCCTTGACTTTTGCTTATTAGTCTGGACTCCATGGAGATAAGCTATCTGGGAGAAAATCATTTTAATAACCAAGAGGAAATGGAGTTAAGAATGCTGGCTGCTGGCTGGCCAGGGCTTGGTGATTCCTCTGTGGGGAGTTAATTTGTGTCTGCTCATGTTGCCTATCTGATTAGATGCTATTCATGTGTCATTCTGCCAAGAGTTTCCATTGAGATGGTCCCTTGTGATACAGTTTCAAGGGCTCTGTGAGGGCAGAAGACTGAGAAGGTGTTCAGAGTAAGGGGAAGGCATAGTTAGGGACACTTGGTCCAGGCAAGATGGGTCTAGATGTGGAGTGCACATGGCAACACAGAAGACTGGACATGAGAGTCACTACCCTCCCTTTGGGGAAGGGCCTTCCTCTCCCCAGGCCTTGATTTCCCACACAATGCTGCAGCAACACCCAACAATCTGCAGGGTGGAAGGCACCTGAGCTTCCTGTCATCCACCCAGTGCACAAGCCACAGCTAGCTTCTATCCTTCAGCTCTATGCAGGACACGGTGACCTGAGACCCTTCATGTGAGAGGTGATACAGAATTCAATTTGTCTGAACACCTGTGGCCTGACATCACCTCATGATGAGAAGGGCAGCCGGCATGTGCTTTCAGCAATGAGTGTGGTGCACCCACAGCTCAGGGCAGGCACTGAGCTCTCCTTCCTGTAGGTGCACAGTCAGAATGAACTGCCTCCCCCCCCCCCCCCGCCTGATCATGAAGTGGGCAAGGCAGGTGTGGGGAGGCAGAGGACCCTCTGGGCATCTACTCTACTAACCGCCTGCTGTACTTCACAGAGGAGTCACCAATGTTCTCTTAAAGAGTGAAGACCCATTGGTCTAGACCTGGCTAGACAAGGGCAGTAATATCAAAGAGTAGATTCAAGGTCAAGGAGACATTCACATGCTTTTGAGACCTTTCATTTTCTCCTAGTCCGTTCTGTTATTGTTGCTGCTTGATAAAGCAACACTGATATTGCTTGATAAATCTGTTCAAGCTGTGTTTCTTTACTTTTGCATGATCCTTGAAGATGGAACTTGGGACCGTAGACATATAGGCAAGCCCTCTATCGCTGTGCTACTCTCTCAGTCTTAAATATTTTAAAATTGGAGGCAGGGTGCCACTATGTTTCCCAGGATGACCCTGAACTGACTTTGTAGCCTGTGCGCATCTTAAACTTGTGGTCATCCTCCCTCAGCCTCCTAAGTGGCTAGGATTACAGGCCCATGACACCGTGCCCGGCCCCAGCTTGTTGGTTTGCCTCCTTTTGAGGCAGATTCTAGCTATTCAGTTGCAGACAGGAGCTGAACTTTTTAACCCCCTGCCTCAGCCTCCTAGATGTTAGGATTACAGGAATGCCCCATCATGCTGGGGCATTCTTCCAACATCTAATTAAGTAAGAATCTCTAGGTGTGGGCAATGACAAGGATTGATCTTTTTAATTAAGTAAAGCTATCAAAAGTATCATAAAACTAAACTAGTTAAAAATCCCGATGATTTGAGCATAAGCTCGAGGCTGAGAAGCAGAGCTAAGAACCATGGCCTAGGCTAGGCAGGCAAGGGACTCAGTGCAGGCTGGAAGCGACGGAGCTGTGGAAGCACAGTGCAGGCTGACTGGAGTCAGTAATGTTTTGTCCAGATGAGGTCACATTTCCCGATTTCAATGTCAGCAGCACTAGCTGGGTCATTGGTGGCCATCACAGACATAGGGCATGGAATGGAGTCACTCACCAAACCTCACGTAGATGATACTCAGGCTCCGAGGGTACATGGTTTAATTTATGGCAAGTGAAAACTGGCTTAGGCTGAGTAAAGTGGATCAAGGCCCTAGGAGGGTTCCCAGTGAATACAATCCTTGGAGATAAGGGAACAGAGTGACAATGACACTGTGGGGAGCTATGGAACACTGACAGGTGCTTTACAAGGGATGGTAGGGGTGACACTCGCTGTGAGTGTCTTCTGGGCGTGGTGCACCACCACCGTTTGGCTGGAACACCAAATGAAGGCTCTGGAAGACTGAGGATGGCAAGAGCAGTGGGCCAGAGCCAGTAGCTGCTCACTGACATAGCAGCCTGGGCTGGTTCCCTCTTCTTGCTCACAGGACATGGTCACAGTCTCCATGACCTGAAGGAGCTGATGAGGGCAGATCATCTGCATCTTCACTTGAAAATAACAGTAGTGAGGAGACTACAGTGGCTCCTGTTGAGTAATGGGTAGGAGTCAGATCCTGGCTTTCACTCTGAAGCCCCTAGTGTGCAGATCTCCCGTGCCTGAGAGGAGAAGGATGGGCAGAAATAGGGTCATGGATCCTACAAATGCAAACTCTTTTGGGAGCTGGCATGGTGGAGAAGGGAGAAAGAGTTAGGGGTGGAAAGGCAAGAAGGAAGGAGGGAGGCCTCATCTGCTTGTTTGTGAGGTTTTTTTTTCTTCTTCTTCTTCTGCACGCAAGACGCCAACTTCTAGCATATTTTTAAATCCATCAGATGTGAAAGGCTGATTTAAATAGACCCACGGTGTGAAGCTGGTAATGCCACTTGCTACAACAGAGAGGCTAACAGGGCCCCGGTGGGGATTCAGCACCTCTGCCCACACTAGAAATGCTGTAGAGTTTCCTGGGGGACACTCAGGGCCAGGTGCTTCCCTCTGCAAGATGGGAGCCACAGGAAGGAGGGGACAGAAGATGGAAGGAGAGGCCCTGGGTGACAGGGAAGAAGTGGGTGCCGCCTTTCTCTTCATCGGGCCTCAGGATGGGTATAGCAGGGGTGTGGGCCCTGGTATTCATCCTGTCCATTGCTCCCATTGCTAGGAGCAGAGTAGCAGGAGTGCGTATTCTGTGGCTGATCAGTGCTCTGAGAGGTCCACTCCCATGGGAGATATTTCAGCCTTATGCTCTGTTCCCTGGCTCTAACCCAACCTCTGGAGCTGCTCAGAACAAGCTTAATGCCAAACCCTGCTCCTGTCCCTGGAGCATGAGCTTCCCTCTCCCTCTCCAGCCTTTCTTTGCCAGTAATGGCCTAAATGAAAGTCTCTTCAAAGCTCAGGCATTCCTGGGTGCCTATGAATGCATTTCCACCGTGGTAGATGCAGTAGACTTCCAGGAGCAAAAAGACTCCCTTCAGGTCTTGTTACACTCTCTTGTATCTACTCCGGGGCCCTTAGATGCTCCTGTTGGCATGTAGGGTTCAGGGTCCCACTGATGGGGCACTTACCCTGAAATGGTGGAGGCAAATGCACAAACAGAAGCTTGTACATGGATAACATGTTTGCCAAGAGCTCTGAGGGCCTTCCGCTTCAGGGTCCAGGGAGGAGTGGAGAGTCTAGGTATTGGACAAGGTCCTTGGGGTGGGGAGAAGGTGGGTGCCACTGAGGCATGTGCGTGGCATGTTCCTTGTGGGGTTTTAGGGTGTCTTCCCCTCATGGGCCTTGGGGCTATTAGGGCAGGAACTCTGTTTGTTTCCCTCTTCACCCCCTCAGCTCCTCACGTACCCCAAGGCCAAGCATGAGCACCCTTGGGCTTCACTTACATACAGATGGAAGAAAATCAATCCTTTCTTCATGTCATATAGACAAAGGCTTCTAAAAATGTTCTTTTTTCTTAAATTGTGATGAAAATAGGCACAAAATTTACAGTTTAAAGCATTTTAAAATTCAATACCTTTCAGTACATTTATAATATCACATGGAGCCATTCCCACTCTCCAGTTCTAGAACTTTCTCATCACCCCAGTGTGAAAGTGTTCTACCCACCACGTATATAAAGGTGGTCCATTTAGGAGCGTGCTGTCTCAAGTATTTTCTAGTCCATCCACCTACCCAGAATCTCCTCTGTACCACACCCTGGTAAATACAGAACTGAAGGAGACCAGAATTCTGCTGTGGACGCCTTGCAATCTATGACACCAGTCCTGCTTAGCCTCAAAACACAGCAGAAAGAAACACTGTGCGCTTAGATGAATGTTCAGGGCTTGAAGAAGCACCGTTAATTCTCCAAGAAGTAACAGGAGGTGCTTTCACCTCTGGCCCCCACAGCTCTTAGTTATTCAGAAGGATGTTTTTCCAGCCCTCTATTGTACCACACTTTTGTCCCTTGCCTGGGAGATGTAGTAACTACGACTCGCTTGGAGCCATTCCATTGACTAGACCTTCCCCCTGAGTTTCCATTTGCCTCTCCCCCTCGGCCACATTGGATGAAAGAGTTGTTTCACTACAGATGTGTAGGTGGCCTGAGAGCCATGCCAGCAGCAGTCCAAGGCCACATAAACTTGTATGTGGAGCCTTATTCTGAAGGCCCACTGGGAGCTAGAGAAAGCTTTCAGGATGGGCACAGTGGGGTAAGAAGGGCTGGTTTCATACTGGGAGGATGAAGGGGAGCTAGGCAGGGAAGCATCTGCTAGGCACAGGGCATCGAGCCCAAGGCAATTGAGCTGTTGGGCTGCCCAGGGGTAATGGATTGCCACTAGCAGCTGAGGTGGCTGTGGGGGATGAGAGAGAACACTCTGACGGGCACCACACCGTCTGAAAGGCAATCGAATCACAGCAGCTGGAATGCTCCCCAGCATGTTGTTTTAGAGCCAGGAGGAGTACCTCATTTGAACCAGCTGAGTCTGCCTAGACTGAGTTGCCCCGCCTGTAGAGCCTGGGCCTCCAGCACAGCCAATCCTCCGGGAATGGGGCTTGTTCTGAGGAAATGATGCTTTGCTCTCAAAAGCTCATGTAGACCACACTGAGGCTGCAAAGATGGATAGCCCTGCCCTTGAGGCCCAGTCCCATGACAGCCATTCTCCAGAGCCCCGCGGTCAGCGTGTGAATGAGCATCATACAGAGTGGTTAGCCGTTTGACTAGCAGCATTACGGAGGGGATGAGAGAGTCCATGCACGTTGAAGCACAACCTAACACTGCACTTGGCCTAGTGTACCTGCTTAATGAATCACTTTTCCATAACCACATTTCCAAACTCCACAATGAAACCCATAGCGTACTTGTGTATTCCAGTCCTTGTTTCCATATTAAAAGTGGTAATCCCATTCCCGTGTCTGTAGTCTTCGGGTATTTTTTGCTTAGTAGTGCAGCGTTTTTATGAGTGGTAGTTTTTATAGGTCAGATGGAGCCAGCTATAATTCATCATGATGGCACAGGCCTCACTGG
The DNA here is from genome assembly GCF_907164565.1 of Psammomys obesus. NCBI lineage: Eukaryota > Metazoa > Chordata > Mammalia > Rodentia > Muridae > Psammomys > Psammomys obesus. The sequence continues at coordinate 3,281,458 of NW_026590905.1, read as the reverse complement.
TCCTCAGAGTCCTCATTTGTAGGGAGAGGCGCTTCCTGGTACTATGACAAGTGCCTGCGCATACCCCCTCTGGATCTGAGCCACAGCCCTGATGAAGTCCCAGCTAGAAACAAGGGTCAGTTATTGGGCCCGATTCAGCCAGGATGATAAATGGCAACACCTCACCTGGGCTCCTTGGATTCCGCATTGATTTCGGGTCCTCTGCCAAGCACCATATGGTTTCCCAAAATCCTAACATTCCCAGCAATGTTCTCCTAAGTAGGACATTTTGATTAAATTGGCCCCACTGAATCAAGCGGGAGGTTCTTCAGTGTGGTAATGAGCATGTCTGCTAACAGAAACACCAACAGAGGTGGCAAGGTAGGAGTGCTGGAGACTCTCAGGCAGCTCTTGCATCATCTCATCCATCCAGGAGGAAGGGGCTAACTGACAAAGTCAAATCCTGTGGATCCTGGCTGAGCACGAAGAGCAGAGAGGTGCCATGCTCTGAGGGGCAAGGCCAGACCCAGAAGCCAGGTAAGGGGCTTTGATTCTAAGCAACAGCCACTTAAGAATGAGACTCAGCACGCTTGTAGATGCTACTTTCATTATTTTGCAGTAAACTGACTTTTATTCTTCAAACTTCAGATCGGATTTTTGGCCTTTCTACACCTGTCCTCTCCTAGCAGAGCTTGGCGTGGTCTCTGATGCAGGGGGCACAGGGCAGTGTGAGGCCACCAGCGGCCCTTCTCCTACCCAAGGGACTGAATACTTCCTTGGGGAGCTCACCTCACCAAGGGCTTCCAGGAGCACAACTTTGTGCTTCAGTTGGAGCACAAAGTTTCACATGTCAGAGTGCTAGCTTCCCTTGTTCAATGCGGAAGAGAGGAGATACTCTGGGCACGAGCCCAGAGGTGGAGCTGAAGAGACCAGATTCCTACTGTATTATATATACATGCACTGTAGAGAAGGAAGGATTTTTTTTTTTGCAGACTTAGATTTGAGACTTTAAATCTAAGCTGTTTTTAAAAATATTTATGCATTATTATTATTATTATTATCCATTGCCTGTGTGTGTGTGTGTGTGTGTGTGTGTGTGTGTGTGTGTGTGTATCTGGAGCGCACAAATGCCACACATGCGTATGGAGGTCAGAGGATAACTTCCAGGAGCTGGTTCTTTCCTTGCACCATGGGTTCCTGGGCTCAAACTCAAATCATCAAAACTTTGTGGCAGGTGCTTTTATCTACTAAGCCATCTTGCCACCCTAAATGTAAGCCATTTTAATTATGCCCAAATGACCTAGGGGAAGCTATGCCCAAGGAACTAGAAGAAAGGGTGAGTCATACCTTACTAAGCAAAGGAAGTCAACCAAGACATGGAGGTAACTGTACATAAAATGTACACAAAATGCACATAAAATCTTTAGTTGATTAGGCAGAAAAAGAATCAGTGATGTTGAAGACAGGCCAATTGAAGTTCTCCAGACTGAGGAACGCAAAGAAAATGGGATGAAGAGAAATGAATGGAACTTCAAAGACCTATGGAACTATCAAGAACTACCAACTCTGCATAATGGGAGCTCCTGAAGCACAGAAGACATGTGAAGAAACAGTGGCAGAAACCTTCTCAAACTTACGAAAATCACCAACCTAGTCAACAACCCAAGAACCTCAACAGCATGCAGGCAGGATGTACTGAAAGAGATCCATGGTCGGACATCAGAATCCAACCATAAAAGATGGAAGAACTTTGAAAGCACAAACAGGGGATCCTCAGTGAGACTAAGCTAATTTCATACCAGAAACCATGGGCACCAGAAGCAGTGGGATGCCATAGCCACAGTGCTGAAGGAGAAAAGAAAGTCAACTAAAAATCTGTATCTGGCAAAACTATACCCCCCAAACTAAGGGTAAATTAATATATTTCCAGATAAATAGAAACGGAAAGAGTTCCATTCTAGTAGGTATGTTCCTCTGAGAAGCAGTAAAGGGAGTCTTCAGGAGAACATGAGAAAGCCAAATAATATGAATAAACATGACGGAATAAAGGACACTGGTAAAATTATACAGTTAAATAGGAAAGAATATAAATGCACTTTTAATTATAAAATATTTTTATTCTTTGATTTCGTACATACATATGTTTTTAATCAAATTCACCTCCATTCCTCCCCCAACTTCCCCCAAACCCATTCCCCACTCTCAATACTCTCTCCCAACTTCTTGTCCTTTTTGTGTTTTTAATAACTGAGTCTGATTATTATCACTCATAAATTCACGGATGTAGGCCCTCCACTGGAGCATGGTTGACCCTCCAGGGGCCACACCCTTAAGAAAACTGATTCTCCCTCCCCAGAAGCCAACAGTGGCTCCTAGCTGAGGGCAGGTGCTCATGAGCACCCCCAGCCCTATGCTGGGAGGTTGACTTGCTTGATCTTGTGCAGGTCTTGTACAGGCAACCACAGCTGCTGTGAGTTCATGAGTGAAGTGGTCCTGCCATGTTCAGAAGATGCTGTTTTGACCCAGCCCTCCCCAACCTCTGGCTCTTACAATCTTATCATCCTCTCTTCTGTGATGGTCCTTGAATTTGGGGTCAGGGTGAGATACAGACATCCCTTTTATAAATGAGCATTCCATTGACATATATTCTCTGCACTTTGACCACTTATAACGACCGCTAAAGGACAAACTAAAGGATGAATGCATAAAGCAATACTTATAAATCTGCATGACAGATTCAGAAGGTATAAAAATATAATTGCTGATAATATATATCAACATAAAGGAGATGAGAACAGATTTATACAAAATCAGAGTTTTATATCTTATTATAATTAAGTTGCTATTGATCCAAATATATTGTTACAAGTTGAAATGTTCATGATAACCCTCATTGCAAATACCAAGAAGATTTATTTTTAAAATAATTCAGGTAAGATAATTAAATGATGAAGGATAAAATATCCATTTAATAGAAAAGAAGGTACTGATGGAAAAACAAAGAAATTGCATATAGATATATATGCAGACATAATCCTTTCTTATAGATCAAAACTAAAATTTCCAATAAAAATCCTGGAAAATATAATTTAAAAAAAATGAGCCAACTATAGGGTGTGTTTCAGAGACTCTCTTTAGAGATACACAGGTTGGAAGGTGAAAGAAAAATACACCATGTATTTTTCTTTTAAATATTTTTTTCTTTTCTATTATTACACTGAATACAAAAGAGGGACCACAAAACAGACCTTAAGACAAAAATTTGTTACTGAAGACAAAGGAAGCCACTGCATACTGAAGATGCCACGGTTCAAATATATTTCAACCCACAGTGGAGCTCTCAATGCACGAGGCAAACAGATCTCTGAGAGAAGCAGAGAGAAAGGCAGCATGGTCTCAAATATATGACCCCCACAACCCTAGAGGGGCTTATAATTCTACCGCTAGCAGCTCATTTGTTTGACAGGAAGCACTACCTCTCTTGGAGCCCTTTGTTAAAGGAAGTGGGAGCCCCAGAGCCACCACTTTCGTTAGCACCTTACTTGAGGCTGGTCTTAGACCCTTCGGGGCACTGCTCACTGCCGAGACAGTTGAGCCATTTGGCAAAGTTAATAGGCATGGCTAGAGAGAGCTCCTGGGAGAGTGAGGAGTCCAGAATTGGGGAAAGAATGGGACTGAGAGATTGTGAAAGGTGAGAAGGGAGAGACAGCTTGTCACAGGGGAACGCCAAATATCCCAAAGGCTGAAAGATTCAAACCTTAAGCAGGAACGAATCACATGCAACACTGGTTTGGTGCTGGACCTCCTGCTTTGGCAACCTGGGGTTTTGGGTGGCAGAGACTCAAAGCAGCATGAGTCAGCTAAGGGCAAGAGGGTGCAGGAGCTTCGGGACTGCATGAGCCAGGGTCACACATAGGTAAACAGACAGGAGCTGGCCCCAGGTCTCAGTCACTGTCCCCATCATGGAAAATGAAACAAGAGGGAGAGCCTGGTGCCTGGAATCAGCAAGGGCCACTGCTGGGATATAGGCCCTGGCAAGAAACCCAGGACTCCTGGGAGTCCATGGGAACACATGATTGTAAGGTCAAGAGCAAAGTCAGCTCTGACCTGGAATCGAGGCAACGGCCTGAGCAGAGAGATGTTCAAATGAGCTGGTGCCAGTAATTGTGCCCACTCAGGGCAGAAGACTGGAAAGTGGGCTGGCCACGCTACCAATGAAACGAGGCTCCGGTTAGCCAAGATCTGTCAAGTACTGGGGACTGTGCTGAGTTCTTCACAGCCATTGCAAGACATGGGAACTTTCAGTCTATGATAAATGAGCAAAGAAAGCTGGGTAATCAACAGGGATGCAAATGGGATGGAAACAGAGGTTCTTCTGAATACTCTGCCAGGCTCTGGGCCAGAGGGAGCCCTTGAGGATGGCTCAGATCCACACAGTATTTAAACAAAACAAAATGGGAAGAGGGGAAGCTGAGAGATGGGGACAAGGGACTCCCAGGGGCCCACTGAAGCCCACATTCTTCTCTTTCCTTCATAGTGGGGCTCTAGAAAGAGGCAACCGAAGTCTCCTTGTGCCTGTTTCCTACCTACTCCTGGGCCTCTGAAGAATCATGGACACATGTCCAAAGGCATCAGTGTTCTCCCTCCCTCCTCCAAACTCATCAAGGCACTTTGTTTTTGAATAGGAATGATATCCTTAGTAGAGACAGTTCTGGGCATTAAGGCATCTGCAGACCCAGGAGATACAGGTAGGGCCTGCTTGCTCTATGAATTCCAGTCCCATCTCTTGTTTGCTGAGAAACAGAGGAGCTGGCCACCCTTTCCATGGCCATCCATCCTACCTTGTACCTGCCCGGCCCACCCCCCAACACACGGAGTAAGCAACAAGTCTGAGTGGCTTCTATACAGATTTTGCATGCTTCAAAGCACAAATGTAACTACCACCATCGCCCTTCCCCTACGGAAAGTTTTTTCTTAAGAACGTTCTCCGATCTGATTCAGGAGCCAGCCTTCGAAGGACAATGACTCCACCCCATCTTTAACTGATGGGATGGGAGCAGGCCTGCGGGAGATTGTGAACTTCCTCAAGGCATGCAGGGGTGGATTCTATTAAGCATTCTCCACTGGTTCTCGGCCCCCTGCAAATGCTAGATCAGAAAAAAAGAAGAGCGTGCCAAAAGCAGGTAGGTATGTGCCTGGTAACTATGGGCCTCTTGTTCTTTAAGGGGCTAGGAGAAGAGGCTGTAAAGCCTACCTAGAAACTCTGGCTCGCTGTTTCTCCTTCTGTTTTTGGCAGAGTGGAGGTTTTCCCTAAAATCCTGCCCTCTTAGTAAGCTTCACTTCTTGGGTGTAGGCCACCTACATTCCCTGGAGCTGGTGCCTGTCTCCTCTACTACACACTCTGAACATCAGTCATTCGTCAAAAGCAACCTTTGTGATCTTTTTTTATCTTATCTTTTGTCTAGGATAAGAATGTCCCTTCTAGGACCCAGCCAGCCATTCAGTGCTGGCCAGGAGCAGGAAACAGGCTCTTGCAGGATTCAGGTCATGCCCTGAATCCAAGCGCCCTCTGCTGAAGCCAGCAGCTGCACGCAGCTCATTTCTCAAGCACTACCAAACTGTCAATATCAGTGACATCTTTAAAAACAGTATAAGCTCCTGGGATTAAAGACAAATGAAATAAAAAGAAGCCAATAGTTATAAACTTAGTGTTGGACAACCCCCTTCCACACCTGCCTGTCAATGTACTCCGTCAATAATCAAGTGTGATTTTCCCAAGAGGTATTTGGAGAAACCCTCAGAAAATGTCTTTCATGTGTGAAACACGTCTTATTTAGAACCTCCAGGACTGGCTACCATTTTTTAGCCATAGATGGCCTCCCTTTAAGGTTTTCTTTGTCAAACTCAAGTATGAAGTACGTCTGCAGTGTAACTCCAGGCATGGAGTTGTCACCCACTGTTAACCCTGGAGTCAGGGTTGCAGGGTCATTAGGAAGTACCCTGCAGAGACCCACAGGCACAGATCCAGGGGGCACAGTGGTTTCTGGGAGAGGCTGTGAAGCTTGTTATTCAGGGACTCAGGGAGAAGCAGAGAGAGCCCTGGGAGCTGGAGCAGACACTGGAATGTCTCATGGTCCGCGACATTGTGGCAAGAGCAGCTCTCTGGTTTCTGGAGAACAGGGGCTGACACAAGACAGGCTACGCCAGCATCACTCAAATGGCACATCTTGGGCCTTCAAGAAGCAGCAAGTTGCCCCTGTATGGTTGCCATGGCAACCACAGTACAGAGACTCCTGAGGGCATGGAAAGAGGAGAAGGGAGGTGGAGAAGGCACGTGGTGACTTTTCTGGAAAAGCCCATCTGCTCCTTTCTTCCAGAGAATCACACTGGAGGAAGGAGAACAGAAGTGGGTATTGGGGTGTAGAAGAGAAGGGGGGAGCAGATTTTAAGATACAGAAAATGTAGGCTTCCTGGCTGCACGTGTTTCCTTCCATTAGGGGAGGCAAGTGACCAACTAGGGCAAGGCAGGATGGGCTTTGCTGAGTGTTGCTGCATAGCAGCCCAAGTGCTGGTTCAAGTAGTCGCGTGACCTTGGGCTTCAGAGGACTCTTGGCTGAAGGTGACCGTGAGCATGGGTAGGAAGGCTGAGGAGGTCTACTGTCAGCCACAGCAGGATTTCTTCTTGGCAGGGGGACCAACCTGAATGATGTCCTTCCTCGCTGTGTCCTCCTGCTCCTTGAGGAACCTGAGCAGAGTGAGGTTGGGGGAAAAAGAAGATGGTGTGTCATCAGCAGAGAAAATGCTAGGCTCGGGGCTGGCCCTGGATTTCTTACATTCCCAATGTGGTCAGTGAGTCAATGGCAGAGAAAGGTCTAGAACTTTCCCTCTCAGTATATGTCATAACCCATAGGCTCTCTAATATAAAGAAGACTTGTTCTTGAATCTTAATCACTCAAAGTCAAACATCTTCATATGCCCCCGAATGAGTGCTGAGTTTAATACAGGCAGCATTCTGTACTTGCTGGATGGAGGGATGGACAGAAGCTTGAGAACTGAAAAGGCTCCTGGTGTGGTTTGATATTTCTTATTTTTGGTGTAGGCAGGCTCTCGGGGAATGGGTCTATGTAACTAGTCCTTTCAGCACCGAGTTTGCCTTTATGTGGGTTCTCTGCTTGCTTCATTTCTCACAGTCCCACCTCTCACTTGTTCCTCATTCTCCACCCCGAGAGCCCATATTATAAACTGCACTTATTCCCCTTTCAACCAATCCCATTGTGATATCATCCAGTGCTAAAGGGGTCTTCTGATAGAATGCTCTTCAGGTGCATTTTCTGGGCAAATGGCAGCCTCTGAGACTGAAGGGGATCACAGTAGAGCTGACATTTTTCTTCCCCTCGCGGCTGTTCCAGAAGGCTGGCTTTGTCACCCAAAGTTCCCCCATTGAGTCCTAGTTCTATCCACATTTTGGGGCTCAGAAAGGCAAGAAAAGAGGCTCAGATATAACATGAATGGGGCTTTGGGAGGGTGGGTAGGTATCGCTGGGTGGACAGCCACTGGGCTACGCAGCATGTGTCACTTTGTCTGGCTACCTTTCCTACCTGGCCAGGTGGAGCAGGGACTCTGTGGTGTTGTGACCCGAACAGGCACTGCATTCATAGAAGATCAAATTGTTCTCCTGGAATCACAGAGCAGAGAGAATAAACAGAGGGAACTGAAGGAGATGGGGAACAGAAGGAAGCTGAGGAGAACGCCCTCTGTCTCTACCTACAGTCTCTGTCTCCTCTCCTGACCTGCTTTGCTTCTTTTTCCTTGGGCCTTTAATAGGTGTTAGTTCTCTGTGTAGCTATCAGCAAACTATAACAATGTCACAACAACCTAGCGTGGTCTTGTGCTTTGTGGTTTCTTGAAGCCCTGTCAACAATGCACTTGCCTATTTCAGGTTTACGTCCGCCTTTGAAGCAGGTAGAAAGGCCAGGGTAGACAACACTGTTTCCACTTTCCAGGCAGGAGAACTGAGTCTAGAGAGGCAAGGAGGCACGTCTGCTCAGGTCAGGCCCTTAACGAACAGCAAGGGTCCCCTAAAGTAGCTGTCACAGGACACTGCTCCTCTGTGGATCTCGGGAAGAAGTCTTAGGGCTCCAGTAAGGCTGTACTCTGGCTGTCCAGGCTGTGAGAACAGGCTTATAGGGCAACTCTCCACCACTCATTAGGCAGAGGTGGTGCTGGGTACATGGCAGATCTTGGCCAAGGACTCCATGTCCACTGATCACCTCCACTAATAGGTTGCTTGCTTCATGACAACAGTGCTGGCGGAACTGAGCTCTGTTCGGATGTTCTTTGGAGGTTCCTGCCTGTGGTGACTGGGGCCAGGTGAGCGAGGCACAACGAAGATGGTAGCTCAGGAGGCTTTGAGAACAGCAGCTTCCAGCTCAGCTCTCTTCATCCACACCCAGAGGCCCAGGTCCAGCCTGTGCCCCTGGGACCCACATGCTTCAGATCGTACTGTCTATTTGTCTGCCCAACACTGACTCTTGGAGGAGGGCAGAGGAGGAGCCACTCCAAGGATGGAGGTGCAAACAGAAAGGCCCAGAACCTAGACTTGGAAGACATGACTTGCCTACCAGCTTCAACTGCTTGATCCTACTGTTACCATATTTGAAATCATTCAACTGAGTTCTGTCTCCATGGTTTCTTTTAACCATTTGAAAAGAAAAATTATATATATAAATTAGAGGGTATAGCTCATTTGATAGAATCCTTGCGTGGTATGTGTGAAGCCTGAGCATGATCCCTAGCACTGCATAAATAGGGACTGGTGGCACACATCTGTAATCCCAGCACTTGAAGGTAGAAACAGGAAGATCAGAGTTCAAGGTCAGCCTGGGAGATATGAGATTTTGCTGCAATACAAAAATAGGACCAAAAATGAAAGAGAGAGAACATAAAAAATTGGATGTAATAATCATAAATTGGGTCTGCTGGAATATTTTTATCTAGATTATTTGGAAATTCAAAGTTTTTAATTTCAGGAAGGCAATGCACATAAACACTATGTATGATGTAATATCTCAGGGGGTCTGGGACAGCACCCTATAACCAAATACATTAATATTTCTTCAATGAGACATTTGTATACTCACTAGAAGTGAGATAAAGTCCACAAACAGCCTCAAGTCAGATTTCCTGCTGGATGGAATGAAAAAGAAAAAAAAGGCCCTCTTATCTTCAAAGCATTTGGATTTCAGGATGGTGGATATGTATGTGACGGCTCAGTGACCCTACTCGGACACCAGTCAGGGCCTTCACCATCCTTCTCCTTTGGTTCCTACCATCTGTGCTCATTTCAGGCTCTGAGGTTAAGCCCTGTTTTTTGTAAGAAGTTCAGGAATCATAAAGCACAGGGCTGCTAGGCACCCTTCCTCTTAGGTACACAGATCCATGAAACCAGAGGCAAAAAAGGAACCACAGGAGGAGCCGTGATCCGCCCCTCCCACTTCCTATGGGCCCTGCTGGTCCTATTCATGGGCTAAAAGGCTTCTGAGACTTTCCAGTGCCTCCCTTGAATTTTTTCTCCAGTTCTCAGCTTTGAGGCTCCGTCTCATATCAAAAACATTCTGCAGCAGAGTGGTCCACATTGCTGCCCGGTGGATGGGGAGGTTTTCATCCTCAAAGGTGATCGGGTAGAGATTCAGATGGTGGGATTCCAGTATCGGAGAAAGAGTAGAAGGAAGAGTCTTCTGCTTTCTTGGGATTTGGAATTCCATCTTCCACATAAGAGGCTTTAGCACAGTCCTCCTACCTGGTGCTCCCCAAGCAGTGCCATCGTATATCAGTGCCTCTCTCTGCCATTCTACATACACAGGACCCGAGTCATTCCCACAACTCCAAGACACCCATCTGCTCAACTGCTTCCCTTCAACAGGGCTTCCACAAGTTCCCACCAAGGCTCTTGGCCTTATTCCTGAGTGCTGGAGGTTCCCACCCTATCCAGGAAGAGGGAAATATCGGGGTTTTTACCTTGGCGAGCTGCTCTCCCAGGCCCCGAGGGACTTCCCGCTCCTTCTCGTTGTCCAGTTTGTTGCCCAGCAGCAGAACAGGAATTTGGTCTCCCACAGCTTCCTGTAGAACAGAGCATCCCTCCACTGAGAGAAGCCTCCCTGGATGATGCCAGACAACAGGCTCACAGGGCTGCCTGGAAAGACCCAGGCTCCTGTGACAGAGAGCTCAGCAACAGAGAGTGAGATTCCTGCCTTCTAAGGGTCTGTCTCTGTCTCTCCCCTCCCCCAAGCCCTTGTCCATGCAATGATCTGTCTCCTTTCACCACCCTCTTTGGCTCTTGTATAAAGCACACTGACTTCCCATTTGTGCTGAGGAGAGGGAACTGGGCTGTGGACACCAAGCATTCATTCCCTCAATGACTTTCAGTACCATGGAGAACCTTGCTAAGTGACCAGACCCAGTCTAACACACCAGAGCAAAAGAACCTATGATATTAGTCAATGGAGGTTGGAGCTGAGCTGTGCTTGCTTGGATGAGAAGTGGGATCTTGAGCTTCTGTGACACGTGAGCTCCCTGAGGGGACATCCGAACCCGAGTCATGGTACTGGGCCAAAGAGCTCCGTAAGTGGCTTGTGAGCCCAACAGGGGGCAGGCACTATGGGCTCATGCTCCTGGGAGCTTTCACTCCTAAGAAGGGCTGGCTTAAGGATGAGCTAGGTGCCATGGCAGACGCACTTCTCTGGCCAGAAGTGATGATTTCACACAAGCTGACAACTGTGTTTGCTCTTGCGGTGCCTGTGGGGTATCAGCCATATCCTGGGGACTCTGCCCTTTCTGCAAAAAGGGGGTGCTACATGTACACCCCCAAAGGCAGACCTATGGGCCTAGGACTCATAGTCATGCGGCGAGCAAATACAGTAGTGTTCACATTAAGGTTGTTATTTTTACTTCGTAAAATACTTAATTAGGGGCTTTTAATCATAATTTGGTAACGAATAGTTATTCACTGCAGCTAAATGTTTTGCTAAATAGAGGGACTGTGGAATATTTGACGTGTATAAGCCTAAGTTATGGCTTTGCCAGAAGTCTCACTGCTTTACCTCAGCATCTCACACAAACAGCTAAAGTAAGTCTGATCAAAACACCTGTTTTAAAGTTTAAATGCAATTACCTCTGAAATTAAATCCTCCATGTTTCCTTAATCTGCACATTTTACTGCAGTTCAGTAGGAGAGAGAAATTCTCATTTGCTAATTGGGGACATCAGGCATGGAGGACCACAAAGGAACATTTGGCCACAAAGTGAGAGAGATGAAGGCTTAGTACACAGGTCCATCATTCTCTGACCTTTTGGCCTAGAGTCACACTTCTAGCAAATGCTCTGCAGCTTGCTGTATTACTAAACAGAACACTCTAAAAATGGCACCCTCTGGGAAGAGAGTAATTTGTGTTCACAATGAGGTCTCCTGTCTTCTGACCCACCAAAATAAAGGAAATCACACGGGTAGGTGATCAATAAAGTGTACCATCATTCAATTATTCCAAAGTGAGAAAGCCAGTTAACAGCATAGACAGACAGCTGGGCTCCCTGTTAGCTGAGTGTTGTTAATGGGAATGGAGCAGAATATTTATGCAAAGAGTTTTTCACATAAAAGGAAGGAAAGAGGAGGACGAAGGGAACTGGGCCAAAAGACTTTGCTGTTTAGAGCACACGAGAAAGATATATTTGTAGACTTCTCTGTGAGGGATGACTAAGGCTTGTGGGATTTCTTGATATGGAATCTCTGAAAATATGAGCATCAGAGTTAGACTCCAGCCCGGATCTTATTAGTAGGTGGGATGGGTCACAGCTCCAACTTCCTTCCTTGCCAAGGAGGTGATGGACACTGAATGTCTGAATAGGATGAGGTGGGGCCCAAGCCTCAAGCCTGGTATGTTCCCTCTGTAGAGCAAACAGCACCGCTGCTCTTGGGGAGAAGGGCAAACTTCTTTGAGAGCTATTCCTAGACAGAGAAAGAGGCGGGTTTAGAAAGAGCAGAGAACTAAGTCAAGCGCCCAGCTGCACCCAACTTCCATCCTTTGCTTGCTTGTGCATTGCACACATACTCTGGACAACTCGCTTCCTCTCCATGGGTCTCCCTGAAAAGAGAGGACAAGGCCAAGCTCCAGGGTAGATGAGATCACACAGCGCCCGAGGGTATGCTAACTGTGACAAGTGGCCAGTCCTCGTCACCCTGGCCCCATCACCCACAGAGAAATGAGGAGGCTTGGCCTGGATGTCCATCTTGTGATCCTGCCTGACTCCTGAACTACCTGCCTGAAGTTTATGCCTTGCTTATTTCTAACTAGGTTTTCTGCCTGTCTTGTACTACTTGGTACAAAGGGACAACATCATATGTTAGGTGTTGCAACACTCTGCTTTTAGATTTATCATTATCTTAATTTATTTTGGTGCAGGAAATGGAATGTAGGCCCTTTCCCATGCAACGCTGGCACTCTCCAGCTGGGTGACGCCTCCAGCCTGACACTTCTTTTCGAAAGTGCACCTCTCCTAAGCCTGGGAGATGTTGGTGAGTAGGTCCACCATACCCTCTGTCATTGATAATGTTCTAGAATCCCAGAATATGCACCACAGGACAGTCTGACAGCTCTCAGCTCACTGGCTGGGCACACAACCTGTCCTTAAGAGACTGGGTGCTGCCACCTTCCCTCTGGATGACTCCTCCAGAAGCTTCTGTTCTCTGAGTCTCTAGTCTCAGATCTTTCAAAGAGGCTTCCCGAAAAATTCTCTGTTCTAGAATGTTCTAACAGAGAAATCTCTCCACACCTTTGATTGCCACGGCTTGCTCTCTCTATATTTGAGTGTGACGGAAGATAGATTTGATGGAATTTAAAATCATTCATCTCTAACTTTACAGAACAAGAGCTGTCAACTCCGAGCAGAGGACTGTCAATCAGCCCTGGGTATGCAGCTGCTGGGTTGTGTGTGTGTGTGTGTGTGTGTGTGTGTGTGTGTGTGCATGTGTGCGTGCGCGCACACTCGGGAAATGTGTGTGAATGTCAGCTTGCTGGAGGCATGCAAAAGCACTTAGCTGGAGAATTCTGCTATTTCTCTGGGGCCAGAATTTTTTTTTTCCTCAGCACATTAAAACATGCCGTTATGCTAAGAAAGAAAAAAAAAAAAAGACTGCAAAATTATATCTTGAGGGTTTCCATATTTATCCACCCCCTGGACTATGAGTCAAAACAAGATTTATTTGTAGAGTTCGTTTTAAACTGCCAGCACTTCAAGTTCAACTTGGAATGGGGGGGGGTGGTAGAAATCAAACTACTATTTTTTGCTCCCTGCTGTACATTGTCACCAAGGACAAAGATCACAGGCTGAGATTTCACTTGCAACCACGAAGGGAGAGGGAAGTGGGCCAGATCCTCTATGGTTGAAGAATCATTCTGCTTTGAGACTGGAGTAAGAAGGCCTGGGAAGGAGACAAATGTCCCTGTGAATTAGCAGATTTTAGCACAGGCCACGTGAAGAGAGAAGCACAATGCGACAGCAGAGCCCTGGCCCCAGTTCTAGCTGTGTGTCTCAAGCTGTGGGTGCCTTTGCACAAGTCACTTCCTCCCTTTGTTCTCCAAAGTAGGTGTGTGTGTGTGTGTGTGTGTGTGTGTGTGTGTGTGTGTGTGTACACACGCGAGCGCGCGCCTGGTGTTTGTTTAGCTCAGAGATGCTGGTATATATGGATGTACCTTTCCATCCACTTTTTATTTCCTAAATGTATAGGCTTTACTATATGGTGCTAAGTTGATGTTTAAAAAAACCAAAAACTATCAGGCCATGGAGGAAGAGGATCCAGTCAGTCCTGACAAGACTTAAGAAGCTATGGGCAGATGGCAATAGTGCAGAACTCCCCCTTTCAGTGGACCAGGGGACGGGGATGAGGGAAGTGGGGTTGGGGGAGCTGAGGGAGAAGGCTTCATTCAAGATACATAATGAATAAATTGTGAAGAAAAAAATTAAAATTTAATAAAAAAAAAAAAACCCAAAACGAAATGCAAAGTTCAATAAGCAGAACAGACATTGGAGATTTATAGCTTGGACTTTGGGGGCGGGGGCTGCTGGCCCATAATCCTGTGCCCAGGTCTGTGTCTTCTGCCTGATACAGATTCTTGGGGAATCTTCAGACATCCAGTTTGTGCAGCTGCTCTCTTCTCCAAGTTGGAATAGTTAGATCCAGGCTCCTAGTGGTGATGAGATGGCCTGTGGGCTGGAGATGCAGAGCTGGCAGGAGACACTGTTTGCCTTGACTTCCTGAAGTCCCCCAGTCCAGTCACAATGGACTATGGCTGGGCCAAGCTCAAGCATCTTTTGAACAAGGCTTGCAGACGGGGTTGGAGCTGCCCTGGAGCAGGGAGGCCAGGAGGGTGAGGTGGAAGAGGACCACAAGGGCAGAGCCATTTCATCACACAGGGCACTGCTGTTCTTCGTTTGAGAGACTGATCCTCAAGGACTCTCTGTTCACAGTGTGATGAAGGTGGGAGAAATGGGGCCGAGCAGGAGGTCACTTAGAAGGGAGTGAGGTGGTTCTCAAGAGTCTCTGGTTAGTTCTTTTTGGTTTGTTTGTTTGCTTTTGAGACAGGGTTCCTTTGCCTTGGCTATCCTGGTACTCACCCTGACCTCAAACGTACAGAGATCTGCTTGCCTCTGCCTCCCAAGTGCTGGGATTAAAGGTGTGCACTGCCGCCACTACCTGGTTCTGGTTAGTTCTTGTCAGAGAGTTGTCACAAAAGAGCAAGCCTGGACCTTCCATTTTCTGACCTCCCCCCATCCCACCTTCTACCATGGTGAGCGCCACCATGATGCAATACAATTAAGAGGGTTCTGCTAGAGCTAAGCCAGCCCTGGCGTCACACCCTTGGTCTTGCCAAAGTGTAGACTAAGTGAGGTTTTCTTCACATACAATTTCTGTAGATGTTATTGTTATAATATGAAAGCCAGAGAGTAAGTCTCCAGAAGTTCTCTTATATGAGAGGTTTCTTATTTCCTTCAAGCTGGAAGGGCCCTCAGGTCCTCTCATTTACACTGCTTGCTCATGGATCCCCTAGGACTTCAATGCCAGGCACTGTAGAATTTGAGTGGGACCAGTAGTACAGGGTCCTGTCCCTCAGTTAATGGTTGGCCCAAGCGTCAGGGCCAAGAAGTGGTTGAGCTGAGAGAGTAAGAACTTTCTTTCCAGGGAGCTGTGCCTCCTGTCCTGAGCACCTGTTTCCTCCCCTGTGACCTCTCCCAACACCACATCTTTCCCATTCATGGCAAACACAGCAACTTAAGGCCTTGTTCCCTGGGCTTCAGGTGGAAGTGGAAGGGGAGGAGGAGTAGGGGGAGCATTGGGAACAGCTGGCCACCATTCAGTTAATAACATGGCTTCAAGCCCTGAACACTGTCATTAAAGGTCCTCCCGCCCTCCTTCTCCAGGCGAGAGAGTTGGAAAAGTGCTTTGAGCTCTTTGGAAAGGAAAAAAAGAAAGAAAGAAAGAAAGAAAGGTTCTCCACAAATATGAAGTACTTATTATTTTCAGTTCCCCTCAGATCAAATTAGGTGTCAAGTTTTAATCCATCACCTGACATGTCTGATTGCTGGTTGCCAAGGCAGAGTGACTTAGCCTTTCAAGGATGGGTGGGGGGGAATAATTGCATCTATGATGCTTGTTTTCCACACCTTCAACACACAGTCAACCATTTAGCACAGCCTCCTACAGTTGCTCCGAACCCTGGGCCGTGGAACTGGATGCCTCTCCTAGGCCGTGGAACTGGATGCCTC